>NC_138769.1:117788330-117920830 GCF_965119305.1 Pelophylax lessonae | reverse complement strand
AATAGCACAATGATTAGGGAGTCTGCCTTCCTGCTGTAGGTTTGTAAGTTCGAATCCGGAAGGTGCCCTCTGTATGGGCAACACTTGGATATCTCCAATCCTCCAAATGTTGACATCATTAATTTTGTTCATGTTTGAAAAAGGCATGTGTATCAGCAAACTTTTAATCCAAAGACATGAACAAAATACAAAAGATGCCCCATAAAGTCAATATGTAGCAATATTGTGAGCTAAAGCTCTATTTGTTTGTTGGGCATACTTTGCTAATTAGCCAAGTATAAGGGATATATATATATATACCTTCAGTTAAATGTGTAGTAAAATGGTAACACTTGGCCATACCCATATGGAAGAAAAGGTAGTATTTGCAATATATTTCTAAAAACATTCTTTGGAAACACATAAAATATTGTCAAAATTGTGACATTTCCTTGATATGTGTGAAATGCTAATAATCTTTCTTTGAAATATGTTTTACATCTATTTTTTTTCTATCTGACGACCAATTCCCCAATGTAATATTTTGTGGGTTTTTTCAGAGAATGTGGAGGTTCTATATAAACACTGTAGATTTGACTGCTATGATTTCGGAGTTAGCAGGAAAGGTGTATGGAATGTGATGGTGTTTACTAAAGGATCCCTTGTTGGAAGTGTGCATGTTTTTCCAATTCCGCCGGTTTTTGCCATTTTCTATGGGCGAGACAGCGGATTTGCAAGCGGTATTCAAAAAAAATTGACCCAAAATCGCGCTGGCGAAATTTTTTGAGCCAATTTGACGTTGCGCATGCGCACATTCGCGAGTTCGCAGCTCGCGGCTGGAGGAGCTGTTTAACCTTTCCACACTTTCGCAGATATCTCTCTTTCTAAGTCAGTTTTTGAGATTTTTTAAACGCAAGTCATCTCCAAATTGACTTCCACACCTTCCACAGTGATTTGGGATTTTTGGGGGTACAGGGGAAAATTTGGCTAAACTTTAGTCGAGCTTTTAGCTGGCGTGGTTTTAAGTCGCGCTCTGACCATATTGCATCTTAATGAATCTCACACTAGGCGCTATTTTCCGCCCGCCGTTCTTTGAATGCCAATTTCAGACTTAAATAATCGCCGCTTCGCAAAATCACGCCGAAACGCCAATTCGCCGTACTATGAATCAGGCCCATAGTCTCCACCAGGGGTCTCTGTGACAGGGTGACAGTGCAGGAAAACCATTGAGAAAAAGAGAATGTGTATAGGGAGAATGTTGTCACCCTATAACAGGATGTGCTTAAACAATAACCATCATAACAGGATCACCAGGTTTTATTGGAATTAAAATTATATATTTGAGAAAAAAAATAAACTTTTGAAATGTTATTATCGTGTTAAATATTATATGAGATTATTTAATAATGGAGCTTACACATACTTCGTAAAGTGTGTTACATTTGCATTCATTGGGGTTGATATACTAAAACTTGAGAGTTCAAAAATCTGGTGAAGTTGTACATGGTAACCAGTCAGCTTCTAACTTCAGCTTGCTGATTGGTTTTTATGCACAGCTGGGCCAGTTTTTGCCCTCTCCATTTTTAGTAAATCATCCCTATTGTGTTGTGATTTTGAAAGATTCCCTTTTTATGGAATTAAATGGAAAACAGTTTTTTTTTAATTTTTTTATTGAGAACAAAGCACCGTACAAAAAGGCAGTAGGAGGACGAGAACAAAGTCACTCCAGTCAACAGAAAAAGTCAACAGTTAAATTCAGCAGCAGTCAGGTACGAAAGTGCACACTGTGATGACAGGCACGTAGTTACCGTGTACAGACATATTCAGGTGCTATATAAGAACAATTTTCAAAAATATAGCAAAGGAAGGTGCACACGGTGCATATGCTTGCCAGGGGAGGAGCAAAGACGTGTCGCCAACCCCTATCCGTGGGCACCTTACACATCGCCTAGGAGAGGCGAGTCCTGATACAGCAATGATTGATGAAAACTACAGTTTAATGCACTCCGAATGCAGTATGCAGGACTTTTTTTCTGCAACTTTTACAGCAATGCATTGCTGTAAAAAAAAAAAAAAAAATTGATGACTGGTATATGAATGATATACCCTTTGGGCATCAAAGGGTGCATTGCCAGTGCTCACTTAATGCTTAACCTATGGCTGGAGTTAGATGGATTTATTGATGAGACTAATTCAACAAATGTTAGCTATGCTTAACAAAGTTTTTTGTTTGCTGGCTTATTATTGATTACCACCAAAATAAATGGTTCTTACTGCGGTGAGGTGGTATTGACAGCTGTAGGAAATGTGAAAATACAAGTGCACTGTGCACCTGGTGCTCATAGTTAATAAGGCCAGATTTTCCATGGGCAGGGCCGCTGATAGAAATCATGGGCCCCGTACAGCCTACCCCAAGCCCCCCCCCTTCAGCCCCACCCTAAACCCCACCCCTGGCCCCGCACCTGTCAACTCCCCAGACCCCATCTTGAAACAAGGTACAGGTTTGTTTTCAAGTGATAGTTTATCATGACACCATGTCATGCATAGTAAATATGTACAGAGTGCAGTGCAACACAGTACAATCACTACACCATGCCATATTGCTATTCATAGTAAATATGTGCAGCCAGTGTGCAGTGAAATGCAGTATAATATTCACTCCCAATTAAGCTGTGCTGCAGAAGCCATGATCCGTTTCCCCTCTGCTCCTGGACTCAGACTGTCAGCTACAGCCTCTTACGCTCTGCCTTGGGCCCAACTTAGAGCTGAGCAGAGGAAGGTCACTCTGCCAGGGAAGGAATTAGGCAGTGCCAGGCAGCCGAGACTTGAAGTTGAGCCACCATGTGGATTGGGCCCGGAATGCACATGCGCCCGAAATTGATAAAGTCCTTCTATTCCCACCAGCACAGAAATCAGAGAGGGTCCCAGAAAACATCAATTACACCCTGCTAGTAGGGGCAGCAGAGCAGGAGCAGTGGCGTCACTAGGGTTGGTGTCACCTGGTGCAGTATACCATTGTGTCACCCCCCTCTCCCAGGCTCTCTCCTGCCACAGAGACTGCAGGTATGCTACAGGAGACAATCACAGACTGCAGGTATGCTAAAGGAGACGGTCACAAACTGCAGGCATGCTACAGGAGATGGTCAGAGACTGCAGGCATTGTACAGAAGACAGTCAGAGACTGCAGGCATTATACAGGAGACAGTCAGAGACTATAGCCATTATACAGGAGATAGTCAGAGACTGCATCCAATGTATAAAAGACGGTTAGAGACTGCAGACATAGTACAGAAGACGGTCAGAGACTGCAGACATAGTACAGAAGACGGTCAGAGACTGCAGGCATAGTACAAGTACTGTGGATGGTGTGGTTACAGTCAGTTTAAATAGCTCTGGGAAAGCCTGTCCTCCCGCTCTCTCTAGAATAGGCCTGTGTGATCCCTGCCCCCTCCCATCTCCTCTGTGTGCAGCTATGGCAGTAGCTCTGCTAACTTACATTAGCAGTGTCCCGGTCCAGATTGCAGGTCTCCTCCGACTCCCAGCCCTTCCTTTGTCAGTGGGAAGTACAGCACTATAGGTGGAGGCAGAGCAGCTCAAGAGGAGGAAGTGGCATCTTCCTCCTCTGAATGCCGGGGGTCTCCATGCACCTGATTGTTTGCTAGGATGTTAGACGGGCCCAGCAACCAATCATTTTGACAGGCAGGACTTGGATATGCTGGGAGCTCTGCCACTGGTGTGGGCTTTTACCCGAAGACTACCCTGACTGATTGTCTCAGAGACTGCCCCGGTCCCTTGCTGAGCTGAGGACACTGTGCCCGGTACAACAGGGCCTGGTTGTACTGGCTTGTCATCGGCTCTGTCCATGGGACTTCTTTGCGTACTTGGGTGCTCAGAATTGGCTTCACAAATGTGTGTTACTGAAAGGACGTTAGATTCTATGTTTCTTTGCATGCGATGATTGATGTGAATGGTTCTGTTCAGATATTTCTTAATGCTCTAAATTGTCTCTTCAAAATTGCTATAGATCTTAAAGCGTTTGTTACCCTAAAAAAAAAAAAAAAATGTTCCTGCTCCTTTAAAGCATGTTTTACAGTACAGTGCTTGTGCTGTGTAATTTGGCCCCCTGTAGCACCTAAAATACCTGCCTGATCCTGCCAGTTTCTGCCCTCCCCCTGTACACTGACCACGGTGTATCATGGCTGCTGAGCCCTGACACCGTGGTCAGTGTACGTGCCTCCGTCATCTACAGCCCTGCACTGTTCTCCCTGTTCTCCTCTCCCTCTCCCCTCCCTGCCTGTCAACCTTTACCAAACCTGCCCTCCCCCCCCCCCCCCTCTTCCTGTGGCTGAAATACCTTTACACCACACACACAATTTCTTCTGTTATCAAGCCTCCTATGCTGCTGTGTATGTCCTTTGTAAAAAAGATCCCTTTTTCTACCTGACTTCACAGCGCAGATCGGCAGTCACATGACACCTCAAGGCTCCCTCCTCCCCAGCTGGTGTCTTGGCTCTCTCCTCCCCTCCTCCCTACTGACATCAGTGGGAGAATCTCGGCCCCTCACACCCTAGCTGTCGGAGATTGAGCTGTCAGATCGAGGAGTTACGTGACCGCCGATTTGCGCTGTGAAATCAGGTAGAAATAGGCATATTTTTTTACAAGGGACAAACACTGCAGCATAGGAGACTTTATAACAGAGGAGATTGTGTGTAGTTTATGAAGTGGCTTAACAACCACTTTAAACATGGCTATATGTTTCTTTCTGCTTCTTTTGCACCTATTAAGACATTTGCACTTATGAAGGCATTTAATATATTGCATGTTGTTTACTGACTGTAATAAAACCAGGTCCTGAACTGATGGCAAAAAGATTCAGACAGAAATGTGCAGCTGAATGCATTGCTCTGAACCTGGGCTATTTCAATAATCACTCTGGCATCGACACAGGCATCCTGGGAATTCATTTCATTTAGGCTGGATCAGTTGAAAATGATGAGATAAAATCCAATGCTAGGAATACATTGAGAAAAGCTGATCATTATGGATATCTGGTTATTCTTGTTTGCTAAAATCCCTCATAGTTCCTGACTTACCTTCATGAGCAATAGGACTTTTATGTAGAAGATGCATGCTATATATTTTACACTATAGACCTTTTTAGAGCATATAGATGCAGAACACATTTGCCAGTTAGCAATAATTTACTAAAATATCTTTACAGTGTTCATTTCAATGATCTAAAGAAAGAAAAGTCATTACAAATTATCTGTTAACTAAAAAGGAAATTATGGAAATATATTTTATTTTGCATACTTATGAGAGGTCTTCAGCTGCCTGATGTAATGCAAATTTGTCAATTCAGACTGAAAATTTGATTACAAAGTGAGAACACAATGTTAATATGCCTTTGGTAGAAGCCATATGTTAGAAAAAATAGTAGGTTCAAAAATCTAGGCAGATTTTTTGTTACTGTTAAGCAGGTGATTATACTGACCTGCAGCGATTCTCTGGATGAAGTAGAGGATGGAGGTCCAGATTAACTTCTACAGCCCTGGCCAAATCTTTTGAAACTGACACAAATATTCATTTTCACAAAATCTGCTGCTTCAGTGCTTTTAGATCTTTTTGTCAGATGTTACTATGGTATCCTGAAATATAATTACAAGCATTTCACAAGTATCAAAGGCTTTTATTGACAATTACATTTTACAGGTTTATGCAAAAAAATTAAAAAAAAAAAGTGCTGACCCTTCTTTTTTCAAGACCTTTGCAATTCACCCTGGAATGCTGTCAATCAATTTCTGGGCCACATCCTGAATGATAGCAGCCCATTCTTGCATAATTAATGCTTGGAGTTTGTCACAATTTGGGGGGGGGGGGGGTTCACCAGCCTCTTGAGGATTGACCACAAATTCTTAATGGTATTAAGTCTGGGGAGTTTTCTGGCCATGGACCAAAAATGTTGATGTTTTGTTCCCCAAGCAACTTAGTTTCCACTTTTGCCTTACGGCTTCATCATGCTGGAAAAAGCATTGTTCTTACCAAACTGCTCTTAGATGTTTGGGAAAAATTGCTCTTGGAGGATGTTTTTGTACTATTCTTTAATCTTGGCTGTTTTTAGGCAAAATTGTGAGTGAGCTCACTCCCTTTGCTGAGAAGCAACCCCACACATGATTGATCTCAGGATGCTTCACTGTTGTCATGACACAGGACTAATTGTAGCGCTTACCTTTTCTTCTCCAGACAAGTTTTTTTCCGGATGCCCCAATAAATTGGAAAGGGGGGTTCATCAGAACAAAATGACTTTACCCCAGTCCTCAGCAGTCCAGTCCCTGTACCTTTTGCAGAATATCAGTCTGTCCCTGATGATTTTCCTGGAGAGAAGTAGCTTCTTTGCTGCTCTTCTTGACACCAGGCCATCCTCCAAAAGTCTTCGCTTTACTGTGCGTGCAGATGCACTCACACCTGCCTGCTGCCAATCCTGAGCAAGCTCTGCACTAGTGATGCCCCGATCCTGCTAATGAATCAACTGTAGGAGACGGTCCTGGCGCTTGCTGGACTTTCTTGGGCGCCCTGAAGCCTTCTTCACAAATGTAGTGGACATTTTTTTTTTTATGAGATTTGGTTCTCTTTCATGGCAAAGGGAGACTTTGTAATTAATTGCAATTCATCTGATCACTCTTCATAACGTTCTGGAGTATATTAAAATTGCCATCATGAAAACTGAGGCAGCAGACTTTGTGGAAATTAAAATTTGTGTATTTCTCAAAAACTTTTGGCCATGACAATACATAAAAGTTGAGATTTGCTTATAAGGACAATTGCTTTAAATCCTGATCTGCTGATTGCTTGACAGGTTGTTTTCAGTCTACCCTCCATTTTTGTTTTTTGACCCTTATGATTGGTTTGAATCGACCATTAAAGTTTTTGATTTACTATACTCATAGGCTGTTTTTTTTTTACCTATTCTTTGTACAGTTTCTGAGAGATAACATAATGCAATGCATTTGACACAAATACTTGGATCATTTCATAATTATTTTACAGTCGAATGTATGTCTAACGATACTTAAAAAACATAGGGGTTAATTTACTAAAACTAGAGAGTGCAAAATCTGGTGCAGCTTTGCATGTTAGCAAATAAGCTTCTAACTTCAGCTTGACTAATTTATAACTTCAGTACAGGGCAATTTTATCCCCTTCCTGCCTAAGCCAAATTTCAGGTTTCACTGCTGTTTCACTTTGAATGACAATTGCGCAGTAATGCAACACTGTATCCAAATACGTTTTTATAATTTTGTTCACACAAATAGAGCTTTCTTTTGGTGGAATTTAATCACCACTTGGTTTTTTATTTTTTGCTAAATAAATTAAAAGCAAAACGTAGGGAAAAAACATGTTTTTCTTTGTTTCTCTTATAAAATGTTGCAAATAAATAACGGTTCTTCATAAATTTAGCCCAAAATGTATTCTGCTACATTTCTTTGGTGAAACATAACACAAATCAGTGTATATTATTTAGTCTGTGAGAAAGTTGTAGAGTTCACAAACTATGGTATCTATCTGAAAATGTATCAATCCTGATGTACTGACGGACTGATCTCATTGCTTGAGGCCCTAAAATGCAAGGACAATACAAATATCCCCCAAATGACCCTTTCCTTTTTTTGGAAAGTAGACAGTCCAATGTAATTTTTTAGAATATGAAGAAAGAAAAAAAAAAAAGGTTTTCAAAATGTTTTATTTTTTTGCACTGTTGCCATACATCTGGTGTGGTTTATTTATTTTTGTTAACACACTTTAACCAGGGCAATATAATGTAGTAACATTGTACTACTCTGGGGAAGTGATCAGGATTTTTTGGGGTTTTTTTTACACATTGTTTGCTTTAAGCAGTGAATTACATTGTTGTAAGCTAGCATTTTCCTGAATGGAACTGAATCATTCAGTCTGTGCGTTGTGATTAGCTATGATTGGTCAAAGCTAATCATAGTACAGATGGGCAGTGATTGTCCCTGTCTGTACCATGTGATCAAATTGACCAATCACAGCTAGCAAGACAATTGTACACAATGGATGGCATGAAAGGAAGCCGTCCATTGTTTGCAACTGTCATGTGACCTGCTATAATTGGTCACGGCAGTCACATGGTACCAGAAGCGAGCCGGTACTCTGATCAGTCACCGGCTGTGTCCCAAGGATATAGCCGTTGACAGATTGTGCCGCTACATGGACAGAGCTTACCGATCATGCGTCGTATGACGTTCATTCAGAATAAGAGAGACACCTGGTGTGCCTTTTCCTGTATCTAAATATGACAGTATTATATATATGCATTTTGCATAAGGGTGGATTACAAATATCTTGTTTTTTCTGTATTGGTATTGGTGACTGTTCAAGCCGGCTTTTTCAGTTAGGGCCCTTTCACACTGATGCGTCTTTACCTTGCTAAGGCCCCATTCACACCTGTGCATGTTGCTTTTAAATGTTTCTGCTGTGCTTTTTGCGTTTTTTTACTGCCATTTTACATTTTTCATGTTTTTTTTTAGACACATTTGTTGTTAGGCAGCTTTAAAACGCAAGTCACAGCAAAAACTGGTAAAAAAAAAACCAGGGTAAAACCCCAACTTGCAGAGATCTCCAACGACGTTACTTCTGGTGAGTGTACACCAGGAATAATTGGAGATTTTGACCACTTTGTGTTTTCACAGAACACCGGTAGCCTTTACACTCCGGTAGATGCTATAGTTAGTGCAGATTGTAAGTCCGCCCGCTAGTAACCAAAAACATGGCTGCCTCCAAGGCAGCGACAACTAGCGGGCAGACTAACAATCTGTACTAATTATAGCATCTACCAGAGTTTATAGGCTGCCGGTGTTGCGTGAAAACACCAAGTGGTCGAAATCTCCAATTATTCCTGGTGTACACACACCGGAAGTGACCCGAATTTGGCAAGTTGGAGTTTTTCGGCAGAACACGGGGAAGCTGGTCGCTGCATCCTTAACCAATGAGTCATCAGCGGGTTTCCCCACTGACAGCTGAATGTAAAAAAAAAAGAATTTTCAGCTAAAACATTTCTGAAAAAAACAGCATAGTGTCCATACTCATTCACATGGAGGGGGGGGGGGGTGGTGTTATCTGGGGGGTTGTGAAAGGGGGCTTCCAGATTCCAATAAGCCCCCTGCCCACAGATCCTAAAAACCACAGCCCAGGGTTAGGGGGAAGAGCCCCTTGCCCTCATCAACATGGGGACAAGGCGCTTTTGGGTGGGGAGGGCTATTTGGCCCCATATGGTTTAGAAGGCGAGGGGAACGCTCACTCATCTCCTTCCTTTCCTGATCTGCCAGACTGCACGCTCCGAAAAGGGTCTGGTATGGATTTAAGGGGGGGACCCCACGTCTTTTTTTTTTGGTGTGAGGTTTCCCTTCAAATAATACCAGACCCGAACGGCTTGGTATGGATCTGGGGGGCAACCCCACGCCGTTTTTTCATGAATTTTTTAGCCGTCAATTCTTTTTTTTTTACATTTTATTTTTACATGACTCATCAGTTGATAAGGACGTGGCAGCTGGCTTTCCGGCCCATTCCTTATCAACCAACTATATACAGTGTTTTTAAAGGAGGAAAAAAAAAACGCAAAACACATCAAACACGCAACACTTGGTTTTTGGTGCGACTCCATTAAAAACTATTACACGCAAAACGCAAGGACATTTTTCTATTGTTTATTTCTGCCCTGTGTGGTGAGGTGTTTTTGTTATGTGTTTTGCATAAAATAATAAACCGAAATTGAAAAAACAAATCCTATGGGACTCTTTATACCACTGCGCTGCAATGTGTTTTTGGTGCATTTCCATGTTTCACAGGTGCATGCTGGGAATCAGGCAACCAGAAAATGCAATGGAAACACTTAAAAAAATATATCATATATAAAGAGCAGTGTGAAAGCAGCCTTAGTGTAAGCCGCTTGTGATTTTAATAAATAGATTTTTTACCAAAAAATGTAAAAATTAATTCAGAGAGGCATCATATTTTAGATTAGGTGAAGTTGAACAAAAAATGCCAGCAGTTAATCATCACTCGAGGATGTTCTAAAATAAAACTTTAATTTCAGGCTTTCTAGGTAGTAGATATGGTAATATTATATTGCTTTATCAATCAGATCAGTTTGACTCAACCAATACATAATGTATACACACTTCTTATGACTGACAGCTGGATGTATTCTACATGGAGCAGTAGATGATATTTTCAACCAAATGATGTGTTAGCATAGCTCCTGACAAGGAGACATCCTAGTTTGGGGTGAAGGTGATATGTTGGCTGGAAGAACCCCTGTGACTCCCCTAATGGAGAATTGAACCGCGATAGGCACATTTAGGAAAGTGAAATAAATTACAGGAATTACCTACATCAACCAGTTAGGTTGCAGTTGTCCTGTTTATGGTCCAGTTTCTAAAAACACAGCAATTGTTGGACTAATCAAACTTCTATAATTTTGTTTCCCTTACTCTAGTTTCTACAAATCAATTAAAACCCAAACCACTAACCTGTGAGATGTTTACAATGATAAATGTTTTCCAGTTGGCCTGATAATTTAGATCCGAGTTGATTCTGCACTGAGGTTGTGTCATCAGTCCAGTTGAATTGTATGTTGGCAGGAGCTCATAATGTATTAAAAAAGAAAACATGGCTTTATTCCAATAACTGCAAATACAGGAAGCTGTGAATGGCTTGGCTTAGCCAACTTCAGTAATTAATTGTTCATTAGACTTTAAGCATTGACATTGCAACAAAACAGTTGTTAAAGCTGCCCAGAGAAAAATGCTTCTTTGGCCTCCTGTGCTTTGTGGACACGTTGTTAATTACCAGGCTTTTGTGTTTTCACAGAATATCGATATAACAAACTTCAGCAGCAGTTGGAGTGACGGCCTGGCCTTTTGTGCCCTTCTTCACACATATCTGCCAGCTCATATACCATACCATGAGCTCAACAGCCAAGACAAGGTACTTACTCTGCAATGAGAACAATTCAGCCATTGTCATTTATCATGTTATGAAAATATAAATCATACAGTTATTCCCACAGTCAGAGTTTTATTACATTATTACTGTTGCATAGGTTCAAAAGACATGTGTCCATCATGTTTGGCTTTGCTTAAAGGGCATCTGACAAAGCAAAACACCTATCTTAGAAACCAGCTTTCCATTCAGGGTTTCTTACTTCCCAGGCACTAAAACTGCTAATTGTATCGCTGTCTCTGAGTAAGTGTATGGCCTATCAGAGAATGGCAGTCTATTTCAAAAGCTTCTGAGGCAGATCTGCGATGGGTTTAAAGTATAACTCCTCTATTGCTGAGAGAAGAGATACGTCCTTCCTGATCAGTTACTGCATTGCAAGTATTTAACAAGTGCATTACACAGTTCAGCGGCTTTACTCACCCTGTTGTGCTAAATGTATAATTGGGTTGGGACGGTCTTCCGCTGCAGTCGCATGAAAAGATAGTTGGCCTATAGTGTTTAGTCACATTCATCTAGATCTGTTCTGTAATGTTAGAGATGTTTTGCTACTCATCAAAGCAGCTTCTTTATTTTCAATGACTGTCAGCAAAAATAAACATATAGAACAATACTGCGCTCGTGAATTTTTTTTACCAAATGTGTATCAGGACAGCTGCAACATTAATGTGAGCTATTTTTCACAAAAATTACTACAATAATACTATATGTGTGTTGTGCATTTTCTCTGATGGCCAAGTGAGGATTTGATGTCTGTATGTGTAAGGTTCAATACCATCATTATGGACGGCCTGAGGCTAGTTTACCAGAAGTGTCCCGTGGCTGATTGAAAACAATTGCTGTTTGTCTTCTATGGTTGACCATGGTTAGTGGTAATGGTGTTTCACGTGGTGAAGAGACTCCACTTCTAAAACAGTGAATGCAAGATTCTTCTCTCTGATTTTTTCATCAATTGGTTGTCCCATCATTGGACTTCACATTTTTGTTGTTTATGTTTATTTGTTCACAATTTTTCATATGTTTCAACACTGGAACTTTTTATGATTCACTTTAATATAGCACAACACACACATGGGCGTCTGCAGGTAGGGGCAAGGGGGGGGGGGGCAAATGCCCCCCCCTGGAATCTCAACTTCCCCTTTCAAATGGTTGTTAAGCCACTTTATACCATCCTGTCCAGTCTGTTTAATAATCCTGTGTGCCTGTGTGTATGTGTTTTCAAAAAATGAGCCGTTCTTTACCAGTTTTCAGAGCGACCCGCCGGCTCTCTCCTCTTCCCATCTGACAGTTGCCTGCAGCGGGCAGGGCCAAGGATTCCTCACTGATGTCAGTCGGGAGGGGAGGGAGGAGAGGCGGCAGGTCACGTGAGCAGCGAGTGGTGCTCTGAAAACTTGTAAAGAATGGCTTATTTTTATAAAACACAGACAAAGGGGCATACAGGAATAATGGACTATAGACAGGATATGAAACTTTAAATTAAACTACAGCAGCAGGAGGGGAGGGGGGATCGGGCACTGACACAGAAGCAAGACAGGCAGGGAGAGAGTGAGGAGAGAGGACAGAGGACGACAGGAGGCCTGCAGACAGGGCCGGACTGGGAATAAAAACCAGCCCTGGAAATAATTTAATACCAGCCCCATAGCATTATTGAGAAAATTCTGGTTATAAGTGGTAAAAGTGGAGCAATCATCAAGGGGGACCCCAGGAACTCTGGGAATGTGGGAGAGGGGGTTACTGATATAAGGGGGGCCTTTATATCAATGCCCTCTTACAACACTGTATTTACTCCCCCCTTACATCACTGACCCCCCCCAGACTGGCCTGCGGGGCTGTCCCTGACCTCCTCTCAGGTGTACTGTGCAGGGCTTAGTCAGTCGGCTCCAGCTTGGTGGCTCCGGTTTTATCCTATAGTCTCCTCTCCACAGTCCACATATGTCTGACTTCTCCTATGGCCCCCATCCTGGCGGCACTCCAACTCTTGACTCCTCTCCAGACTCCCCCTCAAAAAATACAGAAATTATTAAAGACAAGAGATGGTCATAGACTGCAGACATGATCATAGACTGCAGACATGATACAAGAGAGGGTCATAGACTGCAGACCTGATACAAGAGATGGTCAGAGACTGCAGACCTGATACAAGAGATGGTCAGAGACTGCAGACATGATACAAGAGATGGTCAGAGACTGCAGACATGATACAAGAGATGGACAGAGACTGTCTGCACACATGATACAAGAGATGGTCAGAGACTGTCTGCACACATGATACAAGAGATGGTCAGAGACTGCAGACATGATACAAGAGATGGTCAGAGACTGCAGACATGATACAAAGAGATGGTCAGAGACTGCAGACATGATACAAGAGATGGTCAGAGACCACAGACATACAGGAGATGGTCAGAGACTGCAGACATAAATACAAGAGATGGTCAGAGACTGCAGACATGATACAAGAGATGGTCAGAGACTGCAGGCATGATACAAGAGATGGTCAGAGACTGCAGACATAAATACAAGCGATGGTCAGAGATGGCAGACATGATACAAGAGATGGTCAGAGACTGCAGACATAAATACAAGAGATGGTCAGAGACTGCAGACATGATACAAGAGATGGTCAGAGACTGCGGACATAAATACAAGAGATGGTTAGAGACTCAGGACATGATAGAAGAGATGGTCAGAGACTGCAAACATGATACAAGAGATGGTCAGAGACTGCAGACATAAATACAAGAGAGGGTCAGAGACCAGTGCCCACCAAATATAGCCTTATCAGTGTCCACCAAATGAAGCCTTACCAGTGCCTGGATCACACACATTAGCAATCTCATGCGGTGTCAGGGAGCTTGGATTTGAATTGCCTGGATCAGCCACTGTAACAAAGTCCTGCATCCTAGACCAGCTCCTATGATACACATTACACAGATTCAATTTCACAGCATTGGATCAGTAATCCATTTATCACAGGAGACGGTCTAGAAGGAGGGACTTTACAGTGGCCGCCGAACATTTTAGACCCAAGCCTTGTGTGCAGGGGCAGACTGACAGCTCATGGGGCCCCCTGGGCAATAGGAGATTGTGGGGCCCCTGTGTCTCTGCCCAAACTCAAGCCACACCCACACAAAGCCCCACCTACATATTGCAGCTCAGCTGCATAGAGGGGGCATTTAAATATCTACTGCTGCATAGCTTGCATTGAATATCCAGGCTAATATTCATAGAAGCTGCTGGGCACTTTCAGTTTAAAGATGGCTGCTGAAGAGAGGAGGGAGAGAGGGAGGAGAGATAGGAATAGGAGGGAGAGATGGGGGAGATAGGAAAGTAGGAGTATAATGGGGAAAGGGGAGAGAGGAAGATGGGAGTGAGAAACAAAGAGGGTGAGAGAGTAAATAAGGGGAAGCGGGGGAGAGAGAGGGGGTGAGAGAGAAGGGGGTAAGAGAGAGGTGGTGTGTGAAAGTTAGGGGGGGTGAGAGAAAGAGGGGGTGGGGGGTATTAGATAGAGGGGGTAAGAGAGGGAGAGGGGGTGAGAGAAAAATAGAGAGCGGGTGAGAGAGTGAGGGATAAGAGACAGAGAGAAAAGGGAAGGGGGAGAGAGAAGGGTGTAAGGGGGGGAGAGAGAGGGTGGTAAGAGAGAGAGGGATATAGGGAGTGAGAGAAAAAGAGGGGGATAGAAGAGGGTGGGGGAGAAAGAGAGAGGGGTGTGTGGGAGAGAGGGGGGGTAAGAGAGGGGGATTAAGAGAGAGAAAAAGAGACCAGGGTGTGAGAGGGAGTGAGAGAAAAAGAGGGGGTGAGAGAGGGGGGAGGGAGAGAGGGGTGAGAGAGGGGGGTATGAGGAGGAAGTGGGAGAGAGGGTAGGTGAGAGAGAGAGGGTGGTAAAAGAGATGGTGGGGAAGATAGAGAGGGGTGAGAGAGAGGGTAGGTAAGAGAAAGATGGGGGGGTGAGAGAGAGAGGGGGGATAAGAGGGGGGAGGTGAGAAAGAGAGAGGGGGTGAGAGAAAGGGAGGGAAATGAGAGAGTGGGGGGTATGAGAGACAGTTGGTGAGAGAGAGAGGGGGGGGGAGGTGAGAGAAAAATGGGGGTGAGAGAGAGAGGGGTGAGAGAGGGGGGGTAAGGGAGAGGTGGGGAGAGAAAGGGGGGTTGAGAAGAGAGGGGGGTGTGAGAGAGAAAGGTCCACCCTCTGAAAACTTGGCTTTGTTCCAGAATTCCTTACAAATTCACCATCTGCCACAGTAATGCCTCTTACTGTATCAGGGACGTAACTAGAACTTACAGGGCCCTGGTGCAAGAAACATTGAAGGGCCCCCTCCCCCATCAGTCCTTCCCACTGATCTGTTCTGCTGTGGGCCCCTTTCCTACTGTCTACGGTGGCAGAAAGCAAGTGATATGTCCCCAGCACACCAGGGAATTCCACATGAGGGTCCAGTGCAGTGGCAGAACTACCAAGATTGCAAAGGTGGCACTTGTGACCGGGACCTGGCGTTCCGCCACTGCCAGGTACCCAGCCTTCTCTTGCTGTTTGCTCCTGCTTTTGGCAATGCTGGTCTGGCTTCTGTCTCTACGCCAGTGGTGGCAGTCTATTAGGACCCAGGTGCTGGTTACATTATGGGGCTGATGGGTGCATGCGGGGGAGAGCTTGCACTATTGGTTGTAGACAACTGAGACCCCGCCTGTCATCTAGCAGCAGTAATGTTGCAAAGCCTTCTCTATTGACATGTCAATCGGGATGTGATCCAGGTGATTCTCCCAGTTGGATCTACTAAACACAGTATTTATTAGCATCAAGAGTACAATCACACATATCAACCATAAGTTCAGCAGCCATGTGTGCTGGCCCTCCTGCACATGCACTCATCAGCCCCATAAAGTACCCAGCAGTGTGTCCAACTCTGCTGCTGCCGCAGCCATGGATTTAGAGACCAGCGCTGCTCAATAGCAGGGATAGGACAGCAAGAGGAGGCTGGGAACCCCAATGATAACGGAACACCAGTCGCATATGCGACTTTTGTTATCCTGGTAGTTCTGCCACTGGTCCACAGTGGGAGGATTCCCCCATCCACTTGGAATGTGTAGATGGGGGAATTTTTTATTTTCATTCAATCTAAGGCCCCCCTTTCAGATTGGGCAGACACCATCCAGCGGATCTGCCTGCTCAGCGGGGATCCCTCCACTGATCCTCACTGAGCAGGTGGATGACAGGTCCATGTCCACCCCACTATGCAGAGTGGACATAGACACAGCCTGCTATTCTCTGTGGGGCAGTCAGATGGAAATGGGCCGACTGTCCATTTCCATCTGTCTGACATCTGATCCGATCCGCTGGATGGATGGGGAATGGATCCCCATCCGTCTGTTTTTAGCAGATTGGACCAGATTGGATGCTGGTGGGTTTTAGCAGACACATTTCCACTGACATCTGCTGCTGGCTGCTGCATAAAGAACAATGGATCATGGTACGGTCATTATTGGCTGCCTAAGTGCTGAAAAGTGAAGTTTGGGAAGCTGCTGGAGGAACTGAGAAGGGGAGGGAGACAGAGAGGGGAGAGAAGGGAGGGAGATAGGGACAGCTCACTTCAGTGATCACAGAGCAGAGATCGCTCACCTGGGAATCTGGTAGCTGATCATTGACACAGCTGGGAATGTGTAGCAGGCTATTTTTCATATTTCCCGCCCACACATCCTCCTTCCACACATCCTCCTTCTCTTTGGCAGGCACAGCTGCATGCCGACTGCCGAGCATAGGAGAGTGGGCGGGGCCGGCCAGGCTGAGACACGAGAAACAGGGGCGGGAGGAGGAGGAAGTTGTATTCCCCTCTGCTCTCCTGTCCCTAAAGGGGAGGAGGGAGTGTGCTCGCTGGGCTGTCACACACACTCAGCTCAGCTCCAGCCTCCAGCCACCGGGCACTTTAGAGGAGGAGGTGGGAGGGGAGAACTTTGGCGTCCCTCCCCTCTGCCTCAGCTCGCGGCGCACCCGCTGTGCACTCGCCCAGGATCGGTCTTGGGCACCGCTGCAGCCACAGCCCCAAGCGGCCCCAGGGCCGGCGGCCTAGCGGGAAATTTCCCGCTATCCCGCTAGGCCAGTCCGGCCCTGCCTGCGGATGACGGGGGCATGTAAACTGACCACAGTGTCAGGGCTCAGCAGCCATGGTATACAGTGGTCAGTTTACAGAGGGGAGGACATAGTCAGGCAGGATCAGCCAGGTATTTTAGGTGATAGAAGGGGCCAAATTACACAATAAAGCACTGTGCTGTACAACATGCTTTAAGGGACCAGGATAATTTTTTTTTTTAGGTTAAAATAAATGCTTTAAAAATTAATGCTGCTGTTTGCGCTTTAAAAATAAATACTCAAAATAAGTATAATGACTAAGCCCCTCCCTTTCATGTCATTTTTGAAAAGGGGTGGGGCATGGGTGACCTTAAAATGATGCCCCCCCCTGAAAAAAGTTCTGCGGACGCCCATGAACACACATATTGTATTATGTCAGCAACATACCTCATGGATATTTATAAGGATATTAATCTATATGATACTAACTCGACTTACTCTATTTCTGTATCACCCACTTGCAAACAAAAAACCTTGGAAAAAACCTAGCCTTAAGTGAAAAAACCTGTAAGCACATTAGTAGATAAAAAAAATAAATAACCATACTTATATCCTCCAGTGCATGCATAAGAGAATCAATTAATACAAATAAAATAATAAATATAATATAGAATAAAAAAAGTAAATTTCCTTAAAAGTCCATGAATCTTTAATATATTCAATGACACTTTACCTAAGTACAAACAACTTTACATTAGTAGGGTGTGTCCAGATAAGTTTAAAAACATTTTAAAGCCATGGATAACAACAGTTAAAAACTTGGTATAAGTCCTGGTTTACTTTGTGCAATGTCTTGTACTAAGTCTTTCTACATAGGCTTTATTTTTTTAACCTCATTAATGTATGCATATTTTGGGAGGGTATGTGTGAGTGTACAGTATCTCATAAAAGTTAGTACACCCCTCACATTTTTGTAAATATTTTATTGTATCTTTTTATGTGAAAACACTAAAGAAATGACACTTTGCTGCAATGTAAAGTAGTGAGTGTACAGCTTGTAAAACAGTGTAAATTTTCTGTTCCCTCAAAACAACTCAACACACAGCCATTAATGTCTAAAATGCTGGCAACTAAAGTGAGTACACCCCTAAGTGAAAATGTCGAAATTGGGCCCACAGTGTCAATATTTTGAGCGGCCACCCTTATATTCCAGCACTGCCTTAACCCTCTTGGGCATGGAGTTCACCAAAGTTTACAGGTTGCCACTGAAGACCTCTTCCACTCCTGCATGACGACATCACGGAGCTGGTGAATGTTAGAGACCTTGCGCTCCTCCACCTTCCATTTGAGGATGCCCCACAGATGCTCAATAGGGTTTAGGTCTGGAAAATTGCTTGGCCAGTCTATCAACTTTACCCTCAGCTTCTATAGCAAGGCAGTGGTCATCTTGGAGGTGTGTTTGGGGTCGTTATCATGTTGGAATACTGCCCTGCGGCCCAGTCTTCGAAAGGGAGGGGATCATGCTCTGCTTCAGTATGTCACAGTACATGTTGGCATTCATGGTGCCGGCTGGTTGATCGGGTCTCCCGGTGGGACAGGAGACCTGGGCAGAGCTGTGGAGGGCGGCGGGAGGGGGGGCGTCCTCTCTCGCTTGCTGGGGTAACGATCGAGCGGCTCCCGTGCCACATCGGCCATTACTGCCTGAAAGCAGACCGCCGGCTCTAAAAAATGGTACCGGGATGATGCCTCTAGCTGCAGGCATCATCCCGGTACAACCACTCTCTTGCATCCGACGTAGAGCTAACACACCTGTTAACACATTAACACACCTGCTCCCCATTCACACCTGAGACCTTGTAACACTAACGAGTCACATGACACTGGGGAGGAAAAATGGCTAATTGGGCCGAATTTGGACATTTCACTTAGGGGTGTACTCACTTTTGTTGCCAGCAGTTTGGACATTAATGGCTGTGTGTTGAGTTATTTTGAGGGGACAGCAAATTTACACTGTTATACAAGCTGTACACCCACTACTTTACATTGTAGCAAAGTGTAATTTCTTCAGTGTTGTCACATGAAAAGATATAATAAAATATTTACAAAAATGTGAGGGGTGTACTCACTTTTGTGAGATACTGTATGTAATAAATATTTTCAAACTGAAGCTGATTGCTTCAAAGTTTAGCTATAAATATATTGTTTTGTAATGCAAAAAACAAGAAAACAAAAAGCATAAATAAAATACCTTTAAAAATCTGTTAGTGAACTCAGTGCTTCTAACAAGCTTATAGTATCCAGGAATTGGAAGTAATCAGCTAATGTTACAACGATGCAGCTAACATCCCTTGCTAGGTATAAGCTGAGGTTCAGACAAATCATGAAAGCACCTCATAAGAAATGGTAGTTTGTAAAATGAAAATTGTATACATGTAATGAAAAAAACTAAAAGGCCAGCAGATAAACGTTAAACATTATATACTCAGGATGAAATGTACCAGGGTGCAATAAAGAATCTTTGCTAATTTATTGTACCCCTGCTGTGTTATAACAAACTAGACATTAAGCCCGTTAAATTAACGGCCGCTAGAATATATGTGGTCAAACATCTGTAAAAACAGACTTGTTCCAGTACAAAAAAAGTGGACAACCATGCAGTTGATTTCTATCTTATCGTATTTATTCTTTAGAAATGTTAAAGAAGAATAATGTGAAAAATGTCACTTTTCTAATTTTTTTTTGATGTAGTAAACAAACTGTGATGTAGTAAAAAAAAGTGTTGTATTGGGGGTTCAGAGTGTTGGGGTATTGGAGATACAGAGAGGTGGAGTAATGGGGGAGCAGAGTGTTGGAGATGCAGAGAGGTGGAGTAATGGGGGTGCAGAGTGTTGGAGATACAGAGAGGTGGAGTAATGGGGGTGCAGAGTGTTGGAGATGCAGAGAGGTGGAGTAATGGGGGTGCAGAGAGGTGGAGTAATGGGGGTGCAGAGTGTTGGAGATACAGAGAGGTGGAGTAATGGGGGTGCAGAGTGTTGGAGATGCAGAGAGGTGGAGTAATGGGGGGGGGGGGCAGAGTAATGGAATAGCAGAGAGGTGGAGTAAGGGCGATGCAGAGTGGTGGAGTAATGGGGGTGCAGAGTGTTAGAGATGCAGAGAGGTGGAGATGCAGAGAGGTAGAGTAATAGGGATGCAGGGAGGTGGAGTAATTGGGGTGCAGAGAGGTGAAGTAATGGGGGTGCAGAGTGTTGGAGAAGCGGAATGGTGGAGTAATGGGGGTGCAGAGTATTTGAATAGCAGAGAGGTGGAGTAATGGGGGTCTCTGCACCCCCATTACTCCAGCGCTTTGCATCTCCAACACTCTGCACCCCCATTACTCCACCTTTCCGCTTCTCCAACACTCAGCACCCCCATTACTCCACCTCTCTGCATCTCCAACACTCTGCACCCCCATTACTCCACCTCTCTGCATCTCCAACACTCTGCACCTCCATTACTCCACCTCTCTGCTATTCCAATACTCTGCACCCCCATTACTCCACCTCTCTGCATCTCCAACACTCTGCACCCCCATTACTCCACCTCCCTGCATCCCTATTACTCTACCTCTCTGCATCTCCACCTCTCTGCACCCCCATTACTCCACCTCTCTGCATCTCCAATACTCAGCGACCCCATTACTCCACACCTGTGCATTTCCAATACTCTGCACCCCCATTACTCCACCTCTCTGCATCTCCAATACCCCAACACTCAGAACCCCCTGCATCCCCAATACAACACTTTTCACCCCCATTACTCCACCTCTCTGCACCCCCATTACTCCACCTCTCTGCATCTCCAACACTCTGCATCCCCATTAGTCCACCTCTCTGTATCTCCAATACCCCAACACTCTGAACCCCCAATACAACACTTTTCACCCCCATTACCTCACTTCTCTGCACCCCATTACACCAATACAAAACTTTACACCCCTGCCCCTCCTATTACACCTCATTCCCCAATATGCTCTCTCTGTACCCAATTACCTCTCACTCTGTCCCTCCACCCCCAATACTCTGCACCCTCTTCCTCCCCTGACATAAAGTGCCCCCTGCTGGTCACATCTGGGCTGTTCCCATCTGCAGAGTTTGGGATGAATGGTCAGAGGCCATGAAATAAAGCAGAGTGGTCACATGTGTTAACAATCAGTAGAAATGTGTGATTATTGAAGAATGGTGACCGCCCAGTGTGTGAGCTCAGCCCCTCCTCCTCCCCGTACACCACACACCTTCCTGTCATTGTATCACCCAGGAGAAGGCAACTCTGTCCCACCTTAAAAAATGTTTTATTAAAATGCCAAAAAATGGGTCATGTGGCCTGTGCTGAATAGGTGGTTCAGTATTTAAATGGAGCTACTATTTGAAGGAACAGCCTGCAAATTACTTCCACTAGCTTTAATGGCAGAAACCTCATAATCAATGGCCTTGCAGCATTTTTAACAAACTTCCTAAAATAGATAAATACCAGTGACTAAAATCTTTACATTTATGGGAGATAATACTTCACCAGACTCTACCAGTCTGTTCTCGCCTTCAACAGGTTTGCTTCAGCCTTTGATCACAAGAGCAGCACTGGAGGAAGTCTGGACCAGTATTTTCTCAAGGAAGAGTACTTTTTTAGCCCTTTTATTAGCCCTCATTTATCTGTACCTGCAAAACTGTTAACAACAGTTTTGTTAACAGTTTTGCTAACAGTTTTATTAACATTAGCATATAGGTGAACTGTAAAGGATAAGTGCACTCATAGTGCATTGCTCCCCCTCTAATTCATTTCAGTCAAGCAATGAGCTTATTCGTAGAGACTACAAATGAGATCACTAAGTAAAACGCATTAGTGGACATAGGTTCAGGTAGTTTGCCTGTGCATCGGGTGCATTAATAAACTTGTGCGAGCGACATTTACTTCAGAGTGTGGCATGCTCTCTGCCCTTTATGGTTTATGCTTTAAGCAGATGATAAACTGTTGGTTAAGCCAGTACCTTTAGTTGGGAGTGAATGGGCAGATTAACAGTAGTGGGGTGTTGGACAATTTATATATACAGTAGGTTTGACATAAATTTAGACCATTGACGTATGTAAAATGCTGTCTCTGAAGAATCATTGGTAAAACTGAAAAAAAAAGCACCTCCAAATTGTGTTTTATTTTCCCTATTTTGTTTAAGAACATTGAGCAATGTATAGTTGTAGTGACTGAATTAAAAAATGTATTTTAGATTCTGTTAATTATGATTGCATTTTTAAAACAGTTTCTTTATAATGTTTTATAAGTTTATCGATTACTGACCTTAGCATATTCTCATCATTTCCATCAAAATTTTCTTATAATTCATAAAGTATTTACTTATAAAGTATTCTTAAAATTTCCATCAAAGTTTGTTCATGTAATACTGTACCTATCTTCTTGCACAGATTTCACATAAAGAAAACAAAAAAATAGAAAATAGATTTTACTCAAATGTAAAGAAACAAAGCAGCTGTTTAACAATAAATTGGGAAGGGCTTTTTATGCCATCTCTGACCAAACGTCGAGACACCTTTTTATTTTTTAATAAAATGCTGCCCCCAGGCTGGTACCAGTGTGATTAAATGCTTAATGGAAATGAAACACAATATTTGCCCTCAGGGATGTGTGCTTTAGAGGTAATATTTTCCATTTTCTGGATGCGTACACTGCGCGTTGTAGATTCAGATTTAAGATTATTTATAGTACCCCTTTGAGCCAATAAATAAAATATACAGGTGGTTTAGTTAACTGGAGGAATGTAAGTAGATGCTTGTGTATTTGCTCATCTACAGTATAGATAACCTTCAAAGCCTTTGTGTTGGAAGTGTGCTACCTCTAACAAGGGAAAATTGAATGAGTTGAAAAGCAGATGGTAACATTTCATTATAACTTTTTATTTTGTATTTTAAATTTTTCTCTTGTTTTAAATAGTACTGTTTATTACTAATTTGAACTTCAGGTATTGCATTTTTTATTTGTTTTATATGAGAAAAAATTGAATTTAGCAACACCATGTACTGTATATATTTTGTTATCTATAATATAAAAAAATTGTAGTGCAATAATAAACATTCAATTCTAATTTACAGCTGCTTAGTTTAGGAAAAAACTTTTCAATAAAACAAAAGTTATTGTCCCTAGAATAAGGAACAATTAGCATCTGAGTTGACAGGCATCTACTGTGGATACATACAACTTAGTTTTTGATTTATTTTTTTAAAGCTGACAGAGGTTCTGGCCCCTAGGCCCATGTCACAGTAGCAATTCCTGTTCCAGGTAATGGCTTGCCAGGGACCGATTTGACAAAACTCCTACACAAACGTAAAAGATATCCTAAATGTATATAGCTCATAACTATGAGGGCGGTTAGCCAAGAAAAGTGAGCATGAAACTCCCCCATGCTGCAACAAGAAAACACCAAAACATAAAAAAAGAAAGACTCAAATATGTGCAATGCGAACCAAGGGTTTAATGCAAACAAACCACCCCACCTAACCTTAAACATATGGCTTAAACAACAGGACCATAGGTCCCCAAGCCAAGGTTCCAAGGATATCTGGCAATAGTCCTGTTATAGCCTGTAATGCAGGGAGGCTAAATGGCTACTTAGCCGCATCATTGTTATCACCTTAAGGCCCCTTTCACACTTATGCGATGCGATTTTACCACGATTTTGCGACGCGATTATGAAAGCAATGGCTATGGCTATATACCTCAAAACGCATTAAAATCGTGACAAAGTAGTGCAGGAACTACTTTGAAGTCGGTGCGACTTCAAAACGCACTCATATGAATGGGGCTCATTGAAAATAATGGAAAACGACTTGTCATGCGATTTTGCGGTCCAAAAACGTGGGACAAGTGGCACTAGTGTGAAAGGGGCCTAAAGCCAACCGTCCGCTGTAAAAAAAAAAAAATGGTACCGGGGTGATGCCTCTAGCTGCAGGCTTTACCCCGGTACAACTCCTTCAACAAAGTAACCTACAGATATGTTGTTTTGCGGGAAGTGGTTAATATACAATGTGAAAGACTTTGCTAGTACCCAACCTAGTCGCTTGTACCCAAAATCTTTCCTGCAGGCAGTCCTGGAGGAGTTTTACAACAAACGGTGGATCAGTTTTGCAGTGATGATCAGCAATCATTCTAGCAGACATCACCAATGTTAATGTTCAGATTATCTCGACTCTGTGATTATAACCTTTGATCTGGATGTCCATGTTTACCAGGTATGGTAAAGATAGATGGAATATTTTTATTTCTGTTAAGAGTTCCCTTGTTGTCTAGTTTTGCACCTGTCTAAATCCCTTTGCATATTGTATGCTTTATAAATATAGTATGATATCCAGGGGATCATCAGTTCTCTCTCTATTGTTATAAAGCCCTAATATGTGTTAATGAAGTCATTAAAACCCAACAACTAGTTTAAGTGTAGTAGGTAACACACCCTTGGCAGGTCACACCAGCACTGCAGGGGATTGGACACACTGCGCACACCGGGAAGTGGTTGTCCACCTTCTACAAGTAGCAGCATGTCACAGACCCCCTGGGCCTTCTTTCACCATTTCATGCTTTACCATAGTGTGAATTAACTGGCAGGGGAATGTGCCAATTCTCATAAGCACATATTGTGTGCAAATATTTATCATTATCATATGAACGCCAATGACACATACAAAAAATTAAGGACTCTGCTCTGATCTGTAACACTTCATTCTGTTTGTTTAAACAAACAATTCTATCCAAATAAGAAACAGCTATCAGTTTCTGTTTGTTCAGTGCACTGTAAGTTCTTCCCTCATTAGTGCATATTCAGTTCTTTCCAAACAATGCTCCCGTATCTTGGGTCCACAATGTGAAGATCAGGCCTTATATGGGGCACCTAGTGGAACCTAATGAAGGTTTTATATTACTGCACACAGACACATTTTAAGCCCCGTACACACGTAGTGATTGTCAGGCGGTAAATATTTGGCCGCCGAACGATCGGCCGATTGTCGGCTTGTTAGTATGATGCTTCCGACAACCGACAGTGAATTTTCGGCAGAACAGAATCTGGCGTGTAGACTTTAAAATTTTTGTTGGCCGTCACCAGAACGGCCGATTGTTCGCCAGTCAGTACAGAATTCGGCCGACAAACAGCAGATTAGCAAGACTTGGCATGCTCAGAAAAGAAAAAACACACGGAAAAGTTAACCATCACATGACATCACTTCTGCAGTCGGCTGTTGTTGGCCGACAAAATTCGTGTGCAGTCTTTAGCACTTTTCAGCCGACAGGACAACACTGGACATAAGACGGCCGATCGTTCGGCCCGACATTCGGTACGTGTGTACGGGGCTTTAGACTTTTTTTTTAAGAAATCAGGTGCCAATTATCCTCTTTGCAGTGAAGATTGGGGAAAAGGATGGTCCGCACAAAGGTGCCATATTCATCCATTGGCCAAGTTAGAGGACAGACAGATGTCTCATTATATGACATTCCTGTTGATCCATGACCTGTAAATCTTAACATGGAATAAATGCAATACTTAAAGCTCCGTAAACATATTTTTCTGTTTGTTGTGCACATTGTATCACTACTATGCAACTGTAAAACAACAAAGTTTCTGTTATGTAAAAAAAAATTACCTGTCTGAACCAACTTTAACCACTTCAATACAGTGCACTTTCTCCCCCTTCCTGCCCAGGCCAATTTTCACCTTTCAGTGCTGTCACACTTTGAATGACAATTGCGTGGTCATGCAATGCTGTACCCAAATGGAATTTTTAGCATTTCTTTCACACAAATAGAGCTTTCTTTTGGTGGTATTTAATGACCGCTGGATTTTTTGTTTCTCACTAAAAATAAAGAAAAAAGGCAGAAAATGTTGAAAAAAATTTTTTTTTCTTGTTTTCTGTCAGTAAATTTTGGAAATAAGTAATTTTTCTCCTTCACTGATGTGCGCTAATGAGGCGGCACTGATGGACACTGATAGGCTGCACTGATGGGCTCTGATGAGGTGGCACTTATGGGCACTGATGAGGTGGCACTGATGAGGAGGTACTAATATGCCGCACTGATCAGCGGCAATGATGGGCAGCACTGATGAGCACTGATAGGCAGCACTGAGAGGTGGCACTGATGGGAACTGTCATGCGGCACTGATGGGCACTGGCGGGCGGCACTGATGAGCACTGATAGGCAGCACAGATAAGCAGGCACTGACTGGCAGCACTATGGGCACTGATTGTGGGCACTGATGGGCACTGTTTTTTTACTTTACTGTAATCAGGGCACTGATGATCAGTGGCCTGATTACCTGTCCTAGACTCCCCTTTGAGGAGGAGCCGCTGATCGGCTCTGAGAGTGTGAGGCAAGGAGAGTCGGTAAATGGCACATCCTCATTTACATGTGAACGGCTGTGACTGGATACAGCCAATCACATGGGTAAAGAGCCACGTCATTGGCTCTTTACCAAGATTGGGGTCGTGCCGTGTCCTAAGAACACGGCGCGGCCATGATCGCCGCACTGCACACCCCCACGGTTGCGCCGTCATATGACGCTGTCCCAGAACAAGAGCCACACCGCTCCGCCGTCATTTGACGGTGGGCGGGCGGCAAGTGGTTAAAGCCTATCTCTAATCAAAATGTATTAATATGTATTGTTGCAAGATATGCAGATGAGATCCCTGTATTTTAGGCTCCATTCACACTTGAGCTGAGAGTTTTTGATTGTGCAAAAATGTTTTTGCGCATTTCAGATGTGCGCATTTTTTGTAGCCAATGTAAAGCTAGTTACTAGGTAAAAAATGTGCTTTTTCAGGTGCTGTTGTTTTTTTTTGTGTTGCTGTATCATTCGTTGCTATATAAGCCCCCTTGTTGGTGATTCGAGTATGACCACACTTCACTGAGGTGTTTTAGTATGGTATTTGCAAAGAAATATGTCTGATACCTAGGTTTTTATTTAACCACCCACTGGGCATCTATACCCCCTTCCTAACCAGGCCAATTTTCAGCTTTTAGTGCTCACATTTTGAATGACAATTACTCAGCCATGCAACACTGTACCCATATAAAATGTGTGTCCTTTTTTCACACAAATAAGGCTTTCTTTTGGTGGTATTTAATCATCACTGGGTTAGTTTTTTTCTGCTATAAGTGAAAAAAGACACTTTTTTTTTTTAAACTGCATTTTTCTTTGTTTCGGTTATAACATTTTGCAAACTTGGCAATTATTCTTCATAAATTTTGGCCAAAAGTTATCCTGCTACATATCTTTGGTAAAAAATAACCCACATAAGTATATATTATTTGGTCTTTATGAAGGTTATAGCATCTACCAGCTATGGTGCCAATCATTGAAAATTGATCACACCTGATGTGCTAATGGCCTATCTCATTTCTTGAGACACTGACAAGCCAGGAAAGTACAAATACCCCTTGTTGGAAAGTAGGCATTCCAATGTATTTAATAAGAGACATGGTGAGTTTTTTGAAGTTGTACATTTTTCCCACATTTCTTTGCAAAATGAAGATTTTTTTTATTTTTTTTTCCACAAAATTGTCATATTACCAAGTTATTTCTCACACACTGTATAGACATACTTGCAACTACACCACAAAATACATTCTGCTACTCCTCCTGAGTATGGGGATACCACATGTGTGAGACTTTTTCACAGCCTGGCCACATACAGAGGCCCAACATCCAAGTAGCACCTCCAGGCATTCTAACAGCATAAATTACACACATAATTTCCTAACAACCTATCACACTTTTGAAGGCCCTGGAGCACCAGGACAATGACCCCATTTTGGAAAGCAAACACCCCAACACATTATCTAGGAGGCATTATAAGTCTTTTGAACATGTAATTTTTCTCCACAAGTTTTTGGAAAATGTGGAAAGAAAATGAAAACGCACAAAGTTGTCTATTTATGAGATATGTCTAACACATAACATGTACATAGCAGAAATTACACCCCAAAATACATTTTGCTACTCCTCCTGAGTATGGCGATACCACATGTGTAAGGCTTTTACACAATCTAGCCACATACAGAGGCCCAACATTCAGGGATCACTGTCAGGTGCTGTAGGGATAAAAAAATACAAATCTAATTTCCTGACTACCCATTACACTTTTGTGAGGCACTGATAAGCACTGTATGTGGCATGGATGAGTGCTGATTTGGCATGGATGAGGCACGGATGAGCACTGATGTGGCATGGATGTAACAGAGATGAGCACTGATGTGGCTTGGATGAGGCATGGATGTGGCATGGATGAGGCTTGGATGGGCATGAATAAGGCTTGGATGGGCATGAATAAGGCTTGGATGGGCATGAATGAGGCACAGATGGGCATGAATGCTGCACAGATTGGCATGAATGAGGCACAGATGGGCATGATTGAGGCACAGATTGGCATGCATGAGGCATGATTGAGGCACAGATGGGCATAATTGACGAATGATTGAGGCATGGATTGGCATGATTGAGGCATAGATGGGCATGACTGAGGCACAGATTGGCATGGTTGAGGCACAGATAGGCATAATTAAGGCATGATTGAGGCACGGATTGGCATGAATGAGGTATTATTGAGGCATGGATGAGGCACAGATGGGCATGATTGAGGCACAGATTGGCATGAATGAGGCATGATTGAGGCACAGTTGGGCATAATTGAGACATGATTGAGGCACAGATTGGCATAAATGAGTCATGATTGAGGCACAGATGGGCATGGATGAGGCATGGATGAGGCTGGGGTGAGCCGTACTGCGATCTCACTCCTCTCACGCTGTACCGATTGGTGTGTACAGCATGCAAGGAGAGGAGAGACCTGAACCGGACATTCTCCAATTTGTTGACAACTGCTTGCTCTGTCATTGGACGGAATGATCACGTGATAAAGGGCCGCTGTCATTTGCCCTTTACCACGAACGGTGATGCGCGGGGTCCGGTGAATCTGGCAAGCACGGACACTTCCGTGTGCACTCCTCAGGGGGCACACGGGAAGTTGCAATTCTGGATGGACTTCATTGTATGTCCTCCTAGAATAATCTGACTGTGCTGTAGCCATCATTCAGCTATGGCCCTGTCGGCAAGTGGTTAAAGCGATTGTAAACTTCATTAAAAAAAAACGTACCTGCTCTGTGCAATGATTTTGCACAGATCACAAATCAGCCCCGTTCCTCTACCCTCTGTTGAGTGCCACCATAGCAAGCTGCTTGCTCTACCAATCCACTTCTGTACAACCAGCCTCTTGGAAAATTCCCACATGATCAGTGCCTCTGGCTATCGTGTATTCTGACAGCGTCCTAACAGTAGTTAAGCAAGGAGTATTCCCCCATTCAACTGGAATGTGTGGTTTGAGAAATCAGGCTGTCTTTTGTGGTTAGATTTCCTTCAGATTTACCTTTTTCTATGTAGTGCATGGGCCTGCCAGATTGCATACAAATTGAAAGTGTTTAGGTTTGACCTCATATTATATGGTTTTGGTAAATCTAAAGGAAAAAGTCTTCAGAAAATCTTATAGTGTGTATGGCCCATTAGAGCAGTAGAGTTCTGAAATTTCTGAATTGACATCGCTATTCATGCTGCAAGGTCTAGGGACTACAAATGAATGTTGTTGTTCCATTTATTCAGGGTTTTACAGAAAACAGAAGGGCATTTTCATACTTTAAAGGAGCAATCAATTCAATGCAATAAGTGAAAGCAGTATATGATCTACTAATTTTACCCAGAAAACACTCCTATTTAAAACTTAAGATGTTCTGCAGTAGAGTTCTTTAACACCACCAGCACATTGATGGGACTCAGCCTACCTTTCTCAAGTCGATATACACAGGATATATATATATATATATATATTTGTATCAATACCTTGAGAAAGGTAGGCTGAGCTCCATCAATTCACTGTCAATGGTAAAGAACTCTGATGCTTTTTCCACCTATTTAAAGCCATGTGGCTTGCTCACTTTTTGGCCTGCTGGATATTACTGTTTTTTATAATGCACCCAAGCACTACCGCTCTAGAGCAGAGCAGATGTTGGTGGCACAGGGTAAATACATGCCGACCAACACAGTTCTACATTTGCCTAATGCGTGCATTACATCCTCTTGTGGTAACAGATCAGGCCCCCACACTAGGCCTTACACCAGAAGAAACATGCTGTCCTCCCACCAGGGATATTTAGCCCAACATCGACCCCAGAGACATTTCAAGGATGACCATGTAGAATACCTATTATCCTCCAACAGTTTTTACACATACAGTACACTGCACTTGTGTAGTGTACTGGAGGGAAGCCACCTAACATTATGTGAGGCCTTGCACATACTTGGTCCAGGACCGATCTATGTGATTCTTCATTCCTCAGCATGCCCTAAGTTAGGGAACCAACCGCCTAGAAGGGCAAGTCTACCGGGAATAAATCCACCCCTCTGACGAAATCCCTGTTACCGGCCACTACCGCTCCCTACCCTGAACTGGCTGCTCCTCCTCCTTTATGCAGATGTTCCATTCTATTGCTTCCTTATTGTCACCATGGTGTTAACCTTCATTACCCATTAGCATTCACTGTAAAAACACTTGATTCCTTCATGTAGTGACCAAATCAGACTTTCTTGAATTATGGAACTTGTTTACTAAAGTTAAATCTTGACACATAGGTGATAGGTTCCATACAGTTAAAAAATGCAGCATTTGAGACATATTCAACAACTGTTAGTAAAGTCTTTCTTTCAATGTTTGAACACACTTTAACGGGCTATAAGCTATGGCTTCGGCTGTGGCAGTGGTACGCACACATGTAGCTTTGACACTTTCCATATGAATGGCTAGTAGTATATCCTTTCCCCATGCTTGGGTCCCAAAAGTTCAATTATACTTTGTTTAGAAGCGACTACATCATCACATGTTTGGCCTTTCTCCTGTCTGCCATGGAAAGAGACTTGGGGAACAATGTGCCCCACAGTACCGAAGAATTAACCAATGCACTACGACACTGCAGTCACAGAGATATCATCTGTGCGTTGCCTGATATACAGTATATAAAATATACTTTAGAGCTGGGATTTCTAGTTAGAAACTGGACAGCAATACTAAACCTACAAAGCATATAATAAACTATTTAACATCAACGCTGCAATGATACACATATTCTGTTCTTATTGCTAGTGATTAATACCACAATCTTGCATGTCTAACCTCGAGCGTACAGGCGCCAGGATGCTTTATAAACATTATGTCACTTATTCTGCTGAAGAGGAAAAATATGGCAGTCAGTAATATGCATCTGAACTTAGGGTCACAATGGCTACGACCCTTCTCTGCAATTACAGCAGGTCTTTTTTTGTACACAACTTCAACCCTCAATAAACGCAGTGCAGTATGACTGGGAGACCAATCTCCCCTTCAAATAATGATTGGTTCCTGGAAAGAATTATTTTCCTTTTCACAGATTGACAGATTCCCACATTTCAGAGCTGTGAAAGTGTTGTCTCTGGGCTGTCAAAGATAGTAACATCAGAAACCGAGAAATGATCTAAGGCAACACAATCATTTTTTATTTCCTTTTCTAGTGACTCATCTGTCTTATTGCGCTTATGTTGTACCATTAGGCTTACTGAATGTACCTGTGAAGTAGAATAAGATAGATCTCCGAGTCTGCTAAAATGAAAGGCAGCTCCCTGATTTTGTCCTTTTACTAATAATACCAAACACTGGAATACGTCTGTTTATTGAAACATTTCAGAAATAGTTGTAAAGTAATAAAAATCTTGAACACCAGGCATTCTTTTTTCAATTTTTTTACAATTTTTAGAAACAAAGACATAACATTTAATGCAAATGATTGCATTAATATACCTATTTTTAGGTCAGTATTTAACTGAGGAAGCAAATGCAGCTCGGAATCTGTATGGATAGGTCTCAATCATCTTTGAACATCTAGACGATTTTCTTCATACCTCTTTGCACAACAGCTTTGCCAGGAAACATGGGAGTCATGAGTGAATGGCCTTTTTTCGAATCCGGTCACATTTTTCTTTTAAATTAAGATCTGGGCTCTGACTTGTCCAATCCAGAATATTAACATTTTTGTTTTTAAGCAAAGATTGTATAGTTTTGGGGTCATTGCCTTGCTGGGAGGGAAGTTGTCTCACAAGGTTTAGGTTTGTTGCTGCCTAAATCACATTTTCTCCAGGAGTCCCTATATTTTGCTGTATTTATTCTACTCTCCCAGGCCTCCCAAGATCTGTTGGAAAGAAACACCCCAGCAGCATGATATTGCCACCACCATGCTTCACAGTGGGGATTGTACATTTAAGATGATGTGGCTTACACCAAACAGTTTAAGCCAATGGCCTAAAATCTCCAACCAAAGAACCTTTTTTCCAGCTGACCTCAGAATTTCACAAATGCCTTCTGGCAAACTATAGGTGCGATGTCATATGAGTTTGAGTTTATAGTGGCTTTACATTGTCACTCTCCTGTAAACATGCGAGTAGTAAATCTCCTGGATAGTAGTGTTTTTCCATAGTTTCCCCAGTCCTATCCATAGGTTTCTTTGTCACAGGTCTTTCAATCCGTCTTGCATGGTCACTCACTTTTTTTCCGTTTTACAGGTCTGCCATCATTTTTCCATTTCCTAAAAATATTTAAACACAAAAACAAAATGTATTTAATACAGCACTAACATGTAAAGACTAGTAAGCTGCAATATGTTTCCTTTTTTTGGGATTTTTTTCATTTTCATTTTTTAAATATGATAAAAAAACAGTAATAGTGCCATGTTGTAAACAAAACAAATGCTTGATGCTTTACCTTAAAAAATTGTGAATTTTGCTTCTAAAATACCGTACTACAGTATTTGTATATACCATAATTTCATAATTGCGCTTTCAAACTCACTCTCTACAATCAATTATATTCTTTAATGAAAAACAAATATAGAGATTTAATATAGTCATTCTGTAATATGTTATATTTTGTCTTGCAGAAAAGGAATCTAAAATTGGCGTTTCAAGCTGCTGAAAGTATAGGAATAAAGGCCAGTCTGGTAGGTATAGCAGTTTTCCTACTTATACAAAAATGACATGTTTTGGGGTTTATAGTTCTATCAAGTGTGGGAACAACAAAATTTATAATGAAGGTTTACTGGAAAGCTACTGAAATATCTAATGAATATTTAAAATGAACAGACACACCAATAGCAGTTTTGATAAAAAGCATAAAATTTTACCAGACATCAAAATACCTAAAGTTCCCTACACATAAAAGTTACCATAAACAATAACCAGACTTAAACGTACACTCTTAATCCCAATATCCCAAAAAGTCCAATAATTCTTCCAATATCCCAAAGAAAAGGTCAAATAATACTTAGCTCTGGTAGTTGAATGTCAACAGCTTACACTGGATATCTGGATAAACTGGAACCGGACAATGAGGTCCTGGCTGCATCTTTCTACAGCTCCAAACAGCAAACCAGCCTCCCTCATCCTAGTGACTCTCTTTTCAAGTCCTCTAATGCCAGAGACCACCCACGGGATGTAGTCATTCCTCTTAACCACTTACAGGTAATTTTGTGTGATGTCAGCAACACATCATTTTACTGCCCCCCAAAACCACGTGGTCAGTTGGATATGTGGCAGCCATCTTTACACATGACCTCAAATCTCACTAAACCACCTGTGGGTGAGAGATATTACACATGTATGGGAACATTTGCCATGAATCAGTAAAAAATATCCACAACTGATACAATAATAGTACATAAAAACAAAGAGAGGCAACTCTAAGCCACAATGTAAATTTATGTTTTCTCAATGAGTACAGAAGGTTGGAGTTTAACTTGTTCTTATTGGATGTTGCCATTTTGACTTTATAACTTTGTACTTTAATTTTTTTGTCCTCTGTCTTATAAGAAAAGTAAGCCATGCTTTGTAAACTTGTTAAATTGATTTCTGAACCGGTTCTGCCATTGTACTTAAATTCCCCTGTGCTGAGAGAAAGGGTACTATCCATATTTCCCACAGTACAAGATTCCTAGTTCAACTCTGACCCTTTGATTTTTGCGTAGTCCAGAAACAGCCCTTCCTGGGAATGTGATCTGTAACTCACTACATGTTTACTTTTGACAATAAGCCAACTTTGCACAAATCAGCAAGGGACTGAAAGGGCACAGCCAATCAGCTGAATGGTAAATGCTATGTTTATATTATGATGCTAAAATTCATAGTTTCCAAACATATCAGGATATTTGTATTGAGGCATATCAAAATCTTTTATAGCAGTTCTTTTTAAAGTATATCTACAGCTGCAATAAAAAGTATGTGAACCCTTTGGAATGATATGGATTTCTGCACAAATTGGTCATAAAATGTGATCTGATCATCATCTAAATCGTCACCAATAGACAATCACAGTCTGCTTAAACTAATAACACACAAAGAATGAAATGATGCCATGTTTTTATTGAACACACCATGTAAACATTCACAGTGCAGGTGGAAAAAGTATGTGAACCCCTAGACTAATGACATCTCCAAGAGCTAATTGGAGTGAGATGTCAGCAAACTGGAGTCCAATCCATGAGATGAGATTGGAGGTGTTGGTTACAGCTGCCCTGCCCTATAAAAAACACACCAGTTCTGGGTTTGCTTTTCACAAGAAGCATTGCCTGATGTGAATGATGCCTCGCACAAAAGAGCTCTCAGAAGACCTACGATTAAGAATTGTTGACTTGCATAAAGCTGGAAAGGGTTATAAAAGTATCTCCAAAAAGTATCTCCAAAAGCCTTGCTGTTTATCAGTCCACGGTAAGACAAATTGCCTATAAATGGATAAAGTTCAGCACTGCTGCTACTCTCCCTAGGAGTGGCCGTCCTGTAAAGATGACTGCAAGAGCACAGCACAGACTGCTCAATGAGGTGAAGAAGAATCCTAGAGTGTCAGCTAAAGACTTACAAAAGTAACTGGCAAATGCTAACATCCCTGTTAGAGAATCTACAATACATAAAACAATAAACAAGAATGGATTTTATGGGAGGACACCGCAGAGGAAGCCACTGCTGTCCAAACAAAACATTGCTGCACGTTTACAGTTTGCACAAGAGCACCAGGATGTTCCACAGCAGTACTGGCAAAATATTCTGTGGACAGAAGAAACCAAAGTTGAGTTGTTTGGAAGAAACACACAACACTATGTGTGGCGAAAAAGAGGCACAGAACAATAACATAAAAACCTCATCCCAACTGTGAAGTATGGTGATGGGGGCATCATGGTTTGGGGCTGCTTTGCTGCATTGGGGCCTGGACAGATTGCTACCATTGAAGGAAAAATTAATTCCCAAGTTTATCAAGACATTTTGCAGGAGAACTTAAGGCCATCTGTCTACCAGCTGAAGCTCAACAGAATGTGGGTGTTGCAACAGGACAATGACCCAAAGCATAGAAGTAAATCAACAACAGAATGGCTTAAACAGAAGAAAATACGCCTTCTGAAGTGGCCCAGTCAGATTCCTGACCTCAACCCGATTGAGATGGTGTGGCATAACCTTAAGAAAGCGATTCACACCAGACATCCCAAGAATATTGCTGAACTGAAACAGTTCTGTAAAGAGGAATGGTCAAGAATTACTCACACTGACCGTTGTGCACATCTGATCTGCAATTACAGGAAATGATTGGTTGAAGTTATTGCTGCCAAAGGAGGTTCAACCAGTTATTAAATCCAAGGGTTCACATACTTTTTCCACCTGCACTGTGAATGTTTACATGGTGTGTTCAATAAAAACATGGCAGACTGTGATTGTCTATTGTTGTGACTTACATGATGATCAGATCACATTTTATGACCAATTTGTGCAGAAATCCATATCATTCCAAAGGGTTCACATACTTTTTCTTGCAGCTGTATAGCCAAATGTGAATAAGGAATGATTAAAACCCTTCTCAGGATTTTTTTTCTGCCATCTGTCTCCTATTGGGGTAATTTCTTTTTAATACCAACCAGGTAGATCCAACAGGATGTGAAAAACAAATCTAGTCACCAGTAGTTAGCGAAACGTATCAACAGTGGAAATTTTATATTCTATTCCTGTTATGGTAACAACTCAAAATGTTGGATTTCCCTCACTTTCATTCCCGGTGACAGTGATCATAGAGGGAGGGTGAGTCTCCCTAGCAGGGGCACAGACAGCAAAAAACTACTGGCAGAGAGGCTTAACCACTCACCACAAAAAGTTTTAGATTTAGTAATCTAGTCCATCGAGTTTAACCAGTAGACATTAACTTATAAAGCTGAATCCACCAAACCCTAAACCCACAGTGATCCACAGGAATGATCAGTCGTGTATTGGGTTCTATAAATTAAGGTTTTTATTGATTCTTGTCAATTGGTTGGAAAACAATAGAATGGAGAAATTGTAATGTATGGTACTGTGACATATGTAAATAAATAGGTTTGTACATACTAGAAGAGGTAGGTACTTAGTCTTGCTATGCTGAGTCTTTAACCTGCTAACTTTTTGTATACTTACAGGACCTGAACGAGTTGATGTTCACTGACCGTCCAGATTGGCAAAGTGTGATGCACTATGTGTCTCAGATCTACAAATACTTTGAGACCTAAAGAAAAGATTGTGAAAGAGCGATCACTACAAAGGAAGCACATATTCACTTTATCAACCAGGTCCGACTCCTAACTAGTATACACAAATCTTCCTATTACAAGACCTGGCTTTCTAATGGAACTTTTCTGTGCACTGTGTTTACTGTTGGTGGCATGTGCCGCCATAAGTCTAGCAGCATCCCAGTCTCCATGCCAATTGCTTGGGTTTTAGAAGCTACTGTGTATACCCTCACCCCACCCCCACCCCCAATATTAAAATGTGCCATATGTAATCCAGTACTGCCACATGAAGTCCAGTGGAAATTGCAGTAACTGACCTTGGTGTCACCAAAACTATTTTAATTTCCATTCTTCATCTCCTTGATGCACACAGCTTTTCCTAACAAAGCCATGAAAAAAGATCTTTTTCTGCTGGTCACAGAAAAATTTTTATCACCTTTCTACAAAGTGTAACTTCTGCCATTTTAACTGTACTAAACATTTTCTGGACTAGGAGGTTCCTGATGGCTGACCATAGACTTTTGAAAGTTTATTTTTTTTTTGTTGTACTGCTCCACCCAGCGAGCAGATCGTTCCACAGAGGGTGCTAATGAGTTGAAAGCTTAATTTTTGGAACATCAGATGTATCCTGCATGAGACATGCACACCTCTCCAGGCTGTACTTAAAACTCGCTCAATCAAGAGTTTACGTACACATTAACCTCTTCACTGCCAGCAGCACGTGGCAACCGGAACAACCAAGCGTTTGGAATGGAGCTTGTTGTTGTTAATATTATATGCAATGACCATAAATCCAAGGAAGTCACTTTGTATAGCCAGGGGACTGTGATCGCATACAATGGGACTTGCCAGCCAATGGCACCCTTATGCTCTTTGCATTGTAGCATCTCACATTGTTCCAGATTGGGCGGGCTATAACAAAGATGAGCGGTTAGACTTTTTAAATAAAATATAACTAATAATAAATGTTGGAATACCTCATTTCTGTTTGTCAAGCTACTTCTTTGAACAAGTATGCATGTAAACTCTGGTTTCTTTAAGTTGGTCAGAACCAATGAACCCCCTGGTAAGTTTTTGAAAAGTGGAATAAATCCACACTCACACTGGGAGAACGGTATCCTGCAGAATGGGTCCAAGTGGCATATTTGACCAGGATTCAAGCAGCAGTGATACGTTTTAGGCCAGGTTCACACTAGCTGCGGCCAAATTCAGACCTGAAACAGAGCCAAAGATGCACAGGACCTTTTTCCAGTGGGGACCACGGTCGCTCCAGCCGCCTACATTGAGAACCAGTTACAGTCTCCTGTCGTGCAAATTTGATGCGGGGAAAGTGTGAACCCAGCCTTACTTCTCTATTCTACCCTTTTTTGTCCAGTTATCGACACAGCTGTGCTATGAGATTGCAGAAATAACGTTGCTCTTTTTTTAGGGAATCTATAATGATTTTGAGTCTATTGTATTTTACTTGCTTTTTGTAAATATCTAATAATTAAATAAAGTATTGAACATAGACTAACTATCACAAAGCATTGCACATACAGTCATGTGAAAAAGTAAGTAAGTACAAAGCTACACAGCTCTCTCCTCTGCATTGCTCCATTCATAGCTCTTGTATCCGCATCCTTTTTTATCCACAGTTCTCACTTCTGCGCCTTCCCATCTCTCACCCCCTGCTCCCAGCTCCCCCTCAACAACGCTCATCTCTGTAACCAACCAATCTCCCCCCCCCCCCCCCATACACACAGATTTCACCTCTGCACATCCCCCTCGCCTCCATCCATAGATCTCACCTCTGCAAACCCTCTCCATCCACAGTCCTCATGTCCCTTCCCTTCCTTTATCCACGGCTTTTACCTTTGCACCCCCTCCTGCCTTATCCACACATCTCACCTCTGTGCCCCTTATCCACAGCTCTTACCACCTCACCTCTCTTATCCACAGCTCTCACCTTTATCCCCCTATCTCACTTTTGCACCCCCCCCCCCCAAATTCCTCTTTGCATTCAGCCCCCTCCTCCCTCCACAGAACTCACCCCTGCAACTCTTCCCTTCATGCACAGCTCAGACCTGTGTCCTTACAGAGGCTGCTGTCCTCTTCAAAGTGATTACTATACATTTCTATCAATGCCTGCTCTCAATTGTCATTATTTTCTTCCACTTCCATTCGTGTATACTCTTCTCCCCTCTGTGATCATGTCCTCCACTTTCATCCTGAAAAGATTAAACACAAAATGTTTCACATTACAAATTTAGAAAATAAAAACACAAAAAAACAATTACCAGTATGATTCCTTTTAGGAATGGTCACAGGTTTGCTAATCATTTATACCAAAGAGGTTCAAAAGCGAGTGCATCCAAGCCCCTCAAAAAAATGACCTTGTGCAATGTAGCAGGTACTGTGACTTCTTCTTTCAGATGCCATTATCACTTGTGAGAGAGCAGCAACAATTTTGGGACATTCAGTTGTGTTTGCGAGCTGAACTTGTAGCATAGGTCCAACAGCCAATGGTGCGTCTGCTCAAGCCTAAAATGGCAGCCAACAGGATAGATCAATAGATTAAAGGTAAACTGCAATAGAGTACATTACATGTGAGGATACCACTTTTTAGGGCTGCCATTGAAAAAATCCCAGAAGACTTCTGATGCAAAGCAGGCGTGTGCAGTAGCATGCTCAGTGATGTTTCTGTTCTGGAACTGGCAATCCTGGGAGTCAGGAAATGCTGGAAATGTGCCAGTGCTGGGTAATACCATCTTCCAAGGCTCTATATAATACAGTGCAAAATATCTACATTTGTACAGTTACTGGAATTTGTACAGTTTCTTAACTTTTATTCTAATCTAATTCATCTAATGTATGCAGTTTTTTTTTTTTTTTTTTAGCAGATGCTTACTTATAATGAAAGTAAAAGTCACATTGATGGTTTACCATGTTTGTATTTTCAATAGTGAGATTTGCATTTCATCTTCTATACAAGTTTCGCCAACTGCCTATATTTACCAACACTTAGCATGTGTATAGTAAACCAAGAGCAGGATATGGTTTGCATTCACACATGCTCTATTAATACAAGGTATATTTACAATTCTGGTAAAATGAAACCTTTTCTCACTGCTTCCTTCCCATACATTATATACGTTTGCACTTTAAAAAAAAAAAAAAAAAAGATATATATATATATCAATATGGTGCATAACCCTGTACTGAAGATGAATTATGTCTCCTGCAGCATTCCCTACTGAACTGTAATCATGCTGTTCTTAGCCACCAGAGGATGCTGCCTAAGGACAGGGGAGCTGCTGTATTGAGCTCAGTGATCAAGCCATCACTGGTGAGATTTTCTAAATTGCAGCTTGCACTATGGAGCCTGTAAACATAATGCTTTTCTTTTCTTTTTTATTTAGGCTATAAATTAGGGGTGGGCAACTGCAGCCCTCCAGTTTTTGTGGAACCATAAATCCCATCATGCACCTGCCTCCGAGAGTAGATGGACGTGTGTCTTTTTATTTTTTGATTCAATATTTTTTATTGCAAAATTGTCTAAAAATGTGCAGTATTACAAAGAAAGCACCTAGTCCACCCACACCGGCTATGACTGGCGACAAAAAAAAACATAAATTTGTACACATAACGTAAACAAATGAGGCAAGGCCTCCTTTCAAACATTAAACCTAAACATAACATATACTCTTATGTATAAAAACCCCAAAATATGCCAAAGTAGCAAGTACCTATATGTCAATGATGCCGTGTAGGTAGTCCTGGATGCCAATAAACAATTAAAGAGTCTAAAGAGCCCAGCAAAGGAAAAGAGACAGAAAACAGAGACAGGGAAGAAAGTTCAGAGCAAAGTAGGAGGGAGAAGATAGGGACCTGGGATCACCTAGGACTTGTCTTTTTTTCAACCAGACTAACTATGTAAGTAACTGTCAGTCTTCCCATCATACATCTAGGAGTCATGCTTGTAACTGTCAGTCTTGAAATGCCTTGTGGGACATGTAGTTCCACAACATCTGGAGGGCTGCAGTTGCCCACCCCTGTTATGAATGCATAGAGATGTAAATACAGGCCCAAACCTGCAACAGCTGGTTGGACTTTGTATTTATCTGACTATATAAAATAAAAACTTTTTTTGTCGTTACTGTAAAAAAGAATACAAAATGTCTTAACTATAGAAAGTGTAATTCAGTCCAGCAAGAGCACATGTGAGGTAGTGCACAATGGGAAGTCTATTTGCCAATGTTGGCTTCACTTGGTCAACTCGTTGCAATGTTCTTCACTTCCTTATTTAAAAAACAAACACACAGGGCCCATACATCTCAACATTAGTTTAAGGCTTGTTCACAACAGGTTTAGTAGGGTTGTGCTGGGCAGCTATTCTGGCACAGTGCCACTGCAGGAGAAGGTGAAATGCCTTGTCTTCTACCTGGCCAGTTCATACCGTTGTGTTGCGGTGCTGTGAGCAAAAAAAAAGTATGGCATGCTGTACCCTATTTCAATGCAGCACAATGTGAGGCAATCCACCGCCTCCCACTGCACTGCAACCAGTAGAACTTAATGAGATGTCATTTTATGACATTTCAATAAAGTTGCGCTTGAAAAAGAAACTGTGTACTTTATGACATTTCAATAAAGTTGCGCTTGAAAAAGAAATTGTGCGATGTGCCATGATCGCAGCAACTGCTGGTGTGACACAGGTCTTGAAATAAAACTATAATGGAGAATTTTGAGGCTGTCATTGCTGATCTCTCTTTAAAATGCTAGTTCTATGGCTGTCATGAAAATTCAGAGGCTTCAGTACTTTCTGAGTCATTGACCTGGAATAGGAAAGCCAGGCAACCAGCAGAAGGAAGTCAGTAAAGGTATTCCACATGTTTCTTTCATTATAGGTTTTCTTTAAGGTATGACTCCTGGTACAATTAAAAAAAAAAAAGACTCTTAACTGTATTTATTAAATTTCATAGTGTGTAAATTCATGATTTTTGGTTAAACTGTATGCAAACCCTACATTTTGAGTTGGGCTGTTTTTTTGATCCATCAGAAATATAGTCCAACAGCTAACTGATGAAGCTTCCATGGCAGACTGACAACACAGTTACTAATTGCAAGGCAGCAGCTTAGGATTGTCAACCTGAAACATGAAGTGCTGTTACTGGAAGGAGCTTAAGGAGAAATACTTTGCAACCGATTCACAAAATATTATTTGCTTATCTACTTCCCGCCCACCTGCCATGACGGCGGTGAAGCTCTTGTCGCTGGGGAGACCACAGGTACTCAGGGCACTGATCATCGGTGCCCTGATTACAGTAAAGCCCCAGCAGTGCCTATCAGTGACACCAATCAGTGCTCATCAGTGACCCCAATCGGTGCCCATTAGTGATGCCAGTCAGTGCCTATCAGTGCTCATCAGTGCAGCATATTAGTGCCTCCTCATCAGTGCCACCTAATCAGTACCCTTGAGTGCCACCTCATCAGTGCCCATCAGTGCAGCCTATCAGTGCCGCCTCATCAGTGCACATCAGTGAGGGAGAACTTATTACTTATAGACAAAATTTACTGTTCATTGACGGACACAGCTTCTGATCTTCTTGACCATTGGGTTATACTGCCCCCTACATGAGTAGAACACTAGGCAGTAAAATAACTTGACTACATCTATGGGCAGTCCCAGGAGGTATACTCCCCTTCTCCGCTGTAGGTACTTTTTTCTACATAGTCAGGAATGAGGCCCTAGCTCCTTGCTGGGATCTCTGGCCCTGGCAATTTTTTTTTTAGATAGATTTTTTCTCCTGTTTTTTTTCCTGTGAGATCTATAATCACCCCAGTCTGGATAGTGATTACCCCAGTGTATAATGGATGGTGAGGTGGATGGCGCTGCCAGATGTAGTGTCTCAATCAGTAATGGTGGTAAATCAGATACGGTATGTCATTGAAAATATCCAATGAATAGAAATAAGTACAGTAAACCAATGGCTAAAACAATTGATAAAAATACAGTGTAGTAAAAATAATACAGTGTAATAAAAAATTCACAGTAATAAATAATAGTGAGTAGGTGCAGTAAAGTGACAGTGACCGTAATAAATAGATTACATTTATAAATTTATATATAAATTATATATATAAAAATGATATAAATATATGAAGAGAATAAAATTAAGAAGCTAGGTGAGCATCAAGTGGTTATATAAATAGTAAAAAAAAATGATAGATAAATTAATATTAAGATTAACGTGAACAAACTAGCTTGTTGCTAGGTGAAGCCAATTAATCAATTGCCAAAGAAAGTGTGAATTAAATAATATAAAGTGATCTGAGAAAAAAATCTCAGGTATGCTAAAAAATGTAGCCAGTGAATTGATGGAAAAGGTGAAAATCAGAAGGAAAAAATATAGTATTTACACATATAATTATATGTATAATGTGGACGTGAAGGATCCAGTGAAAAAGTCCATATACGAATGATATATATAGAAACGGATCCTATATCAAAAATCGTGAAAGTTCATAAATGGTATGCAAGTGGATGAGGCTTCAAGGAAAGCTCAAAAAAGGTGAATCCCGAGGTGGTCCAGGACACGGGTGCTGGGTGAGGAAACCAGTGCTCCCCTCTCGATAACTCCCGCACTCACCAGAGGGAGGCACCCCTACAGGGTAACCAGCGTGTAAGGTTTAGGGTAGACCCCTCAGCCAGGCAAATCCCGCACTCAACTCTCCTCAAGGGTTAATCACAAATCTCGCATAGATGTATAAATATAAACGATATTTGCTCATATAAATAGTGCATCCATCAATAGTGTAGGCAGGTTCTAGATAATGTAAAGAAGAAGAACTTCATATAGTGAAGTACTGCATAAAAACTTTGCTTCTTTATTAATATAAATCAAAGTACTCACATTTAAAACAAATAGGCAGTGTAAACAGGTAATAGGGACCGCAAACCCCTCGCTGGCGGTTACCCCAGTGTAGCCAACAAGTGCACGCAGACCTCAGCTCCACGCTAGGTCAGCCGCGTCATAGCCCCACCGTACGGGGGCTGGCCTGTGAGTTAAACGTCTCGCGAGGTTGCATACCACCAGGTCTCAGACTGCGTTGCAGCGTTTCTCCTGGCCGACAGCCCCCCATTTTGAAGGCTAGGAGGTTCTGTCTGCAGCAGTGCCTGCCTGGTTCCTGGTATGGTGAGTAGCTATCCCCCCTCTCCCCCTGGAGGGTTTTTGGGTGGACGCGGGCCCCTCCCTAGGAAGGTCAAACCCCTGGGATTCCCCCCTTCCCGATAGGCCTCCCTTGTGTCTGATGGTCCTGTGGGTCATTTATCCTCCCTCTCTGCCCCCCATTCCCCCTCCAACTATTTTGGGGATATATGGCTACCTCCTGGGGCTAGGGCAGGGTGCTGTACTGGTGATGGGGGCGGGGGGGGGGGTGCACCGCTGGTGACCAGACGATTGGCTGTGGAGGGAGACTGTACTTGGTGGGGGGCTCCTGCCACAGCCCCCCCCTTCTTGCTCTGTGTCTTACCTGAGCCCAGGGATCCCTCCTGTGTAGCCTATTATCTGTAAAGGCTGGTGGCCATGTTTGTGTAGCCACTGTGGCCATTTTGCATTAGCCCAGCATTGAATGGAATTACTGTGGAGCCTTTTGGGCGTCCATTTTAGCTGTGGGAGCCCCTCCTTATCCCCTGGTGCTGACTCCTGAGCCTCTTTCATTCCTGGATGCCACACATGGAGTGCTTTGATCCTGGTGCTGCCGGTGACTGCCTGGGGGAGTGGTGAGTCTGGTGGGGTCCTCTCCCTCTCTCTGCTGCAAGATCGGGGGGTGCTCTGGCTGGCGACCCAGTGGTGTTAACAGCACTGTGTCCCTTTAGCAGTGTTTTTTGTGCTTCTGTGGGGTACCCTTTTTCCTTATGGGGTCCTTGCAGCACATTTCCCCACCTGACTCCCTCTCAGAGCCTGCGGGGCCCTCCAGGTCCCAACCATCTATTGATGCACTTACGGCAGTCCTGAAGTCCTTTGTGTCCCGGGTGGAGGTGGCTTTTGGGCTGCAGGGTAGTAAAAAGCACCCCCGCCCTCCCCTGAATCCTCTGTCTCCTCAGATTCTGAATCTGATCTGCCCACCGTGGATGGGGCCCACCCTGAGGGGTCTGCAGTCACGTGCCCTGAGTTCTCAGATAGTGAAGATGATTCCTCCACTCCTGTAGCTGTGCACAAAAAGGCGCTGGTGGACGCACTGATCATGTCTGTGCGTGAGACTTTAAAAATGAAGGATGCAGCTGAGGCTGGGACGGAGGCACCGGTTCACTTTGGCACTCACAAGTCCTCTAGAGTGGCGAAGGTGTTTCTATTTCCTTCCTATTTTGACAGATTTGTTGCAAAAGGGTAGGATTGTCCAAAACGGCCCTTTGTGGTCCCTAAGTATTTCGCAATGAGGTACCCATTTGAAGAGTCCCAACTTAGGAAGTGGACTGTTCCACCGGTGGTGCATCCCCCGGCTTCCAAGTTGAATAAGGCAACCATGATTCCAGTAGAAGATTTACCAGCTTTTAACGATCTGGCTGACAGAAAGGCGAAGGCTGCGGCCCGCAGTATGTTCACTGTGGCCGGCTCGGCACTCAGACGGTCTTCACCATTGCCCTGGTGTCACAAACTCTGACCAAGTGGGCTAAGCTTTTATGCCATGACCTGGAGGGGGAGCAGCTCCCCCCTGTGTTTGTGGAGCTGGGGGACCAGTTGGTCCAGGGGCTGCAGGTTATCTGTAATGCCTCTTTGGGTGCAGCTCCCCTGATATCAAGACTGTCTATTTCGGCAGTGGTCCTTGGGCGTGTCCTTGGGTGTCTGTGGACCAGACCTCTAAAAAAGCCTTACCCTTCCTTTTCAAGGAGATAGCCTGGAGTCTCACAGGGGGGAAGGGGGGAGCACCTTTCTTCCGCAGGCTAGTAAGGGTAAGGAACCTCGTCATAGACGGGGTCTGTCCTTCTCAGCTCCCAGGAAGTTTTTTCATCCCTCAGGGTCGGCTGACCAGGGTTCAAAGATTTCAAGGCCTCTTTGGGAGGATCCAAGCGAACTTGGTCTGGCAAGTCCAAAGCGGGTTTCTCCAGACCCGCAGAGAAGGTTCCGGGTAGACTCTGGACTTGACTCTAGCCAGAGTGTTCCTTCCTCTGGGCAAACTCCAGAAGTTGCATGCTGCGATTCATCTCTTGCTGTCCATGCAGGAGGTCGCCCCTCCCGACTTGCACGGGATCTGCTAGCGGGGGCCACAGACGCGTTGGTGGCCCTCTAAGGCCAGTATCGTCTGATTTACGCCTTCCCTTCTCTCAAGCGTCTGCTGAGACTCTTGAGCAGGATCAAGGCAGAAGGAATTCTGGTCATTCTAGTGGCCCCAGATTGGCCTGGTCGGTCTTGGTAAGCCGACCTTGTGCGGCTGGTCCCCGACGCCCCTTGGAGACTACCTCTCAGGGAGGATCTGCTGTCCCAAGGGCCCATCTTCCACCCTGCTTTACAGTCGCTGGCTTTGATGGCTTGGCTGTTGAAAACCAGGTGCTGAAGGATAGAGGTTTGTCTGGGTCGGTGATTCCCACACTACTGAAGGCTAGGAAGTCTACTTCTAGGAAGATCTACCATCATATGTGGAAAGCGTACATTTCCTGGTGTGAGTCACTTGGTGTTTACGCTCGCTCTTTCTCGGTGGCTCGGGTCTTGACCTTCCTTCAATAAGGGGGGTTGAGCAGGGATTGGCCTTGAGTTCCATTAAAGGTCAGGTTTCGGCCTTGGCGGTCTTCTTTCAACGACCCTTGGCCACGCACTCCCTGGTGCGTACTTTTATTCAGGGGGTTCAACATTTGACTCCACCAGTGTGGTCCCCACTACCGCCTTGGGATCTTAACCTGGTGCTTTCAGCTCTCCAGAAGCCTCCCTTTGAGAACATTCGGGAGATTCCCCTCCATATTCTGTCTCAGAAGTTGGCCTTTTTGATAGCCATCACTTCTGCGGGCAGGGTGTTGGAATTGGCGGCGTTGTCTCGTTGTTCCCCTTATTTGGTGATCCACAAGGATAAGGTGGTTCTTCACCCATGTCCGTCATTCCTTCCAAAAGTTGTCTCTGATTTTCGTCTAAATGAGAGCATTGTGTTGCTTTCCCCGTGTCCCAGGCCAATACATCCTAAAGAAATTGTGTTGCATTCCCTGGATGTGTTTCGGGCTATTCAAGTGTACCTGGCAGCTACGGAGTCTTTTAGGAAGTCAGACTCACTATTTGTGCTTATGGATGGGCCTCGAAAAGGACTATCTGCTTAATCTGCGACCATTGCTAGATAGATCAAACAGACGGTGACTCAGGCCTATTCGATTAAGGGTCAGGTTCCTCCTTTCCCTGTGAAGACGCACTCTACGTGGGCGCTTAGTGCTGTTTGGGCCTTCCGTCATCCGGCATCAGTGACACAGGTGTGCAAGGGAGCTACTTGCTCGTGGGTGCACACTTTCACAAAATTTTGCAAAATTTTGCGGATGCCTCTTTTGGCTTGCAAGGTTTTGCAGGCTATTGTTTAGGGGGCTTGTTCCCTCTTTGGTGGTGTAATGTTTTTCAGATGGGCTCCAGTTGTTTTGGTTGGGCTCCTGTTACCTGGTTGGCTACAGTTTAGCCTTGGGAATTTTTTCTTGCTGTTCCCACCCCTTATGTTTGACACTGCTTTGGGAAGTCCCAAAGATCAAGAGGATCATGAGCTGTGTCTGTCAATGAATGAAAGAGAAAATTGGATTTTTGGCTTACCGTAAAATCCATTTCTCTGATGTTCATTGATGGACACAGTACCCACAGTACTTGTAACAAAACTGAGTACCTATGGCAGAGAAGGGGGATTATACCTCCTGGGACTGCCCATAGGCATAGTCAAGTTCTTTTTCTACCTAGTGTCCTACTCCTGTAGGGGCCAGTATAACCCAATGGTCAATAAGATCAGGAGCTGTGTCAAAAATCACATTTTTTTTTTTTGTAAGAGAAAAAAAATCCAGCAGTGATTAAATACCACCAAAAGAAAGCTCTATTTGTGTGGAAAAAGTGTTAAAAATGTAATTTGGGTACAGTGTTGCATGGCCGCGCATTTGTCATTTAAATCACGACAGCACTGAAAGCTGAAAATTGGCCTGGATAGGAAGGGGGTGAAAGTGCCCAGTAGGCAATTGGTTAAAGGAACTGAGTCCAGTGAGGCAGGATGTTAAACATATTGAAAAGTAGATTAAGGGTTTACATCACAAGAGGGGAACACTATAAACTAATCAAGTGACCTGTGTACATCTGCAGATAGCTGCCACAACCCTGGTATTTTCTAACAGGGCGGGTGGTCCTCTTTCACATCAAAGTGGTCCCAGCGGCAGATTTGCTGCAGGATCACCTTTAAAGGCGGCGGGAGAGGTGCCCCCCCCCCCCCGCCACTTCCCAGTGGTTTTCCCAGCTTACCGAGCCATCTTGCCCTCTCAGGTGCTGTGCAGGAAGTTGCATCAGGGCAAGATGGCTCCCACTCGACTGTATGACCTTGGAGGACCGGAGCGACTTCCTACGTCGCTTCCTCCCAACGGCCTTAAAGGGCCCATTTTTTTTCTTGTTGAAAAGAAATGCCATTTTTTTTTTGCTTTTAAGGGTAGATGTGAGATCTGAGGTCTTTTTGACCCCAGATCTCACATTAAAGAGGACTTGTCCTGTTTATTTCTATTACAAGGGCTTTTTAAATTCCTTGCTATAGGAATAAAAGTGAAATTTTTTTTAAGGGATAGTGTAAAAAAAAAAAAAAAAAGGTAAAATAAATAAGAAAAACAAAATTTAAAGCGCTCTGTCCCTGCGAGCTCACCCGCAGAAGCGAACGCATATGCAAGTCAGGCCCACATATGTAAACGTTGCGTAAGCCACACATGTGAGGTATCGCCATGATCATTATAATTCTAGCCCTAGACCTCCTCTGTAACTATAAACTGGTAAGCTGTAGATATTTTAAAGCGCCTGTGAGTATTTTTATGTACTAATGTTTGTCGCCATTTTATTTTTTAAAGATAAAAATTGGGCTAACTTTACTGTTTTCTTATTTTTTTATTCAAAAAATGTTATTTTTTCCAAAAGAATTGCGTTTATAAGACCGCTGCGCAAATACAGTGTGACATAAAGTGTTGCAGGGATCTCCATTTTATTCTCTAGAGTCTCTGCTAAAAAAAAAAAAAATATATATATATATATATATATATATATATAATGTTTGGGGGAGTCTAAGTAATTTTCTAGCAAAAATACTGATTTTAATATTGATTTGTCAGAAATAGGCCTGGTCCTTAAGTGGTTAAAACCCTTATTTTATTTTTTTTTCAGACTGAGTGTCCCTGTAAGGAAAGCTACTGACTGAGTAGAAAATATTTTTTTAAATAAATATTGAAATATTTAAATTGTTGCAATGCACCAAAACAAGTGCCTAAAGGAAAGAACCTATAGTGAAAACCAGTAAGAATTTTATAAAGGTTTCCCAGATAAATAAAAGCTGAAAAAATATTTACCAGTTGATATCAAAGTCCTGCTCTGTACCGCTTATTAAGTAAATATTTTTTCAGCTTGTGCCACAAATATTTTCTTTTCTTTATTGAGTATGCTGTTCATTGTATCTTTTCTAAATACTGCTGTCATTAAACCTTCCTTTCTTGTGGGCTTAATACATCGGGCACATAAATGATCTGAAATACCGTATGGTTTACGTTTTCAGCACTTGCCACTGAGTAAATCAATCAATCAGAAGTGAAATGAAAAGGAAATGCAGAGACACATGTGACAGCTTAATTGGTATCTGTTTGTAAATGCTTATTTGGCCACATACAACAGTTTGCTAAATGAGAATGAACACATAGATCTTGAATGCCTTAAAGAATCAAAAACAAGAGGATATTTTAGTTCTGCATAGATGCCAGAGAGTTGAGTCATCTAGTAGATTTTTATTTATCTCTGTGTGGTTCTTGTTGAGGGCATCTCAGTTCACAGCTCTACTTGCCTGCCATGCCCATGACTACTGCATCTTGCGCCAACAATTACGCAGGAGCATGGACCCCAAGACTCAATGCCTGGGTGGGTAGATTTGACAGTGGGATGAAGTCACCACTGGAGAACATAAAATGTAAGAAAATCTTATGGTTGCTTCAACCCACCTTAGCCATCCAACGCGACCAACTTTAGCCCTTTATCTGTGGCACATATCAGGCATAAGGAGCTGGCTGGCTGGTGGTAGGCATTTGTTAATGTGTCGACCTTTTGTGTCTTCTGTTTCCTGCTGCTGTTCCTACATCTTCCCCGTTTCCTGGGTCTTGTTTTTCTGTTGCTGCTTCCTCTCCTAGACAGTGCGTAAAGTAAAAAGCACAAAAAAAAAAAAAGAAACAGATTATACAATTTACTCTGAATGTAAAAAGTCCATGAACTTCGAGAAATCAGTTTCTATGGTGACAAAACGCGTTGAGTGGAGTCTACGTATGGTGACATCATTACATGCAGGGGAGGTAGAGGCACCCAACCGTAGGAAGCTCTGGACAAGTTGATGTGCTCCACCTATAGTTGCTTGAGCCATTTGGCCCTCAGCACTGGGGAAATCACTCAAGTTTTTTAGGTGTACACCTTTTTGTGGTTTAATTAAAGTGACTTTAAACTCTGGTTTAAAAATGATATTCAGGTGTGTATTCCTAACTCCAAATTCTTGTATTTTTAGACTCTTAGCCTGCTCCAAATCTCTAAATTATTTTTTTTATTTTTTGCTGCTGTGATCAAACTTCCCGTTAGAGGGTGGTTACATTTTTTTCTCCCTGGTTCCACTGTATGTAGAAACGTAGCCACCCTCTCTTTCTTGCTTTTAAGATGGACTAAGGACTACGGGATTTTAAAATGCAGTGCTTGTTCCAAAAAAAAAAAAAAGAAAATGAGGGAAAAAGGAGAGGTTCGGGAAGGACAGAGGACATTACAAGGAGGCAGAAAAACACAGTAAGAAATCATTTCATGAAAAATAGAATAAAAGGCCCTTAAGCGGTGGATGTAAATGGATTATTTTTGAAGAATAAATATATTGTTTAGTATCAATTTAATAAAAGGATGCTGCACCATGATTTCCCCTTTTTTCCCCCTTTTTTGTCTAATATGTTCCCACTGAAAAAGGCATGAACAGTTATAATTTTAATGGTAGGTTTATTTTTTCTGTGAGAGACAGAATAACCACAAAATCCAGAAAAATGCATTTCAAAAAAGTTATAAATTGATTTGTATTTTAATGAGTGAAATAAGTATTTGATCCCCTATCAGCAAGATTTCTGGCTCCCAGGTGTCTTCTATACAGGTAACGAGCTGAGATTCAGAACACTCTCTTAACCATTTAAGCCCCGGAAGATTTTACCCCCTTCCTGACCAGGGGGTATTTTGCGATTCGGCACTGCGTGACTTTACTGCACTGCAGTGCAAATAACATGCGATGTCTGGAGCGATGCAAATTCAGCCATACAGATTGTATCAGTTGTGCAGGACCCTTTTTTGGTCCACACCAGAATCGGAACGCATGGCTGTTCACACCCATGTGATCTGATTCCTGTCTGAATTGACAATTCGCACTGCGATATGCGAACCGATCTGGGGATGTCATTAACTTTGTATTGACATTCCAAGCAGTTCACTGTACCCAAACAAAATTGACGTCTTTTTTTTCCCCACAAACAGAGCTTTCATTTGGTGGTATTTGATCACCTGTGCGATTTTTATTTTTTGCGCTATAAACAAAAAAAGAGCAACAATTTTGAAAGAATAACAATATTTTTCACATTTTTTTTATATGAAATTCTCAAAAAAAAAAAATGTAAACATCAAAATCTTTTAACATTTTAGGCCAATTTGTTTTCTGCTACATGTTTTTGGTAAAAAAAAAAATCGCAATAAGCGTATTTTGATTGGTTTGGGCAAAATTTACTGCGTTTACTAACTACGGGGAAGATTTAGTATGTCATTTTTATTGTTTTTTTTTAAACTAGTAATGGCGGCGATTTTGCGGGACTGCGGCATTGCGGCGGACAGATCGGACCCCTAACTGACATTTTTGACACTTTTGGGGGTACCAGTGACATTACTACAGTAATCAGTGCTAAAAAAATATACACTGTTACTGTAATAATGATACTGGCAGGGAAGGGGATTAACTTTACTGGTGATCAAGGGGTTAAGTGTGTCCCTAGGGGCGTGATTCTAACTGTCAGGGGGCGTGGCTTGTGAAGTAATCACAGAGACATACAATCCTATATAGCAGGATCACATAGCCTCTGTGCCTTCTTCAGTGAGAATGACAGACGGCTGTGTTTACATCAGCCGTCTGTCTTTCTCCCTCAGCTGCGGGAGATCGCGTGTGGCCGGCGGGCATCAGAGCCGCCGGGCACACACGCTGGCTCCCCAGCTAACGGGGCCCCCTACAGAGTAGTACTACGTCACTTTGACCAGGAGCGGCTGCCTGCAGTAAAACTGCGGCGGGCGGTCGTTATGTGGTTAAACAGCATCAATTCTTACACTTGCACACTTTGTACACTTGCATGAAGTGCAGGATTAGAGTCAGGTGTATGATTAACTAATTATACCAAGCAGGTGCTAATGATCATCAGTACATTTGGAGGTTGAAGCACAGTCATTAACTGAAACAAAAGCAGCTGAGTAGGAGGTTTAAGCCTAGTATTAGGGTCCTTTCACACGGCCGCTCCGCTTGTCCGCAAATCATCCTATTTTTTTGCGGATGATTTGCGGACATAATGTAAGTCAATGGCTAGAGAATAGGGTTTTGGATCTACTGGAGGTTCGATAGTTGTGTCTGCCACCATCCCAAAAAAATGTTTGTGGTATTTGTGGTGCCTCAAGTCAAGGTGGGATTTTAAGGGCAGGAGTAAAGGGGATATCGAAGGTAATATAGTAGGTAAAAATTTAATTTACAAAGTATAAATATAATTACAAACATTCATGGTGAAAATGGGTAAAGGCCCATTGTGCCAGTGAGAGAAGAAGAGTTTAGATGTGATAACAAGTGACAATAATGTGACTTGAGTTGATTTTGGTGATCCTGCTCTGCTGATTCTCATGTCAAAGGACCGGAATATACGCAGAGGAGGTAACCAATCGGTTAATCCGACATGTTTCGGCCAACTATGGCCTTTATCAAGGATCTGTCACCGATTCTAAAATAATCAAAGAGATATATGGTATCAAGTAATGGCAATTTGAAGAGAACCATAATTGTAAGGCAAAAAGCGCACAATATATGAGTACATACATTTTAGATATATGTCCACTTCCTAAAGTTGAGCCTTCCCAGAGTTCCTCCAGGAGCTGCAGGAACAGTATGCTGTGAGGGTGAAATAAGTGGTTGACTGAGTATACAAAAAAGGGAGCCAAGGATTGACTGGTGAGTAAAGTAATAATAATTACTTGCTGGGCAGAAGATTCTGGTCCAGGGATCCAAATAGGATTGAATATATATCAAAAAGCTTCCACAGGGTTGCTTCTGAAATCTAGGTAAATATATTAAGGTTGCCAAGAGTAGGTAATTTTATTAAGGTATGTGTGCATTTAACATGAAAGTAATTTGGACCACTTTCAGAAAAGTTTCCAGAGTGGTCCTTTGAAACTTGGTAGGAGAGATCTATGAAGGCTCTCCTCCAAGTAAAACTTACGTTTAGATGTGGAAATAAGCAGGGTCACAGCATAAGGGCTCCGGGTCCGCCTTCTCCCTCGGTCAGAGAGAGACTGGCAGGCTCAGAGTGTTCCCCGGCCTATAAAGGCAGTCGCGCATGCGCAGTGAGCGCTGCGTGATGCTATCTGGTATTGTCCGTACACGGCGTGGAGGGCGCTTGCGTGCAGCAAGAGCGCATCCCCAGAGACCGTGCGGACGTGCCAGTGAAGGCCGCCGACACAGTGCGAGAAGCCGGATCATCCCCGAGGGGATGACATGGAGGTGCGAGACCGACCATACGGGTTCAAGTGCCCCGATCCATAGGGATTCGGGGCTACCTGTGTCGGGAGTTCATGGAGTCTCGGGTGGAGGCTTGAGAAGTGGATATAATAATGAAAATAAAATATAGTAACAAGGAAATAATAATTGTACAATAATGAATGAATGAGCAGCATAGAATTTGCAGAGGAATTTTCTGTGGGAGAAGGAGGAAGGGGGGGCAAGGGGGGGATTTTTTAGGTGGAAAAGAAATAGTCGGGCTCCAGGGATTGATCACATAGGGGGCAGTTGGAAGATCAGTAAAAAGAGGTCCAATGGCATTGCGGATGTCAGCGGAATACCATCCGCTGACATCCGATTTGCCTCCTTTCAGTTCTGTTCCGTTTTTTGGAACGGAACAGAACCCTATTTTTTCATCCGTTCAAAAAACGGAAAGGAAGGAAAATCGGATGTCAGCGGTGTCATCCGCTGACATCCGCAATCCACATAGACTTACATTATGTCCGCATATCATCCGCAAACGGATGGGATGATATGAGGACACAAAAAAAAAAAAAGCACCAGAGCGGAGAAGAAATCCGGAGCGGCCGTGTGAGAGAAGCCTTACAGTATTCATTTTTTTTTTCATTTAACCCAGAAAGTTAGACAAAAAAAGCAGAGCAGCTGTACTAACAATCCAATGTTAGTACAGCGATCTCCCCTGCTGTTCTATTGTGTTCTGACAGAGAGGCGGAACACTTACTGATTTCCATGCTGGGAAAAAAAATTACTTTGGAAATTGAATTGCACTGTTTTGCACTATTAGGGTCCTTTCACACGGCTCTCATCTGCCGACGGAGCCGTTCTGCTCAGCGGGGGATCGATCCGCCAATCACTACTGAGCAGGTGGATGCCAGCTCTGTCTCCGCTCTGTGTGCGGAGATAGAGCTGTCAGATCCCCGCTGTCCTCTACGGGGGAATCGGATGAGGACGGACCGCCTGTCTGTTCTCATCCGATCCAATCTGCTGGACGGATGGAAAATAGGGTTTCCATCCGTCCGGATTTCACAGATAGGACCAGATGCGGATAGCAGCGGGTGTTAGCAGAGATGTCTCCGCTGACATCCGGTGCCCCATAGAGATGCATGGGGGATCTGATCAGGTCCGCCTGAAAAACTGACAGGCAGATCGGATCGTTCGTGTGAAAGGACCCTTACTGCACTAAGTAATTGATGTTTTTGTATGTATATATAATTGTGCAGAATTTTGTATGATTGCAAAAATGTTGCTATTTTTTTTGTTACAGACGTAAATGACATTTGCATACATGGTCAGTTGATAGCCTCCCACGGCTTCCAATACCACCTCTACGCTGACGATACCCAAATCTACCTATCCACTCCTCAGCTCTCTCCCTCAGTCTCCTCACGTATCACTAATTTACTATCAGATATATCGGTCTGGATGTCTCACCACTTCCTCAAACTCAATCCATCCAAAACCGAGCTTATAATTTTTCCTCCACCTCGTGCCCCTTCCCCTGATTTCTCCGTCAATATCAATGGCATTACCATCAGCCCATCCCCACATGCCAAGGTCTTAGGTGTTGTCCTGGACTCTGAACTCTCCTTCAAACCCCACATCCAATCGCTGTCCAAATCTTGCCGCCTCAGCCTCCGCAACATCTCCAAAATACGCCCCTTTCTAACCAAAGACACAACAAAACTCCTAGTTCACTCCCTGGTCATCTCGCGCCTCGACTACTGCAATTCCCTTCTCATTGGCTTACCTTTACACAGGCTATCCCCCCTTCAATCCATCATGAATGCTGCCGCCAGACTCATCCACCTCACCAATCGCTCAGTGTCCGCTGCTCCTCTCTGTCAAGCCCTCCACTGGCTTCCGCTCACCCAACAAATTAAATTCAAAATACTTACAACATCTTACAAAGCAATCCACAGCCTAGCCCCCAGCTACATCACCAGCCTCATCTCAAAATACCAACCTAATCGCTCTCTTCGTTCCTCTCAAAACCTCCTGCTCTCTAGCTCACTCATCACCTCCTCCCATGCTCGCCTCCAGGACTTTTCCAGAGCCTCTCCAATCCTATGGAACTCCTTACCCTTATCTGTCCGATTATCCCCCACTCTATTAGCTTTTAGGCGATCTCTGAAAACCCTCCTTTTCAGAGAAGCCTATCCTACCAACCCCTAACAAATGTACCTCCTTTTTCTCCATCAACCCATCCCCCACGGTTATTGCCTTTTGTTTCACTTGACCCTCCCTTCTAGATTGTAAGCTCTAACGAGCAGGGCCCTCTAGTTCCTCCTGTTTTGAACTGTATTGTAACTGTATTGTCTTCCTTCACATTGTAAAGCGCTGCGCAAACTGTTGGCGCTATATAAATCCTTTATAATAATAATAATAATAATAATAATAATGGGAAGCGTTTTGTTCTAGATTGATTTTTTTTTTTTATTAGTGCTGTTTTTTATAAGGTATATATTTTCTGTATCCATTTGTGACTGTAATGCAGCTGCTAGTGATTTAGGAATTTAGCATGTACTTTTATATATACATCATAATGACTATAAAAAGTTGAAAGTCAGGTAGTGATATGCAGTTCTGCTGACGTTTTAGTGATTCTCGCTGGTGTATTAAACTCAGTGCACTCTGTGTGCGAGCAACACCAGCTGTCAGATTTCTACTCTATACAAATCAATAGCCAGTGCTGCCGCAGTTAAAGTAGAACAATAGGCAAAGCTTTTTCTTTTTTTTTTTTTGGATAGAGTAAGGGAGGGATATAACCCCTGTAAGGTTTTTTTTTTTTTGCCCTAGTTGGTAGATTTACCTTCACTTCCTGTACCATTGCCAAAACAAGAAGTGAGAGGATATACCTGCAAATAAAAGGAATTTCTTAGGATCACCAATCTCTTGGGGTCTTGGGAATCCCCGGGTCACCAAAACTAGTGTCCCCATTGGAAAATTTCACCTCTTTAACTTTTCTGGGGACACCCAAAAATGTGGGATTTTCTTTTACCTTCACTACCAATGATAATGGTAAACAGGACAGATAGAGAGGGTGAATCTCCCTTATGGGGATACAGAAAGCATTACAAACTGACAGGTGGTCTAATCCCTCTCCATTCTATTCAAAACTAAAAAAAATATTTTCTTTTAGTTATACTTTACATCATAGAAACGCTGTCTGGATGCGTCCAGATGCTTTTCTGTATGTGCGTTTTTGATGCAGTGCATTTTTTCCCTCTTTTTTCTTAACCTTAAGCACTTCAGCCCCGGAAGGTTTTACCCCCTTAATGACCAGGCCATTTTTTGCAATTCGGCATTGTGTTACTTTAACGGACAATTGCGCAGTCGTGCGAAGCTGTACCCAAATACAATTGATGTCCTTTTTTCTCACAAATAGAGCTTTCTTTTGGTGGTATTCAATCACCTCTGCGGTTTTTAGATTTTGCGCTATAAACAAAAAAAATAGTGACAATTTTGAAAAACAAACACCATATTTTTTACTTTCTGCTATAAGACATTCCCAATAAAAAAAAATTAAAAATTAATTTTTTTTTTATCAGTTTAGGCCAATTTGTATTCTGCTACATATTTTTGGTACAAAAAAATCCCAAAAAGCTTATTTTAATTGGCTTACGCAAAAGTTATAGCGTTTACAAACTACGGGATAGATGTTTGGACTTTTTATTTTTTTTATTAGTAATGGCGGCGATCAGGGATTTTTAGCGGGACTGCGACATTGCGGCGGACAGATCGGACCCCTAACTGACATTTCTGACACTTTTTGGGGACCAGTGACACTAATACATTAATCAGTGCTAAATAATATGCACTGTTACTGTATAAATGACACTGGCAGGGAAGGGGTTAAGGGTTCTTTCACACATGGAGTCCGTCGGATGGACTCTGTTTTTCTCAGCGTGGGATTGATCCGGTGAAAAGTATAAAACAAAGGTCTTCCACCAATATTCCTGTTGGGGGTATTAAATAGTTGACAGGTGATCACCCCAAAGTGTCAGTGAAACAGGTGAAATACCTACTCATCAGATGTTGTTGATCTTGCTTGCCTTATAGCAACAAGATCAAAAGTAGCTTATATAGTCACTGTGGCCAGATGCAGAACGTCCTCTGAACAGCAATCCTCCTATTTCCTTGTTTCATAGGCAGGTACCTTATGCAGTGGTAAAAAAAGAGACCAAACTCCACATCATCGTGAACTCCGTTAAGTTTATTGCCCAAGCCTGGGCTATAACACTTTAAAATGATAATTGACAGGTAACCGCAACACTGAAAAGGTAGTTTCAAATACAATTTCCCCGCTCCCCTATCGGTAATGGAGACTGGGGAGCGAAAACACAGTCACTTTCGGCATGCGTTCCACCTACGGCGACTGACGTCACCACGTGCGTTCCAATCTAATGTGTTTCGTCATCAAAATAACGTCTCCAGAGAGCACTTTATGTATTTTTAATCTTATTTATATCACCTTATTTATTTATTTCCTTCCATTGGATATATAGTTATGCTTAAGTATTTTACTATATTTATGAAATCACTGAATGAACGTATATGAATTTGTTTATTTATGATAATTCTTATTTTAGTCACATTTTGCACATATGTGATAGAGCAAGTACTATGGGAAGTGTGTTCTAGTCACACTTATAGTTTTTTTCAATCACTGGTGTGAACTATGCCATTGGAAACCATATAACCTACTTTCCATGTTTTTGCTGCAGAAAAAAAAAACCACTGTACTGCATGTGGCGTGAATTTGCCCTAAACAAATGGAACCTTGGACTGAGCCTGTGAGTGTCCAGAGTCTGTGTTTCTGCAGAGTTTCCAGCCTTGCACAAACTGGCCGCAGCTAATTGGTCAGTTTGTCAGCAACCATAGTTCAGAGTGTGGCTCCATCCAGAAGTGGTGTTTAGCTGCCTCTGAACGCAGCCAATTATTCGCCCCTGGCTGCCCATGTTAATGTAGCCTTATTGGATCAACATCATGGAGTGCTGCAAAGCCAGGAAAGCTCTGCGCTGGGGACCCTGTAGAGAGGACACACCGGATGCTTACTCTACTCTACCCCACCAGGCAAGCTTTGATACAGTGGATCATTTATATTCTCTCTGTAATCAGCCTAAACTTCCTCCATCACCAGTTATACAGCTGCAAGAAAAAGTATGTGAACCCTTTGGAATGATATGGATTTCTGCACAAATTGGTCATAAAATGTGATCTGTTCATCATCTAAGTCACACCAATAGACAATCACAGTTTGCTTAAACTAATAACACAAAGAATAAAATGTTGCCTTGTTTTTATTGAACACACCATGTAAACATTCACAGTGCAGGTGGAAAAAGTATGTGAACCCCTAGACTAATGACATCTCCAAGAGCTAATTGGAGTTAGATGTCAGCCAACTGGAGTCCAATCAATGAGATGAGATTGGAGGTGTTGGTTACAGCTGCCCTGCCCTATAAAAAACACACACCAGTTCTGGGTTTGCTTTTCACAAGAAGCATTGCCTGATGTGAATGATGCCTCGCACAAAGGAGCTCTCAGAAGACCTACGATTAAGAATTGTTGACTTGCATAAAGCTGGAAAGGGTTATAAAAGTATCTCCAAAAGCCTTGCTGTTCATCAGTCCACGGTAAGACAAATTGTCTATAAATGGAGAAAGTTCAGCACTGCTGCTACTCTCTCTAGGAGTGGACGTCCTGTAAAGATGCAAGAGCACAGCGCAGACTGCTCAATGAGGTAAAGAAAAATCCTAGAGTGTCAGCTAAAGACTTACAAAAGTCACTGGCAAATGCTAACATCCCTGTTAGCGAATCTACAATACGTTAAACACTAAACAAGAATGGATTTCATGGGAGGACACCACAGAGGAAGCCACTGCTGTCCAAACAAAACATTGCTGCACGTTTACAGTTTGCACAAGAGCACCTGGATGTTCCACAGCAGCACTGGCAAAATATTTTGTGGACAGATGAAACCAAACTTGAGTTGTTTGTAAGAAACACACAACACTATGTGTGCCGAAAAAGAGGCACAGCACACCAACATCAAAACCTCATCCCAACTGTGAAGTATGGTGGTGGGGGCATCATGGTTTGGGGCTGCTTTGCTGCGTCAGGGCCTGGACGGATTGCTATCATCGAAGGAAAATTGAATTCCCAAGTTTATCAAGACATTTTGCAGGAGAACTTAAGGCCATCTGTCTACCAGCTGAAGCTCAACAGAAGATGGGTGTTGCAACAGGACAATGACCCAAAGCATAGAAGTAAATCAACAACAGAATGGCTTAAACAGAAGAAAATACGCCTTCTGAAGTGGCCCAGTCAGAGTCCTGATCTCAACCCGATTGAGATGCTGTGGCATGACCTCAAGAAAGCGATTCACACCAGACATCCCAAGAATATTGCTGAACTGAAACAGTTCTGTAAAGAGGAATGGTCAAGAATCACTCCTGATCGTTGTGCACGTCTGATCTGCAACTACAGGAAACGTTTGGTTGAAGTTATTGCTTCCAAATGAGGTTCAACCAGTTATTAAATCCAAGGGTTCACATACTTTTTCCACCTGCACTGTGAATGTTTATATGGTGTGTTCAATAAAAACATGGCAACATTTCATTCTTTGTGTGCTATTAGTTTAAGCAGACTGTGATTGTCTATTGTTGTGACTTAGATGATGATCAGATCACATTTTATGACCAATTTGTGCAGAAATCCATATCATTCCAAAGGGTTCACATACTTTTTCGTGCAGCTGTATACACACATACACAAGTGAATGTCACAATATGCAACTATTTAGTATTTCCCAAACTAAGCGGTTAGTGGTTTTGAATTTAGAGCTGCTGAAAGAGCTTTCATGTCCAGAAAACCTAATGTGGTTAGATAAAAGCATTATCTTTTGCAACTTTACAAAGAGTAGTCCTGGCAGAGTGGACCTGTCAAAAGTGAAATAAATACAACTGCCAAGAATAATCCAGGGTTGTCATTTCTATGGCTGAAACTGAATACATCTTTACATATAAAAAGTGAAATAGAAAATGCTATTCCTCTTGTCCATGGCTTCTACTTGTCTGTGGGTAAGCCCACGTTCACATTGGTCAAATCACATGTCAAATCGCAGGCAATTGCCGACAATGGCACTGCCTGAATCGGTGAGACGCCGACTTTGCGGCACCCCGCCAATTCCCAAAAGTAGTTTCTGTACTTTATTTGGTTATTTGGTGGTGGTGGGGGGGGGGGGGGGTGGGGGGTGGGGGGCGATTTCCATAGACATCCATACAAGAACCCACACAGATGTCTGTGAACCCCCCCTGACCTGAAGTCGGACTGAAATGCCAGGTTGAAACCATGCGAGTTCAGCTGAACCCACACAATTTCAAAATGGCCTCAGTGTGAGCCTGGGCTAATGCTAATCTGAAAATAGATGTGGAGTTACCATATACAATCGCCATTATATGGATTTGCGGATCTGCATCACTGTAGAAAAGAGGATTGTTTGTCCCCATACAACTGTAGTTGCTTTTAGATACAACTTGCAGGTATTCAGGGATGGCAAAGAGTGGGGTACATAAGAATACTGGGACAGAGACCTAGTAGTTTACCCACATGCCGACCACTCACGTTGCTGCTACTGCAGCACAGCGGCTCTAGTGGGTCTAGACACAGCGGGAGTCGGGCCAGGGGAGGAGAGGCAGTGATCACCGCCACTCTTCCCCGATCGTCGGGGAAAGACTGAGGAAATCCACCCGCTTGTGTAAACAAAGCGGGCGGATCTCCTCTGTGACAGGCAGGGACAGATCACAGGATTCAGCATAGCTTAACCTGCCATCTGTGTCTGTGTCAAACAACCCCCTCCCCCCACACACGTCAGTAAGCATGAGGCACACATTTAACCCCTTGATCACCAATAGTGTTAACCCCTTCCCTGCCAGTTTCATTATTACAGTAACAGTGCATATTTATAGCACTGATTACTGTGGTAATGTCACTGGTCCCCCCCAAAATGTCAATTAGGGGTACGATCTGTCCGTAGCAATGTCGCAGTCCCGCAAAAAAATCGCAGATCGCCGCCATTACTAGTAAAAAAAAAAAATAAACAATAAAAATGAATCTTTCCCGTAGCTAGTAAACTTTTGTGCAAACCAATCAAAATATGCTTATTGTGATTGTTTTTTCCAAAAATACGTAGCAGAAAACAAATTGGCCTAAAATGTTAAAAAATTTTGATTTGTAAATTTTTTGGGGGGAATGTTATATAGCAGAATGCCAAATCGCAAAATATGGCCTAGTCAGGAATGGGGTAAAATCTTCCGGTCTTAAAGTGGTTAAAAATACGCTCATTGAGAATTTTTTTGTCAAAGACATGTAGCTAATAGGGTTGAGCGGACACCTAGATGTCCGTGTTCGACGGGTTCGGCCGAACTTTAAAAAAAAGTCCGGGTCCGTGTCCCGGACTTTTACCGAACTTTTCCCGGACACCGAACCCCATTGAAGTCAATGGGGACCCGAACTTTAAGGCACTAAAATGGCTCTAAAACACCAAAGGAAAGGGCTAGAGTGCTGCAAATGGCAGCAAAACGTAATTAAGAGCATGGCAAGTGCTCTGCAAACAAATGTGGATAGGGAAATAACTTAAAACAACAAAAAAAAACAGAAAAATAAAACAATGTTCTTCTTCATCTCTGAAGGACGAGGCCCATATGGAGTAGGAGGGAGGTTGAGGTGGTGGTGGATGTGGCGGTGACATAGGCGTGCGCACAGGGTGTGCTGGGTGTGCCTGGGCACACCCTAATCACCTAGGGCACATAGCATTGCCAGTGAGGAGATGGGAAAGATCTCCCTGGGACCTGCTCTGCTCTATTTCTCCTTGCCTACAGGTACATGGCCCCGATACATTACTCTCCCTGCTGGCAAACACATGCATGTGTATTTCAACTTTGGGGTGCACACCTTAATGCAATAGGCTGCGCACACCTATGGGCGGTGTAGGTGGAAGCGGCGGTGGAGGAGGACCAGGGCCGGATTAACAGCATCATGGGCTTGGTGCTGAGGATTTTGAAGGGCCTTAGGGCCGTGCCTTGCCATGCACCCAGAGGAGGAAGGGTGCAGCCATGCATGCCTAATTCAACATGGGATGCTGTCTCTGAAGCCCATAAACACATCCATGCATCGCCAACTGTCCCTCCTTGTCCGGCCTTCACGCTGTGTGGGGAGGTTCTGAGGGTGCTGCCTGGGGAAGCGAGCATAGAAGCCAGACTTCTGTGTTTACAAGTGACAGAAGAGCGGTAACAGTGAATATGGCCAACCCGGGGCCTATATAAAAGGTAGGGGCCTGGAGCTGCAGCTCCAATAGACCCTACATTAATCTGGCCCTGAGGAGGAGGACGAGGTAGCCAACACTGCTTCTTTTCACAAATTTTAAATGAGGGTACACCCCAAAAGAGTGAGAAAGAGCAAAAATGGAACAATGGGTGGGTAAGGTCGGTATCCATTGCTATTCTGCATAAGGTACGGAAAAGTCCCGTGGGATCCATGCCTGGTTCATTTTAATGAACGTGAGCTTGTCCACATTGTCTCTGGACAGGCGGCTGCGCTTGTCTGTTATAACGCCCCCAGCCGTGCTAAATACCCGTTCAGATAATACACTGGCTGCAGGGCACGCCAGCACCTCCAAGGCGTAAAGGGCAAGCTCAGGCCATGTGCCCAATTTGGAGACCCAGAAGTTGAAGGGGGCAGACCCGTCATTCACTACATGTAGGCGTGTGCACACATACTGCTCCACCATGTTGGTAAAATGCTGCCTCCTGCTAAGACGTTCCATCTGAGCTGCTGGTGCTGCTGTTTGTTGTGGCGTGCTGACAAAGCTTTTCCACATTTCGGCCATGCTAACCCTGCCTTCTGAGGTGCTGGCGGTGCCCTGGTTGCGTTGGCGACCTCCTCCTCCTCCTCCTCTGCCTTGTGCTTCCACTGTGGCCCCGCTGTCAGATGGGAATGCCAGCAGCATGGCGTCTACCAGCGTGCGCTTGTACTCGCGCATCTTGCGATCGCGCTCCAGTGAGTGAATTAAGGACGGTACGTTGTCCTTGTAACGGGGATCCAGCAGCGTGGCCACCCAGTAATCAGCACAAGTTAGAATGTGGGCAACTCGGCGGTCGTTGTGGAGACACTGCAGCATGTAATCGCTCATGTGTGCCAGGCTGCCCAGAGGCAACGAAAGGCTGTCCTCTGTGGGAGGTGTATGGTCCGTGTCCTCTGTATCCCCCCAGCCACGCACCAGTGATGGCCATGAGCTGGCCTGGGTGCCACCCTGCTGTGAACATGGTTCCATCTCCTCCTCCAGCTCCTCCTCCTCCTCATCCTCCTCATCCTCCAGAACTGTGCCCCTGCTGGACAATTGCGTCCCTGGCGTTTGCGTGTGCAGGAACCCACCCTCGGAGCCCCTTGCGAATGACTGCCCTGAAAGCCTTGGAAATGTTACCTCTTCATCCTCCTCCTCCTCCTCATCCTGTGCCACATCCTCTTCCATCATCGCCCGAATTGTTTTTTCAAGGAGGCATAGAAGTGGGATAGTTAAGCTGAGAACGGCGTCATTGCCACTGGCCATGTTGGTGGAGTACTCAAAACAGCGCAACAAGGCACACAGGTCTCGCATGGAGGCCCAGTTATTGGTGGTGAAGTGGTGCTGTTCCGCAGAGCGACTCACGCGTGCGTGCTGCAGCTGAAACTCCACTATGGCCTGCTGCTGCTCGCACAGTCTTTCCAGCATGTGCAAGGTGGAGTTCCACCTTGTGGGCACGTCACATATGAGGCGGTGAGCGGGAAGGCCGAAGTTACGCTGCAGCGCTGCCAGGCGAGCAGCAGCAGGGTGAGAACGCCGAAAGTGCGCACAAACGGCCCGCACTTTCTGCAGCAGCTCTGACATATCGGGGTAGTTTTTAAGGAACCTCTGCACCACCAAATTCAGCACATGCGCCAGGCAAGGGATGTGCGTCAAACCGGCTAGGCCCAGAGCTGCTATGAGATTTCGCCCGTTATCGCACACCACCAGGCCGGGCTTGAGGCTCGCTGGCAGCAACCACTCATTTGTCTGCTGTTCCATGCTCCTCCACAACTCCTGCGCGGTGTGTGGTTTGTCCCCCAAACAGGCAAGTTGTAAAACTGCCTGCTGTCGTTTACCCCTGGCCGTGCTGAAGTTGGTGGTGAAGGTGTTACGCTGTCCGGATGAGGAGGCGGTAGAGGATGAGGAAGCGGAGTAGGAGGAGTTAGGAACAGGAGGCAAACTGAAGCGCCCTGCAATCCTCGGTGGTGGAAGGACATGCGCCAAATTGCTATCCGCCTCAGGCCCATCCGCCACTGCATTTACCCAGTGTGCCGTTAGGGAGATATAACGCCCCTGACCGTGCTTACTGGTCCACGTATCCGTAGTTAGGTGGACCTTGGCACAGATGGCGTTGCGCAGTGCACACCTGATTTTTTCCCCCACTTGGTTGTGCAGGGAAGGGATGGCTTGCCTGGAAAAGTAGTGGCGGCTGGGCACGACGTACTGTGGGACAGCCACCGACATAAGGTTTTTAAAACTGTGCGTCTCCACCAGACGGAATGACAGCATTTCAAAGGCCAATAATTTTGAAATGCTGGCATTCAGGGCCAGGGATCGCGGGTGGGTAGGGGGGTACTTCCTCTTCCTCTCAAGTGTTTGGGAGATGGAAAGCTGAACGCTTCCACGGGACATTGTGGAGATGGTTGTTGGTGACCCAGGTGGTGGTGTTGCTGACAGATCGTCTGTTTGCGGGGTGGCAGGTGCCGGTATCACTACAGATGTGGCTGGAGCGGCCGAGACTGCAGCAGAAGAGGAAGCAGGATGAGCCAGAGACGTTTCTTGGTTTTGAAGGTGTGTACTCCACTGCAGCTCGTGCTTTGCACTTAGATGCCTGATCATGCAGGTTGTGCTCAGGTTGAGAAGGTTCATGCCTCGCTTCAAGCTCTGATTGCACAGGGTGCAAACCACTCGTGTCCTGTCATCAGCACATTTTCTAAAGAACTTCCACGCTAGAGAACTCCTTTGAGCTGACTTTGGTGCGCTCGTTCCCTTGCTGCGTTGGGCAGTAGCGGGCGTAGTGTCTAGGGCACGGCCGCTCCGCTTCTGCACCCTGCTCCCTCTTCTGCTGTGCTGGTGGCTCTGTGCGACCACCGCCTCTTCCTCCAAACTACTCAGTTCACCTGCATGACGTTCATTCCATGTGGGGTCGAGGACCTCATCGTCCTCCACATCATCTTCCACCCAGTCTTCACCCCTGCCCTCCTTGTCGGTCTCCACAATGCTGAACGCCGCAGCAGTTGGCACCTGCGTTTCGTCATCATCGGAGACGTGCTGCGATGATCCTTGCATGTACTCATCTTGAGGAATAAGTGGTTGGGCATCGCTGCACTCAATCTCTTCCACTTCTGGGGCAGGGCTAGGTGGATGGCCCTGGGAAACCCTGCTGACAGAGTCCTCAAAAAGAATAAGAGACTGCTGTATGGCTTGGGGCTCAGACTGCTGGCCTGATTTGCAAGGGGGTGAGGTGAAAGACGGTTGGACATTGGCTGCAGGTGCCAACTCTGACCTTTCTGCAGTAGACTGGGTGGGAGACAATGTGAAGGAACTGGAGGCACTGTCAGCAGCAAACCAATCTACTATCGCCTCAACTTGTTCTGGCCTCATCACTTCTAGGGGCGTTTGATGCCCTACCAAATACTGATGCAGGTTCTGTCGCCTACTCACACTTGAGGAAGGTGTTTCACTTGTGCGTGTAGCTGGCACAGATCGACCATGTCCTCTCCTTGCAACAGGAGCTCTACCAGCAGCACCACGACCCAGGCCACGGCCCTTATTTGACGGTCTCCTCATATTTCTGTAATTTAAGATCTTGCCCTAGAAAGGTTTTTATTGAATAGCGGAATAGAAAATATGATCCAAAAAAAGTGTATGTATATCACACGTACACAACCACACTAGGCCCCAATTACTATTGTTTGTACCCCTAAAAGGCTAGATGAGGAGTAGGGGGAGTATGGAACAGGCAGCACCCTCAAACCTTCAGAAGTATGAGATGAACCCCAACAACTTGGAAAGGTGGATCTCTCTCACACGTACCGACACAGACTATCCCGCAATTCAATTGATCCTCAAAGGTTTTTATTGAATAGCGGAATAGGAAATATGATCAAAAAAAGTGTATGTATCTCGCACGTACACAACCACACTAGGCCCCAATTACTATTGTTTGTACCCCTAAAAGGCTAGATGAGGAGTAGGGGGGGTATGGAACAGGCAGCACCCTCAAACCTTCAGAAGTATGAGATGAACCCCAACAACTTGGAAAGGTGGATCTCTCTCACACGTACCGACACAGACTATCCCGCAATTCAATTGATCCCCAAAGGTTTTTATTGAATAGCGGAATAGGAAATATGATCAAAAAAAGTGTATGTATCTCACACGTACAGAAACACACTAGGCCCCAATTACTATTGTTTGTACACCTAAAAGGATGGATGAGGAGGAGGAGGAGTATGGAACAGGCAGCACCCTCAAAGCTTCAGAAGTATGAGATGAACCCCAAAAACTTGGAAAGGTGGATCTCACACGTACCGACACAGACTATCCCGCAATTTAATTGATCCCCAAAGGTTTTTATTGAATAGCGGAATAGGAAATATGATCAAAAAATGTGTATGTATCTCACACGTACAGAAGCACACTAGGCCCCAATTACTATTGTTTGTACACCTAAAAGGATGGATGAGGAGGAGGAGGAGTATGGAACAGGCAGCACCCTCAAAGCTTCAGAAGTATGAGATGAACCCCAAAAACTTGGAAAGGTGGATCTCACACGTACCGACACAGACTATTCCGCAATTTAATTGATCCCCAAAGGTTTTTATTGAATAGCGGAATAGGAAATATGATCAAAAAATGTGTATGTATCTCACACGTACAGAAGCACACTAGGCCCCAATTACTATTGTTTGTACACCTAAAAGGATGGATGAGGAGGAGGAGGAGTATGGAACAGGCAGCACCCTCAAAGCTTCAGAAGTATGAGATGAACCCCAAAAACTTGGAAAGGTGGATCTCACACGTACCGACACAGACTATCCCGCAATTTAATTGATCCCCAAAGGTTTTTATTGAATAGCGGAATAGGAAATATGATCAAAAAAAGTGTATGTATCTCGCACGTACAGAAACACACTAGGCCCCAATTACTATTGTTTGTACACCTAAAAGGATGGATGAGGAGGAGGAGGAGTATGGAACAGGCAGCACCCTCAAAGCTTCAGAAGTATGAGATGAACCCCAAAAACTTGGAAAGGTGGATCTCACACGTACCGACACAGACTATTCCGCAATTTAATTGATCCCCAAAGGTTTTTATTGAATAGCGGAATAGGAAATATGATCAAAAAATGTGTATGTATCTCACACGTACAGAAGCACACTAGGCCCCAATTACTATTGTTTGTACACCTAAAAGGATGGATGAGGAGGAGGAGGAGTATGGAACAGGCAGCACCCTCAAAGCTTCAGAAGTATGAGATGAACCCCAAAAACTTGGAAAGGTGGATCTCACACGTACCGACACAGACTATTCCGCAATTTAATTGATCCCCAAAGGTTTTTATTGAATAGCGGAATAGGAAATATGATCAAAAAATGTGTATGTATCTCACACGTACAGAAGCACACTAGGCCCCAATTACTATTGTTTGTACACCTAAAAGGATGGATGAGGAGGAGGAGGAGTATGGAACAGGCAGCACCCTCAAAGCTTCAGAAGTATGAGATGAACCCCAAAAACTTGGAAAGGTGGATCTCACACGTACCGACACAGACTATCCCGCAATTTAATTGATCCCCAAAGGTTTTTATTGAATAGCGGAATAGGAAATATGATCAAAAAAAGTGTATGTATCTCGCACGTACACAACCACACTAGGCCCCAATTACTATTGTTTGTACCCCTAAAAGGCTAGATGAGGAGTAGGGGGGGTATGGAACAGGCAGCACCCTCAAACCTTCAGAAGTATGAGATGAACCCCAACAACTTGGAAAGGTGGATCTCTCTCACACGTACCGACACAGACTATCCCGCAATTCAATTGATCCTCAAAGGTTTTTATTGAATAGCGGAATAGGAAATATGATCAAAAAAAGTGTATGTATCTCGCACGTACACAACCACACTAGGCCCCAATTACTATTGTTTGTACCCCTAAAAGGCTAGATGAGGAGTAGGGGGGGTATGGAACAGGCAGCACCCTCAAACCTTCAGAAGTATGAGATGAACCCCAACAACTTGGAAAGGTGGATCTCTCTCACACGTACCAACACAGACTATCCCCCAATTTAACTGATCCCCAAAGGTTTTTGATTAAATAGCGGAATAGAAAATATGATCCCAAAAAAGTGTATGTATATCACACGTACACAACCACACTAGGCCCCAATTACTATTGTTTGTACCCCTAAAAGGCTAGGAGTAGGGGGGAGTATGGAACAGGCAGCACCCTCAAACCTTCAGAAGTATGAGATGAACCCCAACAACTTGGAAAGGTGGATCTCTCTCACACGTACCAACACAGACTATCCCCCAATTTAACTGATCCCCAAAGGTTTTTGATTAAATAGCGGAATAGAAAATATGATCCCAAAAAAGTGTATGTATATCACACGTACACAACCACACTAGGCCCCAATTACTATTGTTTGTACCCCTAAAAGGCTAGGAGTAGGGGGAGTATGGAACAGGCAGCACCCTCAAACCTTCAGAAGTATGAGATGAACCCCAACAACTTGGAAAGGTGGATCTCTCTCACACGTACCAACACAGACTATCCCCCAATTTAACTGATCCCCAGAGGTTTTTGATTAAATAGCGGAATAGAAAATATGATCCCAAAAAAGTGTATGTATATCACACGTACACAACCACACTAGGCCCCAATTACTATTGTTTGTACCCCTAAAAGGCTAGGAGTAGGGGGAGTATGGAACAGGCAGCACCCTCAAACCTTCAGAAGTATGAGATGAACCCCAACAACTTGGAAAGGTGGATCTCTCTCACACGTACCAACACAGACTATCCCCCAATTTAACTGATCCCCAAAGGTTTTTGATTAAATAGCGGAATAGAAAATATGATCCCAAAAAAGTGTATGTATATCACACGTACACAACCACACTAGGCCCCAATTACTATTGTTTGTACCCCTAAAAGGCTAGGAGTAGGGGGAGTATGGAACAGGCAGCACCCTCAAACCTTCAGAAGTATGAGATGAACCCCAACAACTTGGAAAGGTGGATCTCTCTCACACGTACCAACACAGACTATCCCCCAATTTAACTGATCCCCAAAGGTTTTTGATTAAATAGCGGAATAGAAAATATGATCCCAAAAAAGTGTATGTATATCACACGTACACAACCACACTAGGCCCCAATTACTATTGTTTGTACCCCTAAAAGGCTAGGAGTAGGGGGGAGTATGGAACAGGCAGCACCCTCAAACCTTCAGAAGTATGAGATGAACCCCAACAACTTGGAAAGGTGGATCTCTCTCACACGTACCAACACAGACTATCCCCCAATTTAACTGATCCCCAAAGGTTTTTGATTAAATAGCGGAATAGAAAATATGATCCCAAAAAAGTGTATGTATATCACACGTACACAACCACACTAGGCCCCAATTACTATTGTTTGTACCCCTAAAAGGCTAGGAGTAGGGGGAGTATGGAACAGGCAGCACCCTCAAACCTTCAGAAGTATGAGATGAACCCCAACAACTTGGAAAGGTGGATCTCTCTCACACGTACCAACACAGACTATCCCCCAATTTAACTGATCCCCAGAGGTTTTTGATTAAATAGCGGAATAGAAAATATGATCCCAAAAAAGTGTATGTATATCACACGTACACAACCACACTAGGCCCCAATTACTATTGTTTGTACCCCTAAAAGGCTAGGAGTAGGGGGAGTATGGAACAGGCAGCACCCTCAAACCTTCAGAAGTATGAGATGAACCCCAACAACTTGGAAAGGTGGATCTCTCTCACACGTACCAACACAGACTATCCCCCAATTTAACTGATCCCCAAAGGTTTTTGATTAAATAGCGGAATAGAAAATATGATCCCAAAAAAGTGTATGTATATCACACGTACACAACCACACTAGGCCCCAATTACTATTGTTTGTACCCCTAAAAGGCTAGGAGTAGGGGGAGTATGGAACAGGCAGCACCCTCAAACCTTCAGAAGTATGAGATGAACCCCAACAACTTGGAAAGGTGGATCTCTCTCACACGTACCAACACAGACTATCCCCCAATTTAACTGATCCCCAAAGGTTTTTGATTAAATAGCGGAATAGAAAATATGATCCCAAAAAAGTGTATGTATATCACACGTACACAACCACACTAGGCCCCAATTACTATTGTTTGTACCCCTAAAAGGCTAGGAGTAGGGGGGAGTATGGAACAGGCAGCACCCTCAAACCTTCAGAAGTATGAGATGAACCCCAACAACTTGGAAAGGTGGATCTCTCTCACACGTACCAACACAGACTATCCCCCAATTTAACTGATCCCCAGAGGTTTTTGATTAAATAGCGGAATAGAAAATATGATCCCAAAAAAGTGTATGTATATCACACGTACACAACCACACTAGGCCCCAATTACTATTGTTTGTACCCCTAAAAGGCTAGGAGTAGGGGGAGTATGGAACAGGCAGCACCCTCAAACCTTCAGAAGTATGAGATGAACCCCAACAACTTGGAAAGGTGGATCTCTCTCACACGTACCAACACAGACTATCCCCCAATTTAACTGATCCCCAAAGGTTTTTGATTAAATAGCGGAATAGAAAATATGATCCCAAAAAAGTGTATGTATATCACACGTACACAACCACACTAGGCCCCAATTACTATTGTTTGTACCCCTAAAAGGCTAGGAGTAGGGGGAGTATGGAACAGGCAGCACCCTCAAACCTTCAGAAGTATGAGATGAACCCCAACAACTTGGAAAGGTGGATCTCTCTCACACGTACCAACACAGACTATCCCCCAATTTAACTGATCCCCAAAGGTTTTTGATTAAATAGCGGAATAGAAAATATGATCCCAAAAAAGTGTATGTATATCACACGTACACAACCACACTAGGCCCCAATTACTATTGTTTGTACCCCTAAAAGGCTAGGAGTAGGGGGAGTATGGAACAGGCAGCACCCTCAAACCTTCAGAAGTATGAGATGAACCCCAACAACTTGGAAAGGTGGATCTCTCTCACACGTACCAACACAGACTATCCCCCAATTTAACTGATCCCCAAAGGTTTTTGATTAAATAGCGGAATAGAAAATATGATCCCAAAAAAGTGTATGTATATCACACGTACACAACCACACTAGGCCCCAATTACTATTGTTTGTACCCCTAAAAGGCTAGGAGTAGGGGGAGTATGGAACAGGCAGCACCCTCAAACCTTCAGAAGTATGAGATGAACCCCAACAACTTGGAAAGGTGGATCTCTCTCACACGTACCAACACAGACTATCCCCCAATTTAACTGATCCCCAAAGGTTTTTGATTAAATAGCGGAATAGAAAATATGATCCCAAAAAAGTGTATGTATATCACACGTACACAACCACACTAGGCCCCAATTACTATTGTTTGTACCCCTAAAAGGCTAGGAGTAGGGGGGAGTATGGAACAGGCAGCACCCTCAAACCTTCAGAAGTATGAGATGAACCCCAACAACTTGGAAAGGTGGATCTCTCTCACACGTACCAACACAGACTATCCCCCAATTTAACTGATCCCCAGAGGTTTTTGATTAAATAGCGGAATAGAAAATATGATCCCAAAAAAGTGTATGTATATCACACGTACACAACCACACTAGGCCCCAATTACTATTGTTTGTACCCCTAAAAGGCTAGGAGTAGGGGGAGTATGGAACAGGCAGCACCCTCAAACCTTCAGAAGTATGAGATGAACCCCAACAACTTGGAAAGGTGGATCTCTCTCACACGTACCAACACAGACTATCCCCCAATTTAACTGATCCCCAAAGGTTTTTGATTAAATAGCGGAATAGAAAATATGATCCAAAAAAAGTGTATGTATATCACACGTACACAACCACACTAGGCCCCAATTACTATTGTTTGTACCCCTAAAAGGCTAGGAGTAGGGGGAGTATGGAACAGGCAGCACCCTCAAACCTTCAGAAGTATGAGATGAACCCCAACAACTTGGAAAGGTGGATCTCTCTCACACGTACCAACACAGACTATCCCCCAATTTAACTGATCCCCAGAGGTTTTTGATTAAATAGCGGAATAGAAAATATGATCCCAAAAAAGTGTATGTATATCACACGTACACAACCACACTAGGCCCCAATTACTATTGTTTGTACCCCTAAAAGGCTAGGAGTAGGGGGGAGTATGGAACAGGCAGCACCCTCAAACCTTCAGAAGTATGAGATGAACCCCAACAACTTGGAAAGGTGGATCTCTCTCACACGTACCAACACAGACTATCCCCCAATTTAACTGATCCCCAGAGGTTTTTGATTAAATAGCGGAATAGAAAATATGATCCCAAAAAAGTGTATGTATATCACACGTACACAACCACACTAGGCCCCAATTACTATTGTTTGTACCCCTAAAAGGCTAGATGAGGAGTAGGGGGAGTATGGAACAGGCAGCACCCTCAAACCTTCAGTATGAGATTGTGTTCACTGTACCCCACAAAGATTGAGTTCACTGCACCCCACAATGATTGTGTTCACTGCACCCCACAAAGATTGTGTTCACTGCACCTCACAAAGATTGTGTTCACTGTACCCCCCAAAGATTGTGTTCACTGCACCCCACAAAGATTCTGTTCACTGTACCCCACAAAGATTGTGTTCACTGCACCCCAAAAAGATTGTGTTCACTGCACCCCAAAAAGGATGTTGTTCACTGCACCCCAAAAAGGATGTTGTTCACTCCACCCCAAAAAGATTGTGTTCACTGCACCCCACAAAGATTGTGTTCACTGCACCCCAAAAAGATTGTGTTCACTGCACCCCAAAAATGATTTTGTTCACTGCACCCCAAAAAGGATTTTGTTCACTGCACCCCAAAAAGGATGTTGTTCACTCCACCCCAAAAAGATTGTGTTCACTGCACCCCAAAAAGATTGTGTTCACTGCACCCCACAAAGGATTTTGTTCACTGCACCCCAAAAAGATTGTGTTCACTGCACCCCAAAAAGGATGTTGTTCACTGCACCCCAAAAAGGATTTTGTTCACTGCACCCCAAAAAGATTGTGTTCACTGCACCCCACAAAGGATTTTGTTCACTGCACCCCACAAAGATTGTGTTCACTGCACACCAAAAAGGATTGTGTTCACTGCACCCCAAAAAGATTTTGTTCACTGCACCCCAAAAAGATTGTGTTCACTGCAGCCCAAAAAGATTGTGTTCACTGCAGCCCAAAAAGATTGTGTTCACTGCAGCCCAAAAAGATTGTGTTCACTGCAGCCCAAAAAGATTGTGTTCACTGCAGCCCAAAAAGATTGTGTTCACTGCAGCTCACACACAGAAAAATGGATGTGGATCACTGACACCTGCCTATCTCCAATCCCACACCACACAGCAATATCGATTGTAGTTTGTAGAACACAGTTTCCCTAAAATTCAGCAGACTCTGTCCCTAACAGGATTGAGAAGAGATCGTAGATCAGGATTGAGTGCAGATTCACCCCACCCCCCACACAGCAATATCGATTGTAGTTTGTAGAACACAGTTTCCCTAAAATTCAGCAGACTCTGTCCCTAACAGGATTGAGAAGAGATCGTAGATCAGGATTGAGTGCAGATTCACCCCACCCCCCACACAGCAATATCGATTGTAGTTTGTAGAACACAGTTTCCCTAAAATTCAGCAGACTCTGTCCCTAACAGGATTGAGAAGAGATCGTAGATCAGGATTGAGTGCAGATTCACCCCACCCCCCACACAGCAATATCGATTGTAGTTTGTAGAAGACACTGACCCTATATAATTCAGCAGACTCTATCCCTAAAATGCCTACAACTCGCCCTGCCTAAACACTCCGACCTGTCCCTCAATTCTATCCGGACACAAATGGTTTTTTCCTGCCTATCTTTCCCTAATCAGCAGCCAGCACGTTGATGTGTGCTCTCTGTCCCTGAATCTAAGCAGCATAATGACGCCGCTGCGGCTGCCTCGAACTTATAAAGACTTGGTCACATGCTTCAGACGGCCAATCACAGCTACTGAGACATTTGCAGGCATGGCTGGGATGGCTTAAGGCACACCAGTTAAACGATTGTTGATTGGCTGTTGAAAGCCCGCCATGAAAAGAGCGCCAAAGCATGCAAAACCCGGAAATAAAACGACCGAACACGGATTTTTACCCGAACATACAGTAAAGTGTCCGTGTCCGTGTTCGGTACAAAAAATCCAATTATTCGGTACGAACACGAATAATACAGTCCGTGTTCGCTCAACACTAGTAGCTAAATACATTTTGGCCTTAATATATGACAAAAATTTAATATATTGGATATTTTTTAACTGTCAAAGTAGAAAATGTCAATTTTTTGCTAAATTTTCGTTTTTTTTTTTTTTTTTATTAATATTGCAATGAAAAGCACAGAGGTGATCAAATACCACCAAAAGAAAGCTCAGTTTGTGGGAAAAAGGACGTAAATTTTGTTTGGGAACAGCGTTGCGTGACCGCTCAATTGTCCGTTAAAGTCGCGCAGTGCCAAGTTGAAAAAGGTGGCCTGGACGTTAAGCAGGAAAATCCTCTGGTCCTAAAGTGGTTACTGTGGTGGATAAATGATAGCTTTAGGTGCCAGCTGCCAGTCAGGACCCTAGCTTTAGTCATAGTCTTTTGACTAAAATGCCATTTTAATTTTAGTCATATTTTAGTCACCTGAGTTGTTTTAGTCATATTTTAGTCGACTAAAACCTGATGGGTTTAGGCAGGGTTTTTTTTTCCCAGTGAATACGTGCAGAAACTCCCCCATCTAAGTCACCTCTTATCTCCACCCCCAACCACCTCAGATCACTGTCCCTTGGTTCCACCTCCTATCCCACCTATTAGTTCCACCCCTTTTAGAGAATACAGAACAAGTACCATTTTGTGGTGTTAAGTCATTTTTTTGGAAATTGGTAATGAAAAGGCAGTAAAATAGATCCCATGCTGCCAGCAACAATAGACCCCCACCAACAACAATAGATTCTTCTTAGCAACAATTGACAGCAATATTCCCCTCTTGCACCAACAGATCTTCTTCACAACAATAGACCCCCCAGCAACAATGAACCCCCTGCAACAAAATACCAACCAACCATCAATAGACCCCCCAGCAGCAACAAAAGATCTCCCAGCAGCCAGCATCAATAGACCCTCCAGCAGTCAGCATCCATAAACCTCTCCCTCAACAGTAGATTTCTTCTAGCAACATAGGACCCCCAGCAACAATAGACCCTCATGCAAAAATAGATCCCCTCCAGTGACAATAGATCCCCCAGCAGCCAGCATCATTAGACCCTCCATTACATACCTTCCGGGCTGGAGGTGCCGGGACTGTGGCCCCCCGCATTCCCGCTGAAAAAAAAAAGCGTTAGGTTTAGGTAAATTGTAATGCATTGTTTAACCACTTCCCACAAGCCAACATACCTGTACGTTGGTTTGAGGAAGTAGTTGTACCGGGGTGACGCCTGCAGCTAGAGTCATCACCCCAGTTTAGTTTTTTAGAGCCAGCAGTTGGCTTTCTAGTGATAACAATTTTTGGGGTTCAGCAGCTGCTCTGTTCCCCCCCCATCACCTTCCGCTGCCCTGCCCGGTGGCTGGCCGGACTCTCGAATGAAGCTGGATTTGGCTTTGATTGGGTCTCCAATGTAGTAACCCAGGAAGTGGCGTTGCAGCGTCACTCCTGGTTGACTCGGCTGTCAATGGCACTGAATTTAAAACAATGACAGTATTCAAAAACTGCAATTTTGGCGTTTTGAATAATTTTAAGTGCAGAGGAGGTCTTTTAGACCCCATATCCCTTCATAAAGAGTACCTGTCACTGCCTATTACTGTCACAAGGGATGTTTACATTCCTTGTGACAGCAATAAAAGTGATCAGATTTTTTTTTTTAAGGGACAGTGAAAAAAATTAAACAAATAGGAAAAAATATTTTTTTAAAGCACCCCTGTCCCAGTGTGGTTGCACTCCAAAGAAAACGTGTATGTACAGTAAGTCAAGCCCGCAAATCTAAACGGTGTTCAAATCACACATGGGAGGTATCGCTGTGGTCGTCAGAGTTAGAGCAATAATTTTAACTCCTTCGTAACTCTAAACTGGTAACCGTTAAAAATGTTTAAAATGTCACCTATGGAGGTTTTTATGTACCGTAGTTTGTCGCCATTTCACGAGTGTGCGCAATTTTCAACCGTAACATGTTAGATATCTATTTACCCGCCGTGACATCATCTTTCACAATATATAAAAAATTGGGCTAACTTTACTGTTTAGTTTTTTTTAATTCAGTGAAATGTATTTTTTCCAAAAAAAAAATTGCATTTAAAAGACTGCTGCACGAAAACCGTGTGAAACACAAAATTTTGCAATGACATTTTATTCTCCAGAGTCTTTGCTAAAAAATTATATATAATGTTTGAGGGTTCTAAGTAATTTTCTAGCGAAAAATACTGATTTTAACTTGTAAGCAACGTGTCAGAAATAGGCCTGGTCCCTAAGTGCTTGTAAAGGCAGAAGTTTATTTTTTTTTTTTTTAAATCTCAGTACATTCTATGCATTAAGATAAAAAACCGTCTGTGTGCAGCCCCTAATACTTACCTGAGCCCCATCTAGATCCAGCAATTTTGTAGGAGTGTCTCGGCTGCCCAGGACTCCCCTTCTCATTGGCTGAGAAAGCAGTGTGGTGCTATTGGCTCCCACTGTTGTCAGTCAGCCAATGAGCAGAGAAAGGGGAAGGGGCAGGGCAGGGTCGGGCCATGGCTCAGTGTCTGAATGGACACAGGGAGCTTCGGCTTGATGCCTCCATAGCAAGCTGCTTGCTGTGGGGGCACTCAGCAGGAGGGAGGAGCCAGGAGCGCTGAAGAGGGACCCAAGAAGAGGAGGATCTGGGCTGCCCTGTGCAAAACCAACTGCATGGAGGAGGTAAATAGAACATATTTGTCATTTTTAACAAAAATAAAACAAGACTTTACAATCAATTTCTCCACAATTGCCAAACTCATTATATACTCCTGGAGTAAACATTTAATAAATAATATGTTATTATTTATGGTATTAAGGATTGAACATGCACTACAGACATAGATAGATTCAGCCATTGTGATATAGAAGGTCTTTATAAATTAAACCAGGTTTCATAAACAAACAAAAATATTACTTTTTGACAAGCAGAAGTGCGACTTAAAATATTAAAAAAAAAAACTGTAAACTCTATTGTTTGTCATGCCATTGCACATATTACCTGCATATATTAACAACAATAAATATTAAGAAAAAAATAAGAAAAGCCTTTTTCTTATTTTTTTTTTCCTTTAGGAGCTTAGAAGATTCCCCCTAGCTATGTGGTAGTGCAGTGTTAATTTTGACATCAAAGTTCGATTTATTTTTGGACATAGTCTTTTGACTAAAATGCCACTTTAGTTTTCGACCTATTTTAGTCATCTGAATTGTTTTAGTTTTAGTCGTCATTTCGTTGACTAAAATAGTGTTCATTTTAATTTTAAAACAAAATTAACACTGCCTTGGGTATTTCCTCTTCCAAGCACCCCTCTAATAAATATTGGTAATGTATGTTTACTCCTCTGAAAGTATAGCTTCCAACCTGTTAAAATAATTTTCTACAGAAGATGTTTATTTAAGCTGCTCACAAAAGAGCCTCAGGAGATTTCAATACTCTACAATTTCTACAGTCTTTTCTTGTGGCCCAGAAATGGACGCTCATTAGGAAGCTTAACCGATTAAATAATTGGAGAACTTGTTAGTCCTGTACCTTTCAAAAAGCAGTCAGTGCTTCTGTATCACATCTGTCAACTGTGACATACAGTGAGAATCTTCACAACAGGCTTGTGGTGTCACAAAGGAGGCAAATGCGCCAATTAGCATATGTAGCATTTCTAAAAGTGGAGGTAGATAAAAGTGACCCATTGCATCATTGGTTTGAAGTGGTCTGCGAAACTTCAAACGTTGAGAACCGCTGCCATTGAATGTACATTTCTGCCTAATGGAAGAGATCACCAATAGAGTTCAACCCAATTAATCAATGTCCAGGTGGTTGGCAATGACTTGTTGTGAACCTTCTCCTCCGAAACTTCTACAGGATCAGATGGTCAAAGAACTTTGATGGAATAACTGAGGCCTTTCAACAATTAGCATGGTTATCTCTAAGGTTTCCCAAAGTTGTTTGTTAACCTAGTTCTAGGTGGAATTTTTTGTATATATTGTATGAAATATCTACTTTATTAATGTTTATTGGAACAGTCGCAGGGAACCATAGAGACACATACTGTAAAGAATTCTTCGACTTGAACTATTGTCTACTAAATGTATTATACAATTCAATGTAGGGAAAATATCTTTTATTCATTGATATTTAAAAGAAGCTGGACTTTCTGCCCCTCAAATCTTTCAATATACTTATTTTTTTAACTGATGCAGCAAATTATTTTTACCTTTGTCATGATTTGTTCCATATTATATGTTTTTCATTTTGTCCAGAAAATAAAATCTCTTGACCAGCCTAACATACGGAAATAAAAATAAAAACAAGTAATATCTCATCAATTTACAATCCAAATTATTTTATTTGAGACAGTCAGTAAGAAGCTGATATCTTATAGCAGTTGGCAAAGTCATTCCTAGATGACCAATTCTTCCTCTTTGATCATCTGGTGGGTTATCTCAGACTTAGGGCCTAAAGCTATGGAGTTGGTTTCCGATTAAACCCATAAAGGCCAACAACCATTTCATGTGTACAGGTAGCATAACTTTCCACCAATGTGGTTTGTGTAAAGTCTTATTTATGACAAAAAATCGAAAATACTGATAGGAAAACAATAATAAAGAACAGACCTCATTGTACCATATGGAATAGGTAGGTCTTTGTGTTTCACAACAATGCAGCAATGTTTATAGCTGTCAGTTTATTTTTTAAGGCGTTGCTTCACTGATATATCATAATGATTTTACTATTTGCTTCCTATTAATCTCTGAATATCTGTTACTAATCATTATCACTTATATTTTGTTGTATAAGAAACGTTGTCCTGACTTTTTTAGATTAATAAATGATTTATCTATAGGTAAATGCAGCACTCTAAATAATGAAATAATTTTATATAGCTCAAATAAATATTGAATTGAAGTGGTTGCTAAGCCACTTGTAAAAACTCATCTAATCTCCTCTGTATTATAACAATAACTGCCGCTGTGTCTGTGTTATAGAAAAAATGAGCCATCTGTACCTAAATCAGAGCATTTCCCAGCGCTCAGCTGACTCCTCAGATCTCTCCTCTGCACGGCTGACAGCTCCAGCGGGCAGGAGCCGAGCACTGCCGCTGACGTCAGCCGGGGAGGAGGGGAAGAGAGGAGAGAGAGAGCCAAGCAGTCACGTGATCACCCAGGAGCCGCTCGGATTTAGGTACAGATCGCAATTTCTTTCTATAACACAGACACAGGGAAAGTTATTGTTATATTACGGAGGGGATTAGATCATTTTAAATTAAATGTGAGAGCAGCAGGAGGGGAGGGGGCAGGCACTGACGAGCAGACAGGCAGGGAGGGCAGTGCAGGGCTACGGATGATGAAGGCACGTACACTGACCACGGTGTCAGGGCTCAGCAACCATAATATACAGTGGTCAGTGTACAGGGGGAGGGCAGAAACTGACAGGATTAGCCAGGTTTTTTAGGTGATACAGGGGGCCAAATGACAGCACAAGTACTGTGCTGTATAACATGCTTTAAGGGAACAGGATCTTTTTTTTTTTTTTTGTTTAAGGGTAACAAACGCTTTAAAGCGAATATTGACAATCAATAATGTAGACAAAACTGAATTGGCGTGGTATTACACCGCATGCATGGTGCCAAATAATAAATAATAAATTAGTCCTTTAAAGCATAAACAAATAGGAAAATTCATATGAAAACAAAGATAATCTCTCTCTGTCTCCCAATTGTGCTTCTGCTATGTCACACTGTCACATGAGCCTCTGATTGAGACTACAAATGACTGTTTTAAAACACATTATGTACTTTTTTAACTACAGCTAAAAAAAACTGAATAATCCACACATACTGCTGGGTCACACCACTTACATCTGATGCCGCCAGACTACAAGAAGAATGGCGGCTGGACCTCAAACGTATAACAGTGATAACATCAATGTACGTATGTTTAGGATAAAAGCTGGTAGTAGATAAGTTACATCTGGTGTCACCACCCTGAAAACGGAACAGCGGCTGGACCTCAGGCATGTAAGATAAAGCTCAACGACCGTTTAGCACCATCCGCATCATCAGAAATGCTCCTGATAATGTGTGTGTGCCGCGAAACGGTCGTTGAGATTTATCCTACATACCTGAGGTCCAGCCGCCATTCTGTTTTCAGGTTGGTTACACCGGATATAAGTTATCTACTACCAGCTTTTGTTCTGAACATACAGTACATATGTGGATGTTATTGCTATGATACGCTTGAGGTCCAGCCGCCATTCTTCTTGTAGTCTGGCGGCATCAGATGTAAGTGGTGTGACACAGCAGTATGTGTCATAGCACTTTAACTTGTGGATTTCTGTGTTTGCTTTTAAAGTTTTTTTATACATTTTTTAATCTTTTGTTGAAAATAAATACTACACTATAAGCCTTTCTCTCTCTGGCATTGGTGATTCTCTGCTCGGATGGATGTGAATGTGTATTCCCTTTGATATCCATGTACAATATTGGAGGAATATTCACATCCAGTGAATGCTACATTCCCCCTCTTGTAAAGAAGGAACAGAGATTAATGAACACATTTTGCTCCTCAATTTGTTAGAAAGCAATTGATTCTGGTGAGATCGCACTTTGTATGTTTGGTGGAGGCAAAAACACTAAGATGGAGGTTCCCACACTGTCAATTATCTTTGTTTTCATATGAACTTTACAATTATTTGTATATGCTTTAAAAGGGTTTTTTTTTTTTTTTTTGTATGTGGTGTATTGCCATGTCACTTCAGTTTTGTCTACATTATTGATTCTCAATATTCACTTTAATTCAATGTTTATTTGAGATATATGAAATTATGTCATGTTTTAGAGCACTGCATTTTCCTATACTTATTGTTTTGTGTCTGTATATCTACACATATTTCACACTGACACAGATTGACCAACTTAGCGCTGACACACAATCTCTTCATGGTTTTGAATAAATGATTTATGATGACCACACATACAGTGTTTTCTACAGTATTCCCGCAAAGCGCATTTCACTATGTCTAAAACGTATTATGGGAGCCAAGTTACTAATCCTTTTCTATGACCATCCAAACACTGCTCGGTGATTACTGAGAGCAATTATGAAGATCCTACCAACAAGGTAACAAGGAAGAAGAAAACACAGAGAGTCTTTGTAAGTGTATCGTGACTAACTGAGATAATCTCTCATTGAAATCTTGTTGTCCTCAGGTGTTTTACTTGTTACCTCTGGCTCATTGGTCATGTTAAAGCAACTCTTGATGGACAGTTTGACCTTTCTACCCTGGTTGATTTTCTAAAGTTCATGTTTGGCTCAACGTCATTAAAAGGGCTTGCTGTCATAGGAGACCTAGGAAATTAGGTAACACTAATCAGATATTTTTTATTACATTATGGTTATATCACTAGCAATGCTAGCCCTGTCAAAAGGAGGACATGGGATTTTCAAATGATGAATATGAATGGGGTCATATAATTCACATGTACCAGTGCCACAGAAAAACATCAAAATGTAGGGTTGATACAGTGCCTTGCGAAAGTATTTGGCTGTAACGTTCATGCGTTTTTGTTAATGTATGGATTTTCAGCTGCAGAATTATCACACTCAGTAGCCTTGTAGAGATACTGTTGAATAAACCTATCCAACTCTCAGGACTTCATCACGGTGTACAGCCTGTTATGCAATATACATATACTCAATCAGATGTTTTAGTGGAGGGATAGGACATATGAGAATGTATAGATGAGAGACAGGTTGTATGGTGATTACTAGGAGTAATATTAGGAGAGTTGCAGGTGATGGTAAAGCAGATAGGTTCTGATGTCTAGTATAGTGCAGATGGTAAGAGGACACAGATGGAGTATACTTAGACAGAGTAACCTAGTGCAAGGATAGTTGAAGGTAGTCCCAAGAGCTAACAGTCTATGCAGATGGTATGGAATAGATAGATAGATAGTCCTGATAATTGCAGTAGATGACAGTAGGAGATTGGTTAGTAAGGAATCCCCTGTGGGGTACTTATCACTTAGATAGGTTAGTAGTAACAATGTCCATAGATAGAGAGGTGATCCCGTAGCGAGATACGGATCAGCGGCGAGGTTCCGGCGTCAGTTCAGCAAAGGAAATGTCAGCAGCTCCGACTTCACAGGAGAAGGTGCGGTGAGCATGTGGGTTGAACGAGCGATGAGTGAGAGAAAGCCGGCGATTGAAATAGCCGCTCATAGCGGCGCTCGGCAATGATGTCATCCGGTCTTAAAGGTATATGCGTCTCTTGTTACACAAGATGGGACGCAATTAGCAAAGGAGAAATATGGAACAAGGGTACCAGAGGTACCAGAACATTACAGTACCCCCCCCCTTAAGGCCGGCTCCGGAAGGCCTCTAGCACTGGTTTTTCTGGATATTTCGAGTGGAAATTGCGAATCAGTCTAGGGGCATGTATATCGGAGGTATCCAGCCAGGTGTCATCTTGGGGCCCATAGTTCTTCCATCGTACAAGATACTGGAGTCTTCTTCTATTGAAACGGGAATCCAAAATTTCTTTTATCTCAAATTCTTCTCCACCTTCCACTTGTACAGGAGGTGGAGGTGAGATAGTAGGCCTTATTCCTTGGTTAGGAACATGGGGCTTCAGTAGAGACACATGGAAGACAGGATGTATCTTGAGGTCTGCTGGTAATGTGAGTTGTACTGCAGCTTTTCCAATAAGCTTCTCTATTGGGAAAGGTCCCAGAAATAGAGGTCCAAGTTTTTTACTAGGGATTTTTAATCTCAGATTTTTTGTAGAAAGCCAAACAAGATCCCCAATGGCATATTGGGGAGAGGGTTTCCTACGGAGGTCGTAGTACCTCTTTTGTTGGCTATGAGCATGTGATATGGTATTGTTGAGTAATCCCAGAGAATCCTTTATCTGGGCAAGATAATCAGATGCCACTGGAATACTTGATGGCAAGATACGTGGTGGAAGGAGTGTGGGATGAAACCCGTAATTTAGGTAAAATGGACTTTGTTTAGTAGTGCTATGAGTTGCGTTGTTATAGGCGAATTCCGCCAGCGGGAGGAGATCTGCCCAATCGTCCTGTAGATACGAAGTATAGCAACGCAGATACTGTTCAATGCACTGGTTAACTCTCTCTGTCTGTCCGTTGGTCTGAGGGTGGTATGGAGAAGTAAGTTTACGCTCTATTCGTAGTATCTGACATAGAGCTAGCCAAAACTTTGAGATGAATTGTGAACCACGGTCAGACAGCAATGTTTTTGGAATACCATGTAACTTAAAGACATGTTTCACAAGTAATTCCGCTGTTTGTTTGGACGAAGGTAGTCTTCGGATAGGAGTAAAATGTGCCATCTTGGTCAGATGGTCCACTGATACCAAGATGGTGTTGAATCCTTTGGAAGGTGGTAGTTCCCCTATGAAGTCTAAGGATACCACTTCCCACGGAACCTGGGGTATCGGTAAACTACAAAGTAACCCCGATGGTTTCGTGTTGTCGATTTTAGACCTTGCACAGATATCACAAGATGAAACTAACTTTTTTACGGTTGTCTTCATGTCTGGCCACCAAAACTGCCTAATAAGTAGATTTAAAGTTTTAGTCATACCCATATGTCCTGCCATAGGTACGTAATGCGACAATTCCAAGATTTTGGTTCGCATAGTAGGGGGTATGTATAATTTATCGTTGTAATAGAGGAAGCCTTCTGCGTCAGTAGTTAGTTGTGGTGGAGGTGAGTCCAGTCCTATGCTGTGCAAAATCTCTTCCTTCAGGGAGCGAATGACACCAATAATACGTTCAAGTGGTATTATAGGAACTGAGGGAACCTCGGTAGAATTTTTCTCGGCTAGTCGTGAAAGTGCATCCGCTTTTTTATTTTTGTCTGCGGGCGTATAAGTCACTAGAAAATTAAACCTCAGAAAGAATAACGACCACCGAACCTGTCGGTGGGAAAAAGTTCTATTAGTCTGAAGGTATTGAAGGTTTTTGTGATCAGTATATATCAGGATTGGTAATTGAGTGCCCTCAAGTAGATGTCGCCAATTCTCTAATGCCAGTTTTATGGCTAATAACTCCTTCTCTCCTACTGGGTAGTTCACCTCGGGGCTGCTTAATGACTTTGAGAAGAAAGCAACTGGGTGAAGAGGTGAGGTGTTTGTTGGTCGTTGTGAGAGAACTGCTCCTACTGCCATATTTGACGCATCTACCTCCAAGATGTATTGAAGGGATGGGTCTGGATGGCATAGTATGGGGGCAGTAGTGAAGCTTGATTTCAGCAGACAGAATGCTCCATCTGCTTCTTTTGACCAATTAAATGGTTTCTTCGTGCTTGTGAGTTGTGTGAGAGGTTTCACAATCGCAGAGAAGTTCTTAATGAATTTCCTATAGTAGTTAGAGAATCCTAGGAACCTTTGCAATGCTTTGCGAGTGGTTGGCACAGGCCAATCTAGAATGCAGGATATTTTGCTCATGTCCATCTTGATTCCATTTTTTGATATAATATATCCTAGGAATAGTACTTCTTCTTTATGAAACAAACATTTTTTTGATTTAACATATAAGTTATGTGCAAGTAGTCTTGACAACACAAGTCTCACATGTTTTATGTGCTCAGGTAAGGAATGAGAATAGATGAGTATATCGTCCAAATATACCACAACACAAACGTCAAGCAAGTCTCTGAATATCTCATTTATAAACCGTTGGAAGGCTGCGGGAGCATTACATAGCCCAAATGGCATTACAAGGTACTCAAACAGTCCGTATCTGGTTCTGAATGCCGTCTTCCATTCATCCCCTTTACGGATTCAAATTAAATTGTATGCCCCTTTTTAGGTCCAATTTTGAAAAGAGAGAAGCTCCACGCACCTGTTCGATAAGTTCAGGAATAAGAGGTAAAGGATAACGATCCTTTATTGTAATGGCATTTAATTGTCTGAAATCAATGATAGGCCTAAGGCTAGAATCCTTATTGCGGACAAAGAAGAGTCCAGCAGCAGTGGAGGAAGTAGAGGGTCGGATGAATCCTTTTGCCAAGTTCTCATCCAGATACTCCTTAAGATGAGAGAGTTCATCCTGTGAGAGAGGATAAACATGTCCAAAGGGCAACTTGCTATTAGGGAGTAGATCGATACAACAATCATCCCTATGAGGAGGTAGCATTTGAGCGTTTTTTTCAAGGAAAACCTCCGATAAGTCCTGATAACACTTGGGTATAATGTCATCCGGCACTACAGACAGGATCCTATCATATGTGGGGAGATTACACGTCGTTTCACAATAGTGAGAAGAGAACGCTAGCGTTCTTGATTTCCAATCGATGATTGGTTGATGTATGTGTAACCAGGGAAGTCCCAAAATGATTGGGAAATGTGGTGATGTTAACACATCAAAGGTGGTGGTCTCCACATGAGACTCATCAGCAGTTACAAGGAGTGCCTGTGTCTGACTGGTGATAGGACCAGAGGATAGGGGGGTACCGTTAATAAAACTAACGGAGACAGGTTTGGGTTTTGAAACAATAGGTATTTTATTAAGGGAGACAAAACAAATGTCAATGTAGTTTCCACAAGATCCTGTGTCGATCATAGCCTGGGTGGTGATCCTAGTTTGGTCCTACTGCAATGTTAAATGAACAAAAAGATAAGGATTAGAAAAGGAAGTTGTGAGTCCGCCTAGCAAGACATTTGAACACTCACCCTCTTTTCTGCGGACAAGGGGACAGCCGCTTATCAAATGATTCGGGGATGCGCAGTACATGCAGAGATGTTCGGTCTTCCTTCTGGCACGTTCAGAAAGGGTCAGAGGTGGGCGTATCATTCCTACCTCCATAGGAGTAGGGTCAGCAGGCAACATCCGAGAAGGACTGGAAAATGGTGAGCCCATCTTCTCAGCCTTTCTTTCTCGTAGTCGTCTGTCAATATTGATACTGGTCTGTATCAGTCCCTCCAGAGTGCCAGGTAAATCCGCTCGGGCGAGCTCGTCTTTAACGGCCTCAGATAGGCCGAGTCTAAACTGCGTTCTCAAAGATGTGTCGTTCCACCCTGAATCAGGGGACCATCTTTTAAAATTTGCCACGAAATCTTCAACGGGTCTCCTTCCTTGTTTCAAGGCCCGTAACTGGGTATCAGCGGTACTCTGCTTATTGGGGTCTTCATATAGACTAGCGAGTTATGCTAGGAATAGAGGGTAAGAATTAAGGAGTGGATCATCCTTTTCAAAGAGAGCGTCTGCCCAGGCCCGGGGTTCACCCGTTAAATAGGAGATGATGGTACAAACTTTAATTTGGTCAGTGGTGTAGGTTAGAGGTTTTAACAAAAAAAGTAAACGACATGCGTTTTTAAATTCACGAAATTTGCTCCGATCACCAGAAAACACTAGAGGAGGGTTTATCTTAGGCTCACGGGGCTGAGTAGCAGAAAGCTGTGTGAGACGGCCAACCTGCTGTCTCAAGGTCTGATTTTCGTTTTGTACCTCTGTAAGCGCAAGGATCAATGCATCTACTTGCTGTTTTAATTGTAGTACATGAGTGGGTAATTCTGCTGAATCCATATTTTTTTTTTAAGGCTCGTTCAATCTGTAACGTTCATGCGTTTTTGTTAATGGATGGATTTTCAGCTGCAGAATTATCACACTCAGTAGCCTTGTAGAGATACTGTTGAATAAACCTATCCAACTCTCAGGACTTCATCACGGTGTACAGCCTGTTATGCAATATACATATACTCAATCAGATGTTTTAGTGGAGGGATAGGACAAATGAGAATGTATAGATGAGAGACAGGTTGTATGGTGATTACTAGGAGTAATATTAGGAGAGTTGCAGGTGATGGTAAAGCAGATAGGTTCTGATGTCTAGTATAGTGCAGATGGTAAGAGGACACAGATGGAGTATACTTAGACAGAGTAACCTAGTGCAAGGATAGTTGAAGGTAGTCCCAAGAGCTAACAGTCTATGCAGATGGTATGGAATAGATAGATAGATAGTCCTGGTAATTGCAGTAGATGACAGTAGGAGATTGGTTAGTAAGGAATCCCCTGTGGGGTACTTATCACTTAGATAGGTTAGTAGTAACAATGTCCATAGATAGAGAGGTGATCCCGTAGCGAGATACGGATCAGCGGCGAGGTTCCGGCGTCAGTTCAGCAAAGGAAATGTCAGCAGCTCCGACTTCACAGGAGAAGGTGCGGTGAACATGTGGGTTGAACGAGCGATGAGTGAGAGAAAGCCGGCGATTGAAATAGCCGCTCATAGCGGCGCTCGGCAATGATGTCATCCGGTCTTAAAGGTATATGCGTCTCTTGTTACACAAGATGGGACGCAATTAGCAAAGGAGAAATATGGAACAAGGGTACCAGAGGTACCACAACATTACATCGGCCCCCTTGAACTTTTCGACCTTTTGCCACATTTCAGGCTTCAAACATAAAGATATAAAACTAATTTTTGTGAAGAATCAACAACAAGTGGAACACAATCATGAAGTGGAATGAAATTTATTGGATATTTGAAACTTTTTTAACAAATAAAAAACTGAAAAATTGGGCGTGCAAAATTATTCAGCACCCTTAAGTTAATACTTTGTAGCGCCACCTTTTGCTGCGATTACAGCTGTAAGTCGCTTGGGGTATGTCTCTATCATTTTTGCACATTGAGAGACTGAAATTTTTGCCCATTCCTCCTTGCAAAACAGCTCAAGCTCAGTGAGGTTGGATGGAGAGCGTTTGTGAACAGCAGTTTTCAGTTCTTTCCACAGATTCTCGATTGGATTCAGGTCTGGACTTTGACTTGGCCATTCTAACACCTGGATATGTTTATTTGTGAACCATTCCATTGTAGATTTTGCTTTATGTTTTGGATCATTGTCTTGTTGGAAGACAAATCTCCGTCCCAGTCTCAGGTCTTTTGCAGACTCCATCACGTTTTCTTCCAAAATGGTCCTGTATTTGGCTCCATCCATCTTCCCATCAATTTTAACCATCTTCCCTGTCGCTGCTGAAGAAAAGCAGGCCCAAACCATGATGCTGCCATCACCATGTTTGACAGTGGGGATGGTGTGTTCAGAGTGATGAGCTGTGTTGCTTTTACGTCAAACATAACGTTTTTGCATTGTTGCCAAAAAGTTTGATTTTGGTTTCATCTGACCAGAGCACCTTCTTCCACATGTTTGGTGTGTCTCCCAGGTGGCTTGTGGCAAACTTTAAACAACACTTTTTATGGATATCTTTAAGAAATGGCTTTCTTCTTGCCACTCTTCCATAAAGGCCAGATTTGTGCAGTATACGACTGATTGTTGTCCTATGGACAGAGTCTCCCACCTCAGCTGTAGATCTCTGCAGTTCATCCAGAGTGATCATGGGCCTCTTAGCTGCATCTCTGATCAGTCTTCTCCTTGTATAAGCTGAAAGTTTAGAGGGACGGCCAGGTCTTTGTAGATTTGCAGTGGTCTGATACTCCGTCCATTTCAATATTATCGCTTGCACAGTGCTCCTTGGGATGTTTAAAGGTTAGGAAATCTTTTTGTATCCAAATCCAGCTTTAAACTTCTCCACAACAGTAGCTCGGACCTGCCTGGTGTATTCCTTGTTCTTCGTGATGCTCTGTGCGCTTTAAACTGACCTCTGAGACTATCACAGTGCAGGTGCCTTTATACGAAGACTTGATTACACACAGGTGGATTCTATTTATCATCATTAGTCATTTAGTTCAACATTGGATCATTCAGAGATCCTCACTGAACTTCTGGAGAGAGTTTCCTGTAAAGGGGCTGAATAATTTTGCACGCCCAATTTTTCGTTTTTTTATTTGTTAACAAAGTTTGAAATATCCAATAAATTTCGTTCCACTTCATGATTGTGTCCCACTTGTTGTTGATTCTTCACAAAAAATTACAGTTTTATATTTTTTTGTTTGAAGCCTGAAATGTGGCAAAAGGTCGCAAAGTTCAAGGGGGCAGAATACTTTCGCAAGGCACTGTATCTATTGACTGGTGACGTACTTTGGAGGAATGAGCATCTAGCAGGGAAACAATCTAAACCTATCCAAATTTTCTTAAGTTATGGCCAAGGGAAACTTTCAAGGAAATTAAAGTTTCTAAACTAAAGTTAATTAACATTATTTATTTTACTCTGTATTTCGAAGGCTATTTTTTTTTCCTGAACATGTGGCTAGCAGCAGAGGACTAGAGGCTCCTCCTGCTTATGTTTCCCTCCTTTCCTATTGATTAGGGAAAGGGTACCTAGACATTCTTTTTTATTAACATAATTACAGTGCCATTCTCCCCATACAAAAAGAAAATAGATAATGTATATTAAACAGCATGGGCTTAGTATCACTTTAAGTTAAAAGACCATTTTTGCCACAGATAGGGTTTAGTGAAAATTGTTTTCCGAGAATATATGAACCTCATTACTAAAATCCTATTAAGGCTTTAACATGTTGTTATTTCAAAAGTAATTTTCAATATATTTAAATCTTCAGCTTTCATTAAAATAACACCTGGTGATCCTGCCATGAAGGTTCAGATGCTTCTTGGTATAATGTTACAACAATCTTTCCCTGTCTCCCACTTGTGCTTCTGCATTGTCACACTGTCGCATGAGCCTCTGACTGAGACTACAAATGACTGTTTAAAAACACATTATGCACTTTTTTAACTACAAGTACCAATATTTTCTTTTAACCACTTGCCGACCGCCGCACGACTATCTACGTCGGCGGTCAGCCCCTCACAGGCAAACTAACGTAGGGCTACGTTGCTTGCTTGTGAGGGTCTAGGGAGCGAGCGCGCGCCCCCGGGGGCGCGCTCCCGCTCCCGCGTGGTCACGGACCCCCCCGCGCGTGTGACCAGCGGACCCGATGTCCGCCGGTCACTCGGCGATCGGCGGGGGAGAGGGAGAATGTCAGGCAGCTTGTGTAAACAAACTGCCTGTCATTCTCCTCGCTGCAAAGACACTGATAAAACGGATCTGGTATGTAGATCCGTTGATCAGTGTCCTTACAGCTAGAGCCACAGCCAATCACAGTAGAAACCACGCCCCTAGGGACACACACAGCCCCTCCCTTCCAAATAAAGTTAACCCCTTCACTACCAGTGTATTTTTACAGTAACAGTGCATATGTATAGCACTGATTACTGTAGAAATGTCACTGGTAACCCCAAAAGTGTCAAAAATGTCAGTCAAGGGTCCGATCTGTCCGCCGCAATGTCGCAGTACCGCAAAAAAAATCGCAGATCGCCGCCATTACGCGTTAAAAAAAAAACAACAAAAATGACAAAAATCTTTCCCTTTGTTAGTAAACGCAATAACTTTTGCGCAAACCAATCAAAATACGCTTTTTGCGATTTTTTTTACCAAACATAGGTAGCATAAAACAAATTGGCCGAAAATTTTTAAAAATTTTGATTTTTACATTTTTTTTGGGGGGAATTTCATATAAAAAAATGTGAAAAATATTGCTATTTTTGCAAAATTGACGCTCTTTTTTTGTTTATAGCGCGTGATCAAAAAATCGCACAGGTGATCAAATACCACCAAAAGAAAGCTCTGTTTGTGGGAAAAAAAGGACGTCAAATTCGTTTAGGTACAGCGTCGCACGACCGCGCAATTGTGCGTTAAATTCACGCAGTGCCGAATCGCAAAATACCCCCTGGTCGGAATGGGGGTAAAATCTTCCGGGGCTTAAGTGGTTAAGTACGCATTGATACCAATTACAAATACCCATGCCGGCAAATAGAGAGATCAAGATGAAGAGGAGGCAGAGGAGCAGGGAGGGGGGTCTTCATTATCTATCAGTGTGCTGTGTAATATTACCATCTGGCTGGGACCAAGTGATGAAGGTACGTAGCACTTCCAACACTCAGTACTGCCGTCCCTACATCTAGGAGGACCATGCTGTCATCCCCACTGACCTACTGCCCCATTCTCCTCTTCTTCTTCCAGCACTACAATTGTCCTTTTTGTATTAATTGGTGCCTCTCGCTTCCTGCTCCTGAGCAGTGCTGCCAACCCCCTGAAGTAAAATTTACTGGCAGGACACCAAAATTGTCAAACGGCACCAATTTATTACTGGCAAAAATCATGAAATTTACTGAGAGAGACGCATTTTTTTTACTGTCAAGCAAAAAAGTAACTAAAATGACCATTTTCAGTGCTAAACAATACAAATATCAATATGTTTAACTATAAACATATAGCTAGTGCTTTTAGCAATATGTTTAAGACAAAACCAGAAAAAATTATAGCTCAACTCACCAACTAGTTTGCTTACCAACTGAATGAACCTGTCTAACAGTAGACGTTAAAAACAGGGATTTAGTTAGCACACATTTGCAAAGGCATGCGTAAGCTGCAGTGCCCTTTCACGCCACCCTGTATTACCTGCAGTCCTAACTCCTGAAAATCTATGAGAGTCTTCACAGTGGAAGCACATGTATTCTAATGGATAGATAGGGGGCAGGTGGACTGCAGGTAATACAAGGTGCTGTGAAGGGGCCCTGCGACTTAAGCACACGTTTGCAAATGTGCAAATACGTTTTTAACGCATACTCTTAGACAGGTTAATTCAGTTGGCAAGCAAACTGGGTGGTGAGTTGAGCTGGGAATTATTCCAGTTTTGTCTTGCATGTATTGCCCTTCCATGTGCTCCTTGCTGTGAAGGCCAGTTATAGGTGGGGCAGGGGCCATTTTGATTGTTAGCAATGTGTTTAAGTTAAACAAAAATCAAAAACCATATTTCTCCATCTACATGAAGGTCAGGTTACTATAACCCAGCCAGGACAGAGTTCTCCCTTACATCAGAGTCTGCAAGAATCCCCCTTACAGTGGAAGAGAACTCATATGTAAAGGGAAAAGCTGCAGATCATGATTTAAGGGGGAAATCTGATGTAAGGGGGGATCTGGTGACCAGAGACCACCTTATATCAAAGTCCATTGTGTTCCCCTTTACATCAGAGTTCCCACTTACATCAGGGTCCACAGAGTAACCTTTTGCACTGTAAGGGGGAATCCTGCAGACTCTGATGTAAAGAGGAATACCAGGAACTCTTATGTGGGGGTACTCTTGACCAGAGACCACCTTCTGCAAAGTGAATACACTAGGGTAAGGAGGGGGATTACTAATATAGGGGAGACATTTATATCAGTGCCCCCTACATTATTGTATTCACTGCCCCCTTACATCAGTGACCCCCCCATTAGACTGACCAGGTGGTGCTGTCACTGACCTCCTCTCAGGTGCACCCTGCAGGGCTCAGTCAGACGGCACCAGGTTGGCGGCTCTGGTTTTATCCTATAGTCTCCTCTCCACAGTTCACACACGTCTGACTTCTCCCGTGACCCCCATACCTGCAGCGCTCTCACTCTTGACTCTTCTCCAGACTCCCCCTCAGAGATTGCAGACATTATAAAGGACAAGAGATGGTCAGAGGTTGCGGATATGATACAAGAGATAGTTAGAGGCTGAAGACATGGTACAGGAGATGGTCAGAGACTGTGGATATGGTACAGGAGAGAGTCAGAGACTGCAGACATGATACAGGAGATGGTCAGAGACAGCGGATATGGTGGTACAAGAGATAGTTAGAGGCTGAATCATGGTACAGGAGATGGTCAGAGACTATGGACATGGTACAAGAGATAGTTAGAGGCTGAAGACATGGTACAGGAGATGGTCGGAGACTGTGTACATGGTACAGGAGATGGTCAGAGACTGTGGACATGGTAAAGGAGATGCTCAGAGACTGCGGACATGGTACAGGAGAGAGTCAGAGACTGCAGATATGATACAAGAAATGGTCAGAGACTGTGGATATGGTACAGGAGGTGGTCAGAGACTGCGGACATGGTACAAGAGGTGGTCAGAGACTGCGGACATGGTACAGGAGATGGTCAGAGACTGCGATCATGGTACAGGAGGAGATGGTTACAAAAATATGTTGGGGGCAGGGCCTGGATGGATCGAGCTGAGGCTGCTTTTACCTGCTATCCACTCAGGCCAGGTGTGCATCAGCCAGACTATCTCTTCCTATTTCTTCAGACACAAGCCTCAAGCCCTTTACACACACTACGAATTTCCGCCAACCGGTCATCCGTCTTTTGTCCAGAGTGCGTGTCCATTGGTTGGAATGTGCTCTAGACTGCACACAAATTTTTTCGTCCGACAAAAGATGACGTAACTATGTCCAACGCTACAAAAGAGGAAGTGAGTTTTTGGCCGTGACCCTTCTGGGCATCTCGCGCTGATTTCGGTAGCATTTGTTTGGTAAACGACATTTCGCTATATTCCGAGACATCGTTCGAGAACCAATTATGATGACCGAGGATTCTACTCTTGCTGTTGTTGGGCTGGGAGTAATTGCTCTAAGCCGAGTTCTTTGCAAGAAGAAGAAAAAGAGGACCTCCTGGACCAAAAATTGGTTGCTTAACCGTGAGCAATTTTCCCACGTGTCCTTGTTGTGGGAGCTACAGGAAAATAATCCTGATGACTTCAGGAATTATTTGAGGATGATGGATCCATGTTTTCACCGTCTTCTTGCCTTGGTTTCCCCTATATTCGGAAGCAGGATACATGTATGCGGGTTGCAATTACTCCTGACTGAGAAAAGGCTGATTGCAACATTGAGATATCTTGCAACAGGGAGAAGCCTGCAGGATCTCAAGTTCACCACAGGTATCTCCCCCCAAGCTCTTGGAGTCATCATCCCTGAGACCTGCTCTGCTATCATTAAAGTCTTGCAGAAGGACTATATCAAGGTATGTTTCTTATTTTTATATTACATTCAATGCATTTGTCATGTCAACCTAATTTAGTTTATTTTGAATGTACATCAAATACAGATGTCATTATTTTGTAACTGCCCTCTGGCCTCATGCACATAGTAGTAAAGCTATATATTTTCCTAAGCATTTTTAAAATTACCCAGTAACCAGCATCCTCTCCTATGTGTCCCTAAACGCATAGCCTGTTAACAGTATATTGTATCTGTGCAATTTTCGGACTTTCCCAGAACTCATTATTCCTTTTGAAATTTATTTTTACATAGTTTATGAGGTTTATAAAAGACATCAGTCTATCCAGTTAAACCTATGATTGTGTATGTTTATTTTCTGATGTAAAAAGGTTCAGTGGGCACAAGCCCTTAATGATGTTTAAAAGCATAGTTTTACCCACCCACCCATGCTAAATGTAAAAGTGAGCATATACAAATGCTGTAACTGGTGAATTACAATATTATGACATTAGGAGGCGAAAATTAAATGTATGTAGATGTCATACCCCAAAATGCTAAAGATTCCCTTCATGTTGTTCTTATCTTAAAGTTGCATAAGCATTTCTGTGCCAACTGTGTGTGTAATAATGTGATGTGCACAAGCACTAATTGTTTTTTAATTATTTTCCAACAGTTTCCGACCAACGCAGAGCAGTGGCAGAAAGTTGCTGGGCAATTCCAGGAGCAGTGGGATTTTCCGAATTGTGGGGGTGCTATTGATGGCAAGCACGTCCGCATCGTCCCACCACCTAATTCGGGATCCTATTATTATAATTATTATAATTATAAAGGTTTTTTTTAGCATTGTAATGCTTGCAATTGTCAATGCTAATTATGAGTTTTTTTGGACATTGGAAAGAATGGCCGCAATTCTGATGAGGGAGTCATTGACCAAACTGAGTTTGCTCAGCGGCTACAAAATGGCACTCTCAACTTGCCATCCAGGGAGCAAACAATTGAGGGTCTCAATTTCGTTTTCGTGGCTGATGATGCCTTTGCTCTTGGGGAACATCTTTTGAAGCCATTCCCTCTGAGAAACCTCACCCCCGAGCAAAGGATTTTCAATTACTGGCTATCCCGTGCTAGAAGAGTGGTGGAGAATGCCTTTGGGATTATGTCAAATAGATTTAGACTTTTCCTTAGCTCCATCCATCTGGCATTATACAAAATCAATCATGTGGTCCTCTGCTGCTGCATCTTGCATAATTTTTTGCGCAGGCATGCAGAGACATATGTAAGCTCTCAGCCAATTGAGAGTGACCCTGCCATGCCAGGGCCTAGTGTAGAGGCTGAAGCACGTGGGCCTGTCGAACCAATGACACCAATGGAAGTAGCCCGTTCTGGCTTGGCCTCCAGAAGTGCCCGTGATCTTAGACAACAATATGTCGACTATTTTGTTGGCAGATGGGCCGTTTCTTGGCAGTAATTCCTGCCCAATACAGTCTAATTTGTATAAATATTTTATTATTTGTGCAAATAAAAATGTTTGCATTTATTCAAGAGTGTGTATTTGAATATTTTGGGTACATGCCAAAATCAACATGTTTTTGGTTCATCTGGTGTTATATATGTGTGACTTTTTGAGGGTTAATACATTCATCAGTGTGTTTATCTACTGTTGTCTCTCCCCAGCTTTTAAAATTTGATTTTTACCATGTGTGTTTGGTTTACCACTTGCTCCAATAGTGAAATTAGACCTTAACTTATTCACGAGGTCACTATATCGTAATTTTTTTTTAAACCACATGTTTCACTAAAGAAAATCCAAAATTTTCGAGAAACATGTGCATTTGGGTCCATATGTCAAGTATCTTGATTAATATAATTTTTATACAATTTAATATGCCAAATATGAAATTTCAAATTTCTGGGGCATTGCTAGGTGGCCAAAAGACCAGGGCCTTCAGCCCCCCAGGTAAATTAGGTAAGCCCTCACACATAGTAAAGTAGGTCACACCCAAGGTCCACCCAATGTCACCTTACATTGGTGGTCATTGGCCAGAAGGTCCCTATACATTGTTTGTGATTTTTTATTAACCCATTAGTGTAATAACAACTTAGCTCCACCTGTTATGTTGTGTTAATTTCTGACATCCTTCTCACTGCCCATCAATGTAAGGAGATGTCAGTGTTATGTGAAACTCGCTCAGTGTAGAGATATAAGTGTTATATATTGGTAATCTAAAAGGAAATGAACAAACGAAGCTGTGATTCACTATATATTACACTGATCTCAGTACACTGAGTGCTAGTACCTATCACACTGACATATACAATCCTATGAGTGCTAGTCCTTAAATAGAACCTGGATATGTGTAGACTGATTGCCACTCAGTCGACAGATATCATTGTGCACTCAGTGTACTAGTGAATATCACTTGTTAGATGGCCACTGGTCCAGAAGGAACACTCATTCTGGCAGGCTGATAATTATACACACAAACTAAAATGCTTTCATTACCATTCAATGATGTGAACAGGACAGCCATCATACATTTTGTGCCACCTTACACAACTTTTGACCTGCCACCCCCCCCCCCCCCCACGGCAAGGCAAAGAAATATTATAACACACATTGTTGAGTGGAAAATTTTTTTATTAACACACATTCACAGGTTTAGGGTAAGGGTTAGGGTTAGGGTAAGGGTTAGGGTGTTGTAAAGTGCTTAAACACCAGACTCTCTTTGGTGAGAACATCTAGATTGCTTCTAATTTCAGGGAACTTTGTTCAGTAGACATGTAAAAAAACTTTATAAAAACAGTTCTTCAAGTCTTCTTATTTAGTACTTGTAAAACGTTATCATATGCAGAATATAAATGTATAAAATTGTATAAAAATGTACAAAACTTTGGGACAACTCTTGCACATGATCAGTTATTGGCCAAAAAATAGGCCATAAAATGTTTAAAGAACATTGGGAAAAGCAAAAATATCCCAAATAACAAAAAAATTTTTAAAAAAGTAACCTTACAATTTTGCTAGCAGGTCAACAAAGTCACGCATTTTGCATTGTAAAGCTGTAGCAGCCTCTTTTATTTTTTCCAGTTCTGAGTGTCGTGGCATACCTATTTCGCATTTCCACAACATGAGCAACACTGCAAAGCATCAACAGTCATCCTAGCAATTGTACAACTAGGAATAACATGACCTGTTAATAAAAAAAATAATATATAGTAAGTAAATGACAAGCAAATAGATGAGGTCATAATATCTAAACATTTGGGGTCAAGTTCATCATAAACTAATTAATAGTTAGTACCCTACCCTGTGCATTGTTGTGTGTAACCTGCTTGCCCTTATGACACCTATACTACTATGAAAGTACAGTGCAAACATTATGTTCTCTTTGCACTGGTGTCTGTGGCTCATAAACAATTACACCTGTTGACACAAACAGCTCACTACACCTCTTCCTCCCCAAAGGTAATGCACTTTATACTATGTACATTAGCACTGTATGGTTTCACACCTTGCTAATGTAGCAAACAGGTAGTTCCTTTTAAGCATTAAATCAAATACACAAAAATACTAATACACTAGAACCAACATTAGAATAATACTTACTTGGGCACAAAACAGGCTCAACAACACTTGTTTCTGTTTGGTTTTTATTTTGGAGACTCACTCCGAATCATGGCAGGGGATCTTGGACCAAATAATTCCAGATCTGATCCGGCTGTAGGTGACCGATCCCATGGCTCAAATGAGGGAACTTCAGGGACTTCTGGAATGTCCATTTTGTCTGAAATACAACAATAGTAGGTTAAATAATCATCCCAAACTCACATCTTTTTCGGCTCCCATTTCTAAACATTATGTGGCTACCAACCTTGATGTTGCTGTGGTTGTAAGCTGATTTGCTCAACACTTGACTCCACCATGCTGCACTCTGGACCACTTGCCACATTGCTTTCCTCCATAGTGTTCACACTGTCTTTTGGTTGATCTTTTTCTACATAATAAAAACGTGGCATGTCAGAAAATTCACAGGTGGGGGGGGGGGGGGGGGGCGTGTGGATTTTGCTATGACATGGTGCACTGCTTGACAGCTGTTTTCACATAAAATATTCTGACATGTACATGGTTACCTCCTAAAAAGTTGGGACATTAATGATTTACTGAACATAGGAAACAATTACCTTTTTTTAAGAGTGTGCCATTGCATCAGGGACCATTTCTTCATTGTTTTCATCCAAAGTGGATGGAGAAGGCATGGTAGATTCCCTTCTCCTTATATGTTGTCTTTGTTTTATTTTCATTTTTCTTTTTTTCCCTATTTAAAGGTGAAAAATACAATATGGAGCAAATATGAGTTTGTAAAGAAATTTCTTTGCAATAATATGCATATATAGTTTATTGTGGATTCCTGTCCTTTCATGTAATATACAAATAAATCATAAATATATCAATAAAATACATACATGACAATTTCAATTATTAAGTAAAGTTTTCATAGACATTAGTATCTATACATTTCTATAGAACATACACCAAATATACCCAATACATATTGCTTAAACACAGCTATTGCTTACTTCTTTTCAGGATATGATGGATGTGACCTAGCTGTTCTTGTTCCCGATGTTTTAGATCTGACCATCTTTTTCGGATTTGGTCCTTCAAACTATCCACACCATAAATAGTTTTGAGAGATGAAATTACCTTCTCAAGAATTCTGTCTTTTCTGGAGTTGGGCATTTCATAATTCTCCAGCCTGCCATCATAATCGTTTTTCTCCAGTATGGCCACCATCTCAACCATCTCACCCTTGCTAATAGGTGTGGCTTTGGTTTTTTTCTGAGCCCAACCACTGCGGCCTTGACTGCAACTCCCCAATTCTGCCATCTCCTCCACGAATCTTCCAGCGACTCACGTGTCTGTGTGTCGAATGCAGCTTAATATTCGGCACGTTCACGCCCCTGCGTCAGCACGCCACTGGAGGTGGAGTGGACGCATACGCTGTATTTAAAGGCCGCCAGATCGTTCGCTTGACGATTCGCCATCGGACAGATCTGTCACAGGAACACGATCGATCGGCGAACCACGAATCATCTGAGCAAACAAAGGTACAACTTTAGATTCGAGCACGGGTGTTTTGTGCCCTATACAGCTTATATTGGGGCCTAACTTATGTGAAAAAATACATGATCTTTGACTATGTTTTGTGTTGTGTTGTGTCTTGCAGGCATAAATAATGGTTGAGGAATACAGACAGTTGCCATGTTTATGGAGGGTGAAGAGTAAGGATTACTCTAATAAACAAATTAGAAATTATGCTCTGCAAAAATTGGCAGATTTGTGTAAGCCATTCTGCCCCAATGCTGACATTCATTATGTCAGAAACAAAATATCAAATCTGCGCAGCACCTTTAAAAAGGAGCTGAACAAAATCAGGGATTCTGAAAGGTCAGGAGCTGCTGCTGACGATATATATGTACCAAGGCTCTGGTACTTCAAGAGCCTGCGCTTCCTGACAGAACAGTCAGAATCCAGGCCATCCCTCTCTACTCTCCCTTCCACTGCGGCAGAGGGCTCATGTGCTGAAACCCAGGAGGAAGATGTATAGGAGCCAACCTTGACACAGGTATAGCATTTAACAATATATTGTCTGCAATAAAGATAATGATGCTAAAGAAATATTCTCAAGGCAATAATTTACCCTTAATGTAAAGTCTGTTATTTGGTTAAAAGTATCAAACAAACGTGACATTTTATATACACTATAACATTATAATAATTTACTAATTTCAGACAGGAAAGTGTCAATGTGGAGGAGCCAAGTGGAAGCCAGGCGTCATCAGAGCAGTCAGGAAGAACACCTCCTGAAAAGAGAAGAAAAAAAAAAAAAAACTTGGAGGAAGCCACTGCTTCCTTCTTAAGCCAGGCCTCTATGGCCCTGCAAAGAAAGCCAGATGAAGCTGACTCATTTGACTTTCTCACAGCCAATAAATTACGGCTGATGACAGAGGAACAACGCCAAATGGCAGAGGTCCTCTTACTGCAGGTGCTGAATAAAGGTGTCCGAGGAGAAATCCACAGACACACACACCTATCAGACTACCAGCCACCTCCACCACAGCCACCACAGCCACATGGCAGTCAGTGGCAATATGCACCCGATCCCCACCTACTCCCATGGGCACATGACTATAGTTATTCACAATTATAAATGATTTGAATTTATAATGTGTTTTTTCTGTTAAAGATTATTATTTATTTCTAAGTTTATTTGAGCAGGGAATGCCCTTTTTTTCTGTTCTATTTTTACAAATGAGAGTATCTCTATGTTTATGTTTGGATATATTTATTTAAAAAGTAAATAAAATGGTTAATAAACTACTTGCCTATCTTTATTTAAAAAAAATTGAGCATATTGGGAGTAGGCAGCAATATATGTATTATACATCAATGAAAAAATTAATAAAGGGACACATCAATAGTTATTTTCCATTCATAAACAATTGAGAATGGTGTAGAGTTAACATTATAAAAAAACAACATGCAACATACAGAATAGCCAAATCATTATCATCATCATAACAGAACACACGCCTCTTTAATTATAAAGTATACAATTATGAGCTTCCTTCTTCTCACATTAGCCAAGATGAGCATGTGCACGGCATTTCAAATACTTATTTGCCTGCCGTGAGACGAAAGTTCTTTCTTGATACAATGGTTAGTTTTCGTACAAAAATTCTTCCGGGTCGTTATTTGCTTCCGATCATACGTGTTCAGATTTTAGATTTTTGTCTGAAGAATTCTGTACTGACTGCACGAAAATCGGACGTTGTGTTGACCGACGACAAAAATTATATAGCCTGCACACCAGGATTTTTTCGGCCGAAAAGTTGGAGTCGGCTGTCGGAAGCACCATACTAACAAGCCGCAAATCGGCAGATCGGTCGTCGGACGAAATTTCCCTTCAGAATTTCTTATGGTGTGTACGGGCCTTCAGTTAGCCTAGCATACAAAAATACAAACTAAATAAATTTAGGTGATCAAAGCATTAAACAAATGTTCATTGTGCCTAGTTTTTGCTGGCTTCTTCAGGACAAGCAGATTTTCTTCTCAAATTCTTATGTATACAATGTTGGTGTTACCTCGCCATCCTGGCAAAGATACTGCCTCTGCCTATTGGCTATTATTGGTGGTGCATTTTGTTCATAATAATTTGACAGGGCTATCTAATTTCTGCATTAGCTAAAGTAAAATTAGCTTGTGTCAGCATGCATTATTTATACTATAGTAAAACACTCAACTATATGTAACTACTATTAAAACATGAGCTATTAAAAGATGAGCTTATTAGGAGGGCCACATCGCAAATTTTACACATATTCGTGGACTGAAAAAATCTGTTATTTATAAATGAATTAATGTGTCTCCCCACAAATCTATGTTTTCATTAGAGCCTTCCTGCACATCTGTGTCCCCATAAGAACCTCCCCACATATCTGTGTCCCAATCACAGCCTTCCCTCACATCCAAGCCCCCATCAAACCCTTCCCCTAACATATGTTTGTCCATTAGAGTTACCCCACACCGGTGTCCTCTTGGAGTCTCCCTCACATCTGTGTCCCTATCAGAGTCTCCCTCACATATGTGTCCCCATCAGAGTCTCCTTGCACAGCTGTGTCCCCACCAGAGTTGCCTTGCACATTTGTGTCCCTATCAGAGCCATTCCGCACATCTGTGTCCCAATCAGAGCCTCCTTGCACATATGTGTCCCCATCAGGGCCTTTCTACCCATCTGTGTCACCATAAGAGCCTTTCCACACATCGGTGTCGCCATCAGAGTCTTTCCGCACATCTGTGTGCCCATTAGAGCCTTTCTGCACATCTGTGTCCCTCCCCATCAGAGCCTTCCTCCCATCTGTTTCCCCATCAGAGCCTCTTTGCACATCTGTGTCCCCATCAGGATTTTTCACACATCTGTGTCTCCATCAGAGCCTTTCTGCACATCTGTTTCTCCATCAAAGACTCCCACACATTTGTCTCCCCATTAAAGTCATCTTGCACATATGTGTCCCCTTCAGAGCCTTTTTGCACATCTGTGTCCCCTTCAGAGCCTTTTTGCACATCTGTGTCCCCATCAGAGCATTTATGTACATTTGTCTCCCCATTAAAGTCTACTTGCACATATGTGTCCCCTTCAGAGCCTTTTTGCACATTTGTGTCCCCATCAGAGCATTTATGCACATCTGTGTCCCCATCAGAGCCTTTTTGCACATCTATTTCCCCATCAGAGCATTTATTAACATTTGTGTCCCCATCAGAGCATATATGCACATCTGTGTCCCCATCAGAGCCTTTCTGCACATCTGTGTCTCCATCAAAGACTTCCACACATTTGTGTCCCCATCAGAGTCTACTTGCACATTTGTGCCCTGATCAGAGTCTTCCACACATGTATCCCCATCAGAGTCTCCTTGCACATCTGTGTCCCCATCGGAGCCTTTTTGCACATTTGTGTCCCCATCAGAGCTTTCTCCACATCTGTGTCCCCATCAGAGCCTTTCCACACATCTGTGTCCCCATCAGAGTCTCCCTCACATTTGTGTCCCCATCAGAGTCTCCTTGCACAGCTGTGTCCCCACCAGAGTTGCCTTGCACATCTGTGTCCCTATCAGAGCCATTCCGCACATCTGTGTCCCCATCAGAGCCTCCTTTCATATATGTGTCCCCATCAGGGCCTTTCTACCCATCTGTGTCACCATAAGAGCCTTTCCACACATCTGTGTCGCGCCCACGGAGCCTTTCCGCACATCTGTGTCCCCATTAGAGCCTTTCTGCACATCTGTGTCCCCATCAGAGCCTTCTACCCATCTGTTTCCCCATCAGAGCCTCCTTGCACATCTGTGTCCCCATCAGAATTTTTCACAAATCTGTGTCTCCATCAGAGCCTTTCTGCACATCTGTTTCTCCATCAAAGACTCCCACACATTTGTCTCCCCATTAAAGTCTACTTGCACATCTGTGTCCCCTTTAAAGCCTTTTTGCCCATCTGTGTCCCTATCAGAGCATTTATGCACATTTGTGTCCCCATCAGAGCATTTATGCACATCTGTGTCTCCATCAAAGACTTCCACACATTTGTGTCCCCATCAGAGTCTCCTTGCACGTTTGTGCCCTGATCAGAGTCCTCCACACATCTGTGTCCCCATCAGAGTCTCCTTGCACATCTGTGTCCCCATCGGAGCCTTTTTGCACATTTGTGTCCCCATCAGAGCTTTCTCCACATCTGTGTCCCCATCAGAGCCTTTCCATACATCTGTGTCCCCATCAGAGTCTCCCCCACATCTGTGTCCCCTATCAGAGTTTCCCCCACATCTGTGTCCCCATCAGAGTCTCCCCCACATCTGTGTCCCCCATCAGAGTTTTCCCCATATCTGTGTCCCTATCAGAGTCTTCCCCATATCTGTGTCCCCCCATCAAAATTCCCCCAAACCCATCTGTGTGCCCATCAAAATCTCCTGCATATCTGTGTCCTCATAGCACATTTATGTTCCGCACATTGCCCCCATTTGCCTCTTACATTGCTGTCAAAATAACAGCACAGTACAGGTCTCCTGCACCTCCTGGCTCCTGCCCGCTGCTACACAAGCAGACTGAACATGGAAGGATCACCAATATAAACAGCAGGAGCTCCATGGCATATCGCTCTCCCCCATCCTGGCCCCCAAACTAACAGTAGATAATAAAGCTCACCCGAACCTAACATACCTAAGTGAGCACATTTATCTGAACCCGTACGGTAACCTTCCCATTTGGGGATACAGTTCACAGCATTCAGTTTCCCATAAATGACATGGAAAAAAACAAGAGAGCAAATATGCATACAATGCAGAGCAATGCAGACCATAGATAGACTATCCCAACTCAGCCTGGATGACACTCATTCATAAATCAAGAAGGACCAATGAAAGCTGAAGACCTCTGCATCCTCTGGACCAGTCATTAATAAAAAGGAAAAGACACCAAAAGAGGCACATTTTATTAAAAAAAACTCAGGTAAATCACAATGCATAGTGAGATATTTGCTAACCATTTATAGCATACTAGACCGACACTGGCACATTTACGAGACTCTTCTGCCCATGGCAGATCTGCAAATGTGAATGAAATTGTGGCACTGGCAAACCTTTTTACCTACTTGGTGTGAAAGTGCTACATCCTAAGTGAATAAGCGTGCACATGCCAAAATGTTTAATGGACTTAATGAGCAAACAAACTTGTGTCAGGTGATAAGTGGAAACAGCCAGTGAGCATTTAAAGTCCACATTTCTCTCCCTTTTACTTAAAATCAAATTAGCATACAGCTCTGCATCCTGATATGAATCACCCTACATTCTAGTTAAACAAATATTTTTTGCTTTTGCTTACAATTACTGTTTTTCCACTTCCTGGTTGAGTGAGGCACTGGTGATAAAACCATGGCCTCACAGATGCATCCTGGGAAGTTCCTGTCACATGTTCTAGGGGGCAGATCTAGAGCTCCAGGAAGAAAAGGGAGATAGATTGATCTGCCCTTGTAATAATGACCTCTGTAAGAAGAATGGGGAGGAATAGAAAAATAAGGTATGCAAAGAATAAAATGCTTTCATTTATCTACAAGTATCAATTTGTTAATTGCCATTACCAAATATTTCTATGGGTGCCTTTCTTGTATTTTGTATTATCATTTCCTGTATTTTTTTTATAAGAGTGAAGTTCCTCTTTAATACCAATATCAGTGGCAAAAAAATAAAGGATTTGACTTCCTCACAGTGACTAAAGATTTGTGTCCATCACTTTGTTTCTGTCCCTTCCTGAACATCCCAACTAATAATCAGGGTCGTAGATCATTTTTCCAGGGGGAGTTTAGCCATGGGAACCAAGAAAAAAACAGTTAAGCGTCACAGTAAATTGTCAGTGTGGCAAAATTGTGCTAACAATGGGTGGGGCCTAAAAACTTGAACCTACTCTTTTATGAAAGTCCTTCCACCCAAAAACAATCAAAATATTATTTGCTGTGCCACAGGCAGGTGTCTAACACATACATATAAACCTTTAGTACACACTCTCTTCCCTCCTGTAGAGATTTTTCCCCAAGTGCAGATCCCCTCTGCAGTACAGATCCCCTACCCAGTATAAATCGTCCCCCCAGTCAGGGCCGGTGCAAGGATTTTTGCCGCCCTAGGCAAAATAAAAATTTCCGCCCCTCCCCATATGCTCTCCCATCCTCCATCCCAAGTTGCTGAAGGGGTTAAAACCAGTGGCGGCTAGTGCTCCATCGGTCGGGGGGGCAGCAGATGGACCTGGCCAGCAGATGAACCCGGGTCTCAGGACCCGCTTCCTGATTGACCGGGAGGAGAATCAGTGTGGCAATGGCAAATATTAATTCGCTATTGTCACACAACTGGGTGGGCTCGGGGCGCAGTGCTCTGCCCCCCGAGCCCACCCTTCTTTGATGCCTAATAAAACATATGGCTCTAATCAAGTGCTTAAAAAAAAACATCTTATTGGAATCCATGCATCCGGAGCCCTGCATGTAGATTAGAGGGCCAGACGCATGTATGGGGGGGGGGGGGCGGCGCCCCTGTGCCCCTAATGGATGGGCTGGCTGCCACTGGTTAAAACCCATTCAGTGACTTATGGTAAGTCATTTACCTCGGGTCGGGCTCCGCCGGCGCCCCCTCCTAAGTTGCGCCCTAGGCGGCTGCCTAGATCCCCTTACTGGTAGCGCTAGCCCTGCCCCCAGTACAAATCTCAAACCCAAAGTACAGTTCCCCCAGTACAGATCTATCCCCCCTCCCCCCCAGTACCATTTTCTATCCCATTGTACAGCTGTCCTCCAGTACAGATCTCTCCACATCTGTGAAACTGACTCAACAGCCAAACCAGGTATTTCAGAAATAAATACTGAGTTGTTGGTGTCATGGGACCAAGCAAGAGGAGGAGATAAGGAGAACCTTTCTTGTTTGAACTGCTGTTGCCTGGGTCTAATAGCATAAGCAGCAGCTCCAGGAAAAAGGGTAACATTTTTATGAGCAGAAATGGGGAAGTAAAAAAACTTTAATAACTAAAGAAAGAAAATAAGTGTATTGATAATGCAGCATATTTCATCTCTATTTATCATGAAACCTCATTCAAAAGTTGACTTTGTTAAATCACCAGGGAAATGTTTGCAGCAAGTCTTGTAGGTGGCGTGCAAGTAATATAGTGTTTGAGTGAAACAGTAGCATCCTCGCATCCAGAGGCTAAGGGTTGTATCCATGTTTTTAATATTATTAACAAACAAATTGCTTTGCTTTTGGTGTTCTGTTCCTCTTGAGTATTCAGCTGTGGATTGTTGAGGTTAGAAAATGATGGACATTAATCCCTGTGCTTGGCTTTGTTGTTGGAATCTGATCCCCCCATATTGTTTGTTGTTCACCAGGTTTATTTTCAGTGTCTTTAGTATTTTCAGCTTTTCATACTTTAAGTCTAAAGTAAAACAAACAGTTGAAAGAGTGCCCAGAACTCTGCTCCGCTGCTCCTAGATCCTGTTTTCTTTCTTGGATACATCAGACCACCAACAGAAGTGAAACGTGAAAAGACCACTGTCTGGGTGATGGCTCTATCATATTTCCACTGGATTTCGGGAACAAATAATTAGTGGAGCTGACAAGTCTGATCGGGAATCTCTTTGTATATATTTGATAATTGCTTGTATAAAAAGGCCAAGGGCATTTCCCATTATTAAAGTAACTTAGTACAGCTTAGTAATGCAAGTATGGAATGCGCTACAGTCAGCGACCCAGAACATACGTATCTGGTACAGTAGAGATTAAAATATCCTGTGCTATATTAGATTAGATTTTTTTTTATATTGAATATCCTGTATGCACATTTTGTTCATCATTCAACTGATTTCCTCTAAGCCCAGGTCATCCTCGCCCTGACCTAGTCCAACACTGGACAGTGAAGACAAAGCAGCTAATCTCTCTACCACTTTGCTTTCTCTTCCTATCAGAATGCTTCTTGCCAGCACATGATTTGATTGGCTTCTTGTGCTGCTTCTTCCTCTCACACTCCAGCCTTGCTGTATGGGGGGAAGTAAGGAACTGGTACTCACATTGCTTGCATTTAAAAAGTTAATTTATCGATCTATTAATGATTACAGAGCTGCAATAACTTGTATATATGCTTAGCGTTCAGCTTTTATACATCATTACATGTATTTTAATTTTAAATGCAAACAGTGCAAGTACCTAAATTTGGCTTGGTATCAGCTTCTTGTAATCCCTTATACAGCAGAGCACAGACTGGTAGAGGGCGAGGCAGGACTGGTAGCCAATCTCTTGTGTGGGTGTGCCCTACATGGAGTGTAGTGATAGCAGGAGAGAGCAGAGTGACAGAATGACGAGTTCATCAATCTGCTGCCTATTCTTCACTGTCCAGTCACAGACTTTGGGGAGGGACTAGACCTCTAAGTATTACTTAACTCCAGAAGAGAAAAATCAAATCTCCTGCCCTTCATCAGTTAAACTAACTGCCTTATGTTTTTCATCTGTGCATTTAGCTGTTTGCCTGCAGTTAAAGTGTTACTAAACCTACAACAGTAAATTCAGTGTGTATATTTGTGCTGGTACACCAATATGTAAGATATAATATAATGCATAGTTGTGGTAATGAGATGGCCACATCTGCCTAGGCCTTTATACAATCTGCTCGCATCCGGGAACACATTACCATGTTTTGACCTGCAAATACCATCTTCATCCATCTGCCACATTTTATAGTCTGCTATAACTACTGCTTGCAATAAAACCTACGTGGATGGAAAGAAACGGTGTCTCGTGAGTTCAGCTATCTAAAAACAATTGTCCGCGGTGATTGTATCTGCTTATACAGGCCAGGAATAGGTCTCAACAAGGAATAAGTCACTATTACAACAATTCTGTGTCAGAATTATATTCAGTAAAGCATGCTTGTTATACTCACTGTAGAACCTAGGAGTATAATCCTCTGCATTGTGTAAAAAGGCTGCGTGATCCCGTCTTCTGCTCTCCTTCTTCCACTGTCCCCAATCTATCTCCTGGCAGTAAATAGCCTTGAGGCACTTTTTACATGCTCAGTTTGGTGTGTGAATTGCTAGAGAGTTTTTTTTCTTGGGAGGTTGCATGTGATCAGCACACAGCCAATCAGCACTGTCCAGACAAAAGGTCAGGGTTCATGCAGCTTCATAGGACAGTCAGAGGAGAATGAAAAATCATCCTACAAGCTTTCACAGGACACTGATAGAAATCATAAGAATGCTATATACTGGTAATGAGAAAAGGTAATTAGCCGTTTATATTTACTAAAATAATGACATTTCCATGTTCTGTGCACTGTGGGAGGACAGATATAGTGAATGCAGGCTCCTGGGTTTAGTAACACTTTAAGCTTTAAATGAAAATATACAGTATTTATAACTATTAGTTTACCGTGCTTGGTTGAAATACATCTAGGTGCCTAAAGAGGAGCTCCAGGCTTCTTCAGAAAAAATGTAAAAAGTCAGCAGCTACAAATACTGTAGCTGCTGACTGTTAATATTAGGACACTTAGCTGTTCATAAATCCAGCGGTGTCCTCACTCCAGCTGATTTTTCAGTCGGCTCTCGGGTGCCACTGCTGCCATTTCTTGTAAGTGAAACCGGCAGTGAAGCCTTGAGGCTTTACAGCCGGCTCCCTACTGCGCATGCACAAAGCTTGCTGCGCTTTGTGAATGGCCCGGTGTTAGGGGAAGGAGAAGGGGGAGCCTAACTTCTGGGGACCGAGTACCCATCAAAACCAGGTACCTGCCCCCCCCCCCCCAAAGGTGCCAAATGCTGCAGTGGAGAGGGGGAGGAAGCAAACAAGCAGAGCTTCCCTTTTTGGGTGGAGCTCCGCTTTAATCTCCAATCAATGTTGCCTATTTTTACAAAAACTTCTAACAGATAATTTTTAGGGAAAAATACATATATTTTAAAGCTTTTTAATCTCTTGGTGGGCGTGTATGTATACACCCTATACTTTTTGTTGAAAGAAATAGAAAATAAACAATTTAAAAGAAGTGATAACAGAACAAAATTATAGAAATAGAAAAATGTAAACAACTCTACACATATGATTACTTGTTCTGTAGTTGTGTGGAGGTGTAATACAGGCTGATCAAAAGGAAGACTAGTTCTTAAAACTGATAACTGATAACACCAGAATGGATCAAAAATTACTTCTAAAGATTTGGGCTTCCATCAGGGAACAGTCATCGAAGCGGAGCACTAAAAAGGGAAGTTCTGCTTTGAGACCTCCTTCACCCCTCCTCTTCACTAAATGGCACTTTTGGGGGGGGGGGGGGTGAGGACAGAGGGAAGGGACGGCTCCAGTGAGCACATCGCTGGATCCTGGGACAGGTGATTATGTGTTTATTAAAGGACAGCAACTACAGTTTTTGTAGCTGCTGTCTTTTAATAAACAACAAATGACTGGAGCTCCTCTTGAATTTACAGAAATGCATCACTGCTTTTAACGCTGGGTTCACACCGGCCAAATACTGGCCAAAGTGACCCTGTACAGTAGAAACTGGCTGACGTTCGGCCGTGTGTACAGCCGGTCTCACAAACTATGTGATCGGCATCCAATCAATGCTGGCAGCCAATGGCTGCAGGCCTAGATCTGTGTGTTCTGGCAGGGTGCAGTCCCCAGTGCAGTGCAGGGTGCACAGTGGGGGAAATCGCTGTACTAAAATCTCTTGTGTTGAATGGAAAAAAACGTATTAAGTGTACCAGGTTTATTTCACCTAGGAGTTTTTATTCACTAATCAAGGTGACAAGTTATCTCCTGCAATTGATAACATCTGTGTCCATGAGGCTGATTTACTAAATGAGTTGAGAAGTTTATCCAATCATGTAAAAAGCATCTACACATAATTGGGCATTCAAAGATATCAGGAATTTGTTTTTCACATGATTGGATACTTGAAGTGAATATCCGTGAAAATTCCGGACCCCGGTCACTTCTGGGGACGCTCCGTCACCACCAGCTGCTGCGAGCCCTGCTGCGAGCCCCAGTGCGCATGCGCACAAGACATTTTGAAGGTCCGATGAAATTCTAAGCCTTACGCACAGCTGACTGAGAGCAGGAGGGGCTGAGGTGGGACGCATACACCGCCGCGGGAAAATGTTACAACACCGCCGCATCATCGAGCAAGGAACATGTTGCAGAGCGGACTTAGAGGAGGCGGGAAGGAAGTGAATACTCATACTAAATAGTAATGATAAAAAATGTTTAGTATTTCTTTTTTTCATTTCATTCACTTCCTTCCCGCCTCCTCTAAGTCCGCTCTGCAACATGTTCCTTGCTCGATGACGCGGCGGTGTGTGCGTCCCACCTCAGCCCCTCCTCCGCTCAGTCAGCTGTTCGTAAGTCTTAGAATTTAATCGGACCTTGAAAATGCCTTGTGCGCATGCGCACCTGGGCTCGCATCAGCTGGGTTATGACGTAGCATCACCGGAAGTGATGAGGGTCCGGAATTTTCATGGGTCCGACTAAATTTTAGAACACCGGGACCGGATCGTTTTCCCCGCTGCCGGTAAGGGGGGGGGGTCACCTCTTCCGCCGCAACGTAAGGGTGATCCCGTGGCAAATCCGCCGCTGGGACGACCCTTATCTGAAAGCGGATCGCCCGCCGTTTTAAAAAATACTGGGGTTATGGCAGCTATCTGCTGCCATAACCCCGGTATTTAGCGTCAAAGGGCCGGTCGGCGGGCGGTCGGTAAGTGGTTAAACCCAAAACCAAAAATTTCATGTATTGCAGCTTACCAATCATTAGATGTGGTGGCTGCATCATTTTTATTTTCTTGGGCTTTTTTCACTCTGTTTTCACTTGGTAATCTGGCCAGTAATACACCTCCTGTATTAGAGTGTCCCCACTCTGGATGAAGGAGCACGGGGGTACCTTTGGACAGCAGCATTGTCAGTATGGGGGGTGGGTGTGTTAGATGGACTAGCAGGTTTAAATACTCTAGCAAATTCAAGCCAAACTTCAGCTCACTGCAGTTACGCAGGCAGTTAAAGCAATCGTTTTTTACATAAATAAATGCTAATCATTGTAAGTGCCCCAGTCAGTGGTAAATGGTTTGCCTCAACAATGTAACTGATACATTTGCCAGAGAGCTTGTTCTGTTAAACAGTGACAGATTTACTGGGTGATTTACCAGATGAAAATAAAAGAAAGAAAGCCTAAAAAAAGAAAACTAGTTCAGCCATCACATCTAAGAACTGGTAAGCTGCAATATAATACATGTTTGCTTTTGGGTTTAATACTGATTTAATGTACAGTTAAGCAAGAGTGGCATAATCCAATGCATACTGTCATTAATCTGATATGAGAAGCATTGCCCTTTTTTAAGTAAATGTGGAGCTTTTACATACATACAGGGTTTGATGTACTAAAGGAGTATAGGCAATTCACCCAGTAAAGTGAACGTTAGAGCGAAGCTCCACCCAAATTAGGAAGCTCCACTTGTGTTCTCCCTCTCCTCTCTGCTGCCACATTTGGCACCTTTCGGGGGAGGAGGGGGAGTGGGTACATGTTTCTGACAGGTATCTGTTCCCACTTCCAGGTAACCTCGTCATAGCGAGGTCCTCCGAAGGCTCGGCCCCCCTCTTCCTTCCCCCGCTGCTAGGCCATACGCAAAGTGCAGAGCGCTTCACGCATGCGAAGTAGGGAACCAGCTGTGAAGCCACAAGGCTTCACTGCCAGTTTCCCTTACAAGGAATGGCGGCGATTGTAAAATTGGCTGGGGTGCCGACATTGCGGGATCCCTGGACAGGTAAGTCTCCTTATTTTAAACATTTTACATGTAGGAGCGAAGTGTCAGAATAGGCCTGGGAAGGAGGTGGTTAAGAGCCAATAGGAACAAGTTCTATTCTGACATGTTTTCCACCAGGAACAATTCTTTCTTACTTTTTATGTGAGTAAAACATGTCAGACTAGAACTTGTTCTTTCTGGGTGTTTTAATACTGTAAATGAAGACTAATATTTTCCTCACAGTGTGCAGCATTCCTGTTGCTGGGACAATAAGTTCTACTATTGCAGCCGGACAGGGCCATACTTCCCAACATTTGAACTTTGGAATGAGGGACACAGAAAGAGGGAAAAGATCTGCCTTGTGCTTAAAGCGGAGTTCCGACCTATTTTGCAACTTTAGTGATTCCTGGAGTGCTCGCTATGCTGATCAACAATTGGGCATTTTACATTTTTTTCGGGGGTCCCTTACCTTATTTTCAGGGCATTTTTGATTGTACTTCCTCCTTCTCCCCTCTCTGTAGCCATGGTCACCGACATCACTTCCGCCTTTGCATTGCATCCTGGGAGCTGTTTGTCATCACTCCCAGGAGGCTGGAATCAGGAGGAACTCCCAGAACACTCCCTGGAATCAGGAAGAAGGACACAACAGATTGCACTGTGGCTTCAGATGCCCACATCCAAGATGGCCGCGCCCAGACAGCGTTTTTAAAAGTAAGATTTTGACTAAAATCCAATACTGTACACCTTGTAAGTATGAGAATAGCAGTTCTGTAAAGGGCAATGGATTAGTATTATTGGGGTATTTTTAGTTAAAAAAGGTATTTGAGGCCTGAACTCCACTTTAACACAGGAAGGAGGAGGGGCGGGTTCAGTACACTCCACTCTGCACTGTGTCAGAGGCAGCCAGGGACTGAGATAGGCTGCCATGTGATGCTCGCGGCGTGCAGGAACCAAGCTGCCCGCTCCGCCGTGAGCATCCTGGGACATGGACCATTTAGCGGGACGATCCCAGGGAATCAGGGGCGGTTGGGAGGTATGAAGGGCTGTACTCACACAAAGCATCGCGCCCACTGCAATTTTACCTTGACTTGTAGAGTTTGATACACGGCATTGCCTGACAAACCTGCCCATTAGGGTCAATGGGAGTACACCGCAACCACACGCTTCCCCCCACAAAAATTGCTTGTCCTTTTATATTTGCTAAAGATCACTTGGGTATTTTGCAGCACTACTGAAAAGTTCTAAAGATAGAGGAGAAAACTTAAACTTTTCTTAAATTGCGCATATTGCTATGACAGGAGAAAAAATGCTGCTAACACCAAAAAGCTTGGTCCAGCTGTGAAGCACAGGAGATGGAGTACGATGGTGTGAAGCGGTTTAGCTGTCTCTGGATGTGGACAGCTGGCAGTCACTGAGGGACCAATTAGTTTCAAGTTGTATCCAGAAATTCTACAGTAGAATGTGAAGGGGTTTAAGCCATATGTTCAATAAAGATATAACAATCGAAAATGTTATGCGTGTTTGTTCAGTAAGACTTTATTATAATGACAAAAAAGCAAATGACATTTTTGGAGCCATTCATGCAGAAATGCAGAAAATTAGTAAGGGCCCGCAGAGCTCTTTTTATATATACAGCCTGTGTGTGCATCTACCTAATGAAGTTCAGGGTGCACCATGAAGACTAGCTTGGTGTCTGTAATCATTGGTTTTACTTTCCCTCAAGGAATTTACACTTCATATTTTCTTTAACACAGAGTTGATATTGAGGAATAATTTGGAAGAACAGAAGTCATTTTATGAGCTGTCCAGCTATCAATTTGAGACAGAAATAGGACTCATAGCATTGCCTGGGATCTTTAAATGCAAGGCATTGATGCCTATCATTGTGACACCCTCTTGCTCAAAAAGGTAAAGTATATACAAAGGCAACCTTTTTATTGTTGTGTTTTGGATAAAGTGGGGAAGGGTTAGAATCCCTCTCAGGTTTTTATTGCTGTCTGCATCCCCGCTGAAGGAATTATCCCTCACTGTTTGTCGTCATTGCCTTTCTCACCAAAACTGAATAGAAGAGAAAATCGAAATTCTTGAGTTGGGAACAGAACAGAACTAGAGGAGAAATCTTCCAATAAGGACATGTGTTTTGGTGACAACTGTCTAATAGCAGAAGGGAAATGATATCTATTGAACACAACACTTATAGCAAAAAAAATAAATAAATAAAAACCGACTGGAGATTTGAACATTTCTTGCTGATGGCCCGTACACACAATACGAAAATTGTAGGACAAATCGTACATTTTTTTTGGGTTGCTAGTCCAATCTCCAATTTTTTGCAATTGGGAGAGTTAACTAACAATACAAATCTTCTTGTACAATAGTACAAGTACAATAGCTTGCTGTATGCGTAGCCAAGCTGCAGCATGTGAGGGGAAATGATGTAATGTGCATGTGACCCCTGTAGCCACTCCTTGAGTGCCTTTGTTGGAAGCTATTTGGAATTTTCTTGTCTGGTCAGGTTTATTCAATCGTTCTGCAGAGTTTTTCTGCATTTAACTGGCAGTATGTAGGATTCCAGCCTTCCAGTAGCTATTCTTGGTGTTATGGCTATCCAGAATGTTATTAGCCCAAAAAAAAAAAAAGATCAGACGAAGAACGTGGTGTAAAGAATGGTTCCTCAACCGTGCCAAGTATTTTCACATGCAGCTCATCTGTTAAATTCAGGAAAACAACCCTGATGATTTCCACAATTATTTGAGCATGAATGATGAGTGCTTCCAGCAACTCTTGTCAGCTGTCACTCCACGGATACAGAAATAGGACATAGAAATGCATGAGTCTATTAGAGCAAAGAATAATAGCCTCCCTGCGTTATGTGGGGGCAGGGCGAAGCCTGCAGGGCCTAAAATTTACTACAGGGATTTCCCCACAGACCCTTGGCAAGATCATCCCTGAGACATGCAAGGCACTGATCACTGCTATACAGAGTGATCATACCAAGGTAATATGACCTTAAAAAATGTTTTCATTTTTTTTGTGATCAATGTATAATTGCTATTGACCACTGCCTATTACTATTACCAAATTCCCATGTGTAAAATATTTAGCTAGGTGAAAAATTGTTGTCTGTAGCACACAGATTGACTTATACTATCTAAATCCTTTTTTTTTTTTTGCAGTTTCCCCAAAACCTAGGGGAATGGTTGAAGGTGGCCAAAACTTCCAAGAGATGTGGAACTTTCCAAACTGTGGAGGCACAATAAATGAGAAGCATGTTAGGATTGCTAAGCCTGTAAACTCTAGCTCTTTTTATTACAACTACAAGGGGTTCTTCAGCATTGTCATGATGGCAGTTGTTATGCCAACTATGAATTCCTATACTTGGACATAGGTAAAAACGAACGGCAGTCAGACGGAGACACTTAATTTGCCAAGCACTATGCAGAATGTGGAAGGTATAAATTTTGTATGTGCTGCTGACGACGCCTTTGCATTAGGAGAACACCTATTGAAGCCCTTCCCCATGCGTGGCTTGACCCAAGATCAGAGGATCTTTAATTATAGCCTGTTCAGGGCATGCAGGGTGGTCGAAATGGCATTTGGGATGCTGGCCAACAGATTTTGCAATTTACAAACCTCAATTAACCTGGCCATGTACAAAATAGACACAATAGTTCTGGCTTGCAGTGTCGACATGCACTGGGGTATGTTGTTGCAGCATCAGATCGGGAAGCCCAGATACTTGGCAGAAATATCCAAGTGGAAGGGCAGGAGCGCCATGCTGGACTCACATCTCTTGACCGAGGACATTCCAGGCTCCCAACACAAAGTGCTCGGCAAAGCAGGCTGGAGTACCTAAATTATTTTACTGGTATCGGTGCAGTGAGCTGGCAGAATGACATGTAATTTTCTGATGTCCAAGTTAGGTTTGTACACTTTTTGATGAAAAACATCCTAGCAAGGAAAAACATGTAACTTTGTTCATTTTCAGGTTATGTTTATATGTTTTTTTTCAGAAACTGTAAAAATAAAAAAAATATTTTGACTGCTTTCAACCAGCTACTTAAATGGTTTGTCATATCTGCAAAATATAAGATAGGATATTTAAAAAAAGGTGATCCTGAACCTGCTCAAGTAAAATTTTCACAGTGGGTACATTTAATGAGTGAAAAATGCTATACAATCATAGATAATGTGTTAATTGGCCATCTAAATCTGGGTAAAACCAAGACACATTTTTTGGGATAATAAACTTTAATTGCAGTGAAGCAGAGTCATTGCATTTCTCAAACAGTTTTACTAGAATATTTTTCATAAAACAGCATAATGCATACATTTTTTGGTTACTTAGTAATTGTTTTTTTTTTTTTTCAAGAGTTGATATTATAAAACCAAGTTAACATTGTACTCATAATTTTTGCACATCATTTTTGTGTTTTGAAAGGCTCCACTCTATCTTTGGACATAGTTTGTTTGGGACAACCTAAACTATGTCCCTCACTAGCATGTGAGTCTGCTCGATGTGCTGTCTAAATTATTTATCAGCGGCTGCATATAGCGTACTGCACTGTTCTGACAGGGGAGATGGTGATGTCACATGCTCTGACTCATCCAATCATGTTACTGAGGGACATATTAGTTAGGGCAAACCTGGGAAAATGTAAAGTACGTCAAAAGATGGTTTTGAGCTTAGCATTATTTACTTTGGAGATAACATCAGGCATGGTAAATGTGACAGTAGTAAACAGAACATGATAGGTCTTGTCTGTCTGAAAACATGATAGCCATATTGTGCAAATGCAAATGGTCCTTCACACTAGTAAAGAAAAAAAAAAAAAAAAAAAAAAACACCACCTAACTTCCTATTCTAGCATTCCAGCCATTCTCCGTTCTCCTACTTCACTCAGCATGTGTCTAACATATGAAGTGACCTCACATGTTGGGCAGTATTGTAGAGAGACCTTGTTATATTTGTAAATGTTGTCACTGACAGCAGCAGGAAGAGAAAACTCTTGCTGTTCTCAGCCATGTAGCAGAGAACGTAAAGTGAAAAAGTCATTTTCAATGGTGCCAGTCATGGTCTTTTTAAAAAAAAAAAGGTTTATTATCATAAGTAGAATGACATAGTGACATAGTTACATAGTTGGTGAGGTTAAAAAAAGACTTCAGTCCATCCAGTTCAACCCATAATGTGTGTGCATGTGTGTTTACTGCTAACCGTACATTGTATACCCCTGTATGTTGTGGTTGATGCTCCCTGCAGATACCACTGCTTGTGGAAGAGTATTCCACATCCTTTCCGCACTGATAGTAAGCAACCCCTTACATAGTTTAAGGTAAACCACTTTTCTTCTAGTTTTAGTGAGTGGCCCCGTGTCTTATTGTATTCCCTTTCTCTGAAAAGGTTGTTCCTTATGCTATGGTCACCAGTACAGTGTTTGTACATTAATATTATTTCCCCTCTCAAACGTCTCTTCTCCAGAGAGAATAAGTTCAGTGCTTGCAGTCTTTCCTCATAGCTGATGTCTTCCATTCCCCTAATTATCTTTGTTGCCCTTCTCTGGACTCTCTCCAGTACCAATACATCCCTTCTGAGGACCGGTGCCCAGAACTGGATGGCCTATTCAAGATGTGGCCGGACCAGAGTCATAAAAAGTGGGAGAATAATCTCTTTATTTCTGGAGTGAATTCCCTTTTTTACATGCCAGTATTCTGTTGGCTTTGCTTGCAGCTGCTTGACATGCACCCCCAGGTCCTTTTCCATCTTAGTTTCACCCAGAGGTTCCCCTGCTAGCGAGTAACTTGTGTTCATATTTCTGACACCTAAGTGCAGTACCTTACATTTTTCAACATTAAACCTCATCTGCCATATAGCTGCCCACCCCATTATTTTGTTCAGGTCTGCTTGTAAGGTTACAACGTCATGTGTAGATGATACTGGCCTGCTTAGCTTTGTATCATCCGCAAATACCGAGATTGTGCTGGATATCCCCTCCTCTAGGTAGTTTATGAATAAATTAAACAGGATTGGTCCCCGGACAGATCCTTGGGGGACCCCACTTTCCACACCCACCCAATCCGAGTACTCCCCATTTATCACCACCCTCTGGACTCACCACTGGAGCCAGTTCTCAATCCAAGTACTCACCCTATGGTCCATACCTATGTACCTTAGTTTGTACAGTAAACGTTTGTGGGAAACTGTGTCAAATGCCTTTGCAAAGTCCAGATACGATATACCACATCTACAGGCCTTCCTTTATCTAGATCACAACTCAATTCTTCATAGAAGGTTAATAGATTGGTCTGGCAAGAATGATTTTTCATGAATCCATGCTGATTACTACTAATAATACCGTTTTTATTACTAAAGGCTTGTATATAGTCCCTTAGCATCCCTTCCAACATTTTGCAGACTACTGATGTTAGGCTAACCGGCCTATAGTTCCCCAGGATATATCTCACCCCTTTTTTTAAATATTGGTACCACGTTGGCTTTTTTCCAATCTGCTAGCACCATACCCGTCTGTAGACTATCCATAAAGATCAAGAACAATAAGGTAATACATCATTTAACATGTGCAAGTATAGTTTTTTTTACACCAAACATACAAAAGAAAAGAAATAACAACATGTAAAAAGTAAACTCTGTAAAAAGTTTTAAAACATTATTAAAAGCCAGGATTGCTTTCAAAAGCCTAACTACAAAGTAGACCTAAAATTTAGCTAGAAGATCAATTACATTTTGCAATAAAGACAGTATGAAACTTCTTGCTTCTTGGATTTGCTTTAGTTGAGTGCAGCAGTGAAGCAAATCAGCCGATAAAATACCAATAATGGTTGTATCCAAACTGGGTTCTGTGAAAGGAATAATACTAATTATTGGACTTTGTTACTGGAACAGGTAAAACAGACATGTACATGTCACTTACGGGAGGATGATACTCTTTCTGCAATGTCCTCCACTGTTGGGTTCATGACATCTGCATGTACATTCTCCAAAGTGTCCTCCTCCATGATATCCAATGTGTTGTCAGAATTGGTCATTGCCTGAACCTCCACATGCTCTTTTGTTCTAGCACCTGAATATAAAAATATAAGTTAACAAGTTATTGCCATTACTTTCAGTCAGATTTAATACATAAGTAAACAATAAAATTTCCTGGGACAGTCAATAGACGCACCTCTTCCGAAGACGTCATATCTCTGACGAGTCAAGTTGATACGCACGATGCCTCGCTCTGAGCCCATCGGTGAACCGCACGCCAAGTTCCCAGTTCCGGGTACAGCGGCATGGCGCGAGCTTCACCTACAGACTCCGGAGAGCAGCCGCGAGGCTGGAACAAGTCTGTAAGAGCACGAGCGGAGACTTTTTTCCCCGTTTTATCACTGTTTTATTCTGTCTCGAGTGCACAATTTGCAGTGTTTTTAAACGTTTTTTACGTTGATGTTCGTGTGAAGAGTTTTTAAAATAAAGGAGTTTTTAACCTCCTACACGATGAGGAGCCTTTTTTCTTTTACATTTTGAGCCACAAGTCGTATCCAGAGGACCCCTACATACCAGCATGTACCTGGAGCAAATGAGATCAAGCGCAGATTGATTCTTGCTGGCGTACGCCAACAGGAATCCACGGGATCTGGTAAGTGAGCTACCTTACCATTCGGCACCCGAGGTGAAGTGGAGGGTCACACCACTACTACATCAGCACTTTGCACTAAAAGGACTAAACTGCACTGTTTGCACTTTCTTCTTTTCAGCACATACTATAGACTATATATAAACCACTGGCGCATGCCTCTGGTTTTCCGATTATAATTTGCACATATTATATAGTATTGTATTACGTTTATGTATTCTTAGTTAACACACGCAATGCACTTTATGGATGGTATTCACATACCCAGTTAATACTTGCATTTTTATATATTGATGGTGACATCCTTTGCTGTTATATTTTTGGTGATATTTTTTATGATATATATGGGTATAAGGCACTTTAATACATTATAGCACATTAAGCAGTGAGGTTGTACAGCTCCCACCACCAGAGGTTAGCGCAGTTTTTTTTCAACTTTCTTTGCACATACCTAACCATATATATAGTTTTGAACTTGCGGCTTACCAATTTAAGAAATTATATCCCAGAGGCGCGAGTGAAAACACACATATACTGCACCTCTTCAGGGTTCATCGTCATCAATGACATTATAAGTGCAGGCACACTATATGAACTAAACAGGTTAGAACCAATGTGTTATATCTACCTGCTTCCACAAATGAGAGAATCCCAGGCTCTGCAGTGGTCCATCAATGTGAAGTTGTAGTTTGTGAATACTCACCTACCGATCTAGTACTATTTCTTAGAATATTTACCTAATGCTTGAAACCTACACTGAATGGCTGAAACCCATACCCCCCCCCCCCCGCTCCCCCGCACTAATACTCATATAGTACACTGCAATACTTTAATAGCAGATATATGCAGTATATATATATATATATATATATATATATATATATATATATATATATGGGTATGATAGGAAAAAACTAACTTTTTACACTAGACTCTGGCATAGACGAATCTTCCAGCATTGTGACGCCACTATCCTCATCAGTGTGTTAACCGTTTGGTTTTGCTTGGCTTGAATCACCAAAATGCAGTCTTCTCTTCTTGTGGTTCCCTTTAAAAATAAAAACGTGGAAACATTTGTTAATTTTGCATAAAAATGTGTGTGTACCTACTTGATTTACGGTACCTACTTGATTTAGTTGTTGTGCGCACATGATGTTCTGTGTTGTCATTATAATTATCTTGCTCTAAGGAATTACTTGACAGGTCAGCATGGACTCTTCTTTGCCTTTCTATCTGTTTTGCTCTATACTTAACTTTTTTCCCTGTAACAAGGAAAAGAAAAGAAAAGAAAAGAAAAGAAAAGAAAAGAAAAGAAAGAAAAATCGTACTTTCCACGAAAAAAACGATACAGGTCATACATGCATAGACAGTATAACATTGGTTCAATAAATTTTTGTCACATTGGATAACCCAAAAATAGATGCTTACCTTTTCTACGATTGAGATATATTTGCTCAAGCTGGCCCTGCTTTAAATCTGACCATCTTTCCCTGACTTGATCTTCAGATCTCTCTACTCCATGCTTCTTATTAAGAAATTCCAGAACTTTGTCTAAGATGATGTCTTTTCTGCTATTGGTACTTTGCCATCATAATCATGCTTCTCCAGCAGTAAACAAGATCCACCATTTCAGCTCTGGACATTGCTGTTGCCTTCACTTTTCTCACAGATGTCCTTCTGCTCTTTGGTCTGGGCTCCCGTTCGTTTTCGTCCACCATTTTGTGCACCTGCTGTTTTCCCCATGTGTCGCAGACGATGCCCTATCCAGGTACACACTGCTGTGTGAGTCATCAGACAGAGGCAGAGCAACGGGGGCACGCTCACTATATACTCCAACAAAAACATGTAGCAGACCCGAACGTTCCGTCACGGTGGCCACTGAACACCTCCCTAGTCTGATTGATCCGCTACACGAGTGACATGTTCACCGACTGAAGGTAAGCCAATCTTTTTTGAAATGCATATGAGAAAATATAATATTTTTTATGTGGATGCTGCTGCTTCAAATAGGCCTCATGAATTTTCATTGACCATTGGACAGGATTTTGGGATCATGCCTCATTACCTAACATAACTGTTATTGTGATATGTGCTATGTGCTTAATGGCTGACCATTACAATTTTTCTTTGCAGGAAGCATTACTGAAAAGCGCTGAATTCCCTCAACGCTTCATTGATATGTACAGGCAAATGCCTTGCCTTTGAAATCCAAAGAGTACCCAGACCACAGCAAGAATCATGAGGCCCTCAGCAAGCTAACAGAACTATGCAAAGCTGTTTGCCTTGATCCTACAGTGCAATATGTGTGGAACAAAATTTCTAATCTGAGAACATTGTTTAAAAAGGAGCTAAATAAAGTAAGGGCATCATAGAAATCGGGAGCAGGAGCTGAAGATGTTTATGTTCCACGGCTGTGATACTATGAAAGCCTTTGCTTCTTGACAGAGCAAGTAAATGCCTGCGGTTTGCTTTGTACCCCTGCAAATCCTTCTCCAGCTTTAGCAGATTCCCTAATTATCTGACATTGACCTTGATCTGGAAATCTCTCAGGACATTCCCTCATATCAGCTAAATCCAGGATAGTCTGGTACTTTTGCAGTAGTTTTATGAAATTTCTTTTTCATAGGGGTCTTTTTGTGATACATTTCTGTACTTTTTTGCTGTTCTGCAGTGCCTGTGTTATGCGGTAGTAACATAACACCATGTAGTTGAATGACAGATTTATATGCCAAGATTTGGAAAACATGTTGTTTCACATTGCTGATAATGTTCTTCTTTTCGAATCATAGGATCTTGCTAATGAGGATGTCATTGCGTCAACTCCTGTTGCACCGCCACCCAATGCAACAAAAAGAGAAACCTGGCGGCTGCCACATCTTCTTCCTTAACAAAAATAACTTCAGCTCTCCAATGAAAGCCTGCTGATCATGATGGGTTTGGAATTATTAAATCCAACAAATTAAGAAAATTGTCTGATGAGCAATGCAATTTGGCTTAAAGTTTACTCCTACAAGTCTTGCATAAAGGGGTCTGTGGGCAATTGTCAACAACCACACATTTGTCTGACAATCAAGTCGCACCACCACCACAAATACCACCACAACCACCACAGTCATTACACCAGCATTCTCATCCCATGCCATCCCATCCCATGCTATCCCATCAGCAGACAACAGGTTGGCCCTACCCTCCAATGGAAGGGCAACATTCCACTTGGTCGCAGGAGTTTAATTACACTCAGCTTGAAAGATAAATGTTAAAAATTACAAGGCATTGTATATTACTGCGCATTTTTGGAAATTGGTCTTCAGTGAAATATTTTAGTTTAGATCTTTATTTTTAACTAAGAAAGGTTAATGTTGTTTTGGACTATTCATTCCCTAATAAACAGTGGTTTTGTTGATTACAGTTGTCTGCTTCTTCACTTAAATACACATGTTGCTCATTGACAGCATGGTCAGGTTCTTTAGTCTTGCCCCAGAACACAATACACATCCCAGTGTACGGCCGTCTCCAAACTTCTGCTTTGTTAAATGTATAATGCTTTGGTGATAGCCTTTTTTGAATACACAAATTAGGTTTGATGATGCACAGCATTACACCAAGAATATAAAACAATGCCAATGACATCTGGGTGCAGAATCATTCTGTTACCATTGCTTTAGATGGGCAAGTAAAAATATGAAAATCAACAAGTTTCAACACTATTTATTTAATTGTTTATTTCAAAAATGTCCTTGAAAACAGTTTTTATTGTCACACTATGGGATTGAATCTCAAAGAACACCAAACCTAATGGTTTTACTCCTATGAAATGACATTATGCTATTTATACATGTATTTTTTCGTATCCCTGGGTTTCCTTCTCAGGTCACTCTTTTGTTTCCGCTCATGCATTGTCTAGTGCACTCAAAGATTTCCTGATGAACACCATACTAATCATAAGATTATCATACGATGTGTTGTCTGACCAGAAAAATGTTTGTGTTCATGTCTTCGGATAATATCAGATGAACTGTCATTATCGGCTATCGAAAGCTGTGTACTAGCGAACAGATTATTGTACGATCGATTCAAAAGCGGTAATTTTCATACGATTTTCGTATTGTGTGAACGGGCCAATAGGTTTCATTTTTTTTATTCCAAATTGAAAAAAAAGTTTAAGTAGAGTAACAGGAATGAATTCATGAATGATACATGAATGTTATTATCTCCCTTCCTTTCTGGCTACCCACAAGTGTCATTCTAGTACATCATTTTTCACTGTATAAGACGCACTTTTTCTTCCCCAAAACTGGGGGGGAAAAGTTGGTGCGTCTTATACGACAAATACACATTTTGCCTGCATTAAAACTGCCTTAACTTTGTGTGGTGCTTGCTCGCATGTACTGCGGGCTGCGGAGACTTCTCTGACCCTCCCTGCACAGCCAGGCTGTGTGTGTTCGGGCTTCCCTCTTCCTCCTATAGCGCGCCTTGTCCCCCCCTCCCGACAGTCTAACCAGGTGCTGCCCAGGCACCATGTCAACGCTCTGCTGAGCTTACCGGTACCTTTCCCTCCATCAGTGCGGGCTGTGCCTCCTCATGTCTCCCCGGGCAGTCTCACTCCTTGCTGGGCAGTGTGGGCACAATCGCGCTGCTTCTGTGCATATCTCCCAGGCACTGTATCAATCTATGCTGCCCTGAAATGTACGCACATCTGCCCCTCCTGCTCCATACGTTCCGCCTCCTCCGGCCAATGTTTACTGTGTGCTGTCCGTGCTCTGCTCCGCCCCGCTCCTACTTGATTTGATGCCCGTGTTACTTTCACTGTTTACTGACTTTACTGACTGTTAATGAGAGTAAAGATAGTTCTTAACCACCTCAATACTGGGCACTTAAACCCCCTTCCTTCCCAGACCAATTTTCAGCTTTCGGTGCTCTCGCACTTTGAATCACAATTACTCAGTCATGCTACATTGTACCCAAATGAATTTTTTATCATTTTGTTCCCACAAATAGAGCTTTCTTTTGGTGGTATTTATTCACCGCTGGATTTTTTATTTTTTGTGATATAAGCGAAAAAATAGCAAAAAAAAAAAAAAAATTATATTTTCTATTGTCTGTTTTAAAAGAAATCCAATAAAATCAAATTTTGTCATAAATTTAGGCCAAAATGTATTCTGCTACATGTCTTTGGTAAAAAAAATCCTGATAAGTGTATGAAAATAGGTTTTTGTGAAAGTTAGAGCGCCCTCAAGCTAGGCTACGTATCATTGAAAATTTAACAGTCCTGATGTACTGACTACCTATCTCATTTCTTCAGGCCCTAAAATGTCAGGAGAGTACAAATAACCCCCAAATTACCACTTTTTGTAAAGAGGACAGTCCAAGGTATTTAGTAAGAGGCATAGTGAGTTTTTTGAAGTTGCAATTTTTTGGCCACAATAGTTTTGGTAATGAAGATTTTTTTTTTTTTTCCCATTTTTTTTCCCATTTTTTTAAATTAACAAGGTATTTCTCACACATGACATACATAAACTTGCAAATACACCCCAAAATATATTCTGCTACTCCTCCTGAGTATGGCGATACCACATGTGTGAGACTTTTCCACAGCCTGGCCACATACAGAAGCCCAACATTCAAGTAGCACGGTCAGGCGTTCGAAAGCCATAAATTACACATTTCATTTCCTAACAACCTATCACATTTTTGAAGGCCCTGGAGCACCAGAACAATGGAATTACCCACAAAATGACCCCATTTTGGAAAGAAAACACCCCAATGTATATTCTATGAGGCATAATAAGTCTTTTGAAGATGTAATTTTTTTCCACAAGTTTTTGGAAAATGTGGGAAAAAATAAAAACATATTTTTTTTTACACAAAGTTGTCAATTTATAAGATATTTCTAATACATAGCATGTACATAGCAAAAATTACACCCCAAAATGCATTCTGCTACTCGTCCTGAGTATGACGATACCACATGTGTGAGACTTTTCCACAGCCTGGCCACATACAGAGGTCCAACATCCAAGTTGCACAGTCAGGCGTTCTAAAGGCATAAATTACACATTTCATTTCCTGAGTACCTATCACATTTTTGAAGGCCCTGGAGCACCAAGACAATGGAACTACCCACAAAATGACCCCATTTTGGAAAGAAAACACCCCAATGTATATTCTATGAGGCATTATGAGTCTTTTGAAAATGTCATTTTTTTCCACAAGTTTTTGGAAAATGTGGAAAAAATAAAAACGTATTTTTTTTTTACACAAAGTTGTCCATTTCTAAGATATTTCTAATACAAACCATGTACATAGCAAAAATTACACCCCAAAATGCATTCTGCTACTCATCCTGAGTATGGCGATACCACATGTGTGACACTTTTCCACAGCCTGGCCACATACAGAGGCCCAACATCCAAGTAGCACAGTCAGGCTTCTAACACATAGCATGTACAGATCAAGAATTACAACCCAAAATACATTCTGCTGAGCAAAGGGTAAAAAATAATGATTACCTGTGGTTTTAGCAGGTACGAATACGGTCCCAGCACAGGAAAAGCATTGGTCCAGGCAGCCAATGGAGATGTTCAGGAATTTTCCAGGCAGCAGGCAGGGATATTCCAAAGTATTGGTCCTGGCAGTAGTTCAGTTAGCAGGCATAGTCATGGCCAGTTCAGGTGGCAGGCATAGGCATGGCCAGTTCAGGTGGCAGCAGGCAGCACTATAAGGCTTGGGGGCCTTGGTCAGGTAAGACCTGAGGACAGGGGTAGAGGCTTCTCCCACCCAAATCTCTTTGAAGCCTCCGAGATCCAGACCCTAATCCGAGAAAACAAAAACCTGGAGAAAAAAAAATTTTCTCCACTCGGAATTTCTATTCTGGATCCCCTCACCTGTGTGAGACCCCTGTGTTGAATAGTACAGTGGCAGAGCAAATAATCAGTTCCAGGAGGCAGGCAAAAAGAATGGTCATTCAACAGTCCGGGTCATACACAAAAATAGCAGAAACTGGAAAAATATCTTCACATCATAGTCGATAAACAGTCCGGGTCATACACAGAAATAGCAGATAGTGGAAACTGGGAAAATGTCTTTACTAATAGTGTACTGAAGTGTGATAAACACGATAGCACCCTACAATACAGAGGCCTGGCTGGGAGGGACATTGGGGACAGTAGTATCTGGTGTCGCGGCGAATTCCTCTACTTGAACATACACGACATTTTTTTTGGTGTCTGCGGCCTGTGCGGGTAGGAGGGAGGATATCCGGGAAGTGCCTTTCATGAAGTCTGGCTAATGCATCAGAGCGAATTTGTTCGGGGGGGTGGCCATGGGGATAGAGAAGGGCCATGATAACGTCCTCTTGATATTTTAAATAGGTTAGGGATCCTTGGGTACACTTGGAAAAAATTACATAGGAATTGAACAGGGCTAGCTGAATGATATAAATGGCTACTTTTTTATACCAGAACAGTGATCTCCTGGTGGCCAAGTAGGGCTGCATCAGCTGGTCGCTCATATCCACCCCCCCATGAATAGGTTATAGTCATGGATGCATTTTGGCTTCTGGATGGGACCTCGTCTTGTCTGAAGTTCCACCAGGGTGTCCTCATGTATTGTGGAAAGGATGTAGACGTCCCTTTTATCTTTCCACTTCAGAGCTAGTACCTCTTCATTGCGCATACTGGCTTTTTCCCCCCGATTTAATCTTTGGCTGATCAATCTCTGTGGGAAGCCCTTGCGGTTGGACCGTGCTGTCCCGCAGGCCACAGTGTTTTTTAGGTATAGATGGCGGAAAAGTGGGAGACTTGTATAAAAATTGTCAACATATAGGTGGTAACCCTTCCCAAGCAGTGGTTCAATCAGCTGCCAGACAATTTTGCCACTTGTCCCGATATAGGTAGGGCACCCAGGGGGGTTTATCTGACTGTCCTTTCCCTCATAAATTTTGAAATCAAAAATGTAGCCCGTGGCCCTGTCGCATACTTTGTAAAACTTTACCCCATATCTGGCACGTTTACTTGGGAGGTATTGTTTTATCCCAAGCCTTCTGGTGAAGTGGACTAGGGATTCATCCACACAAATGTTTTTATCAGGGGTAAACATTTGCTTGAAGCTGGAGCAAAGAAAATTGATTAGGGGCCGAATTTTGAATAATTTATCATAATTTGGATGATTTCGGGGGAGGCACTGGGCATTGTCGTTGAAATGTAAAAATCGCATTATCATTTCATAACGGTGTCTGGGCATGAAAGAGGAGTAGACTGGCATATGATGGCAAGGTACGGTAGACCAGTAGGAGTGGAGTTCATTTTTTTTTGTCAGACCCATGTTGAGGGTCAGTCCAAGGAAAAGTTTAAATTCTTCCACGGTGAGGGGTTTCCAAACAAAGGGGCGGGCATAGGATGAATCCGGATTGCTGGCAATATGTTGGCTGGCGTACAGATTACACTGCTCCACGATGTAGTTCAGCAGATCATTCGTGAAAAACAAATTAAAATAATAAAGTGGGGTTACATTATCCGATTGAATTTGAGGGCCTGGCTGTGCTGTAAAAGGGGGAATTACAGGTTCTGCTGAAGTATCGGGCAGCCATGTCGGATATAACAGAACATCCGGAAGGCTAGTATGGGCCCTGCCTCGTTGTGGGTGGGACGCCCCGCTACCAGCAGCTGGCCTGTCATGCAGGGATGATGCCCTGTTTGCGTGGAGTGCTGCACTGCTGGTGGATGCCTGCGGAGTTGTTGCGCGGCTGGTGGATGCCTGCGGAGTTGTTGCGCGGCTGGTGGATGCCTGCGGAGTTGTTGCGCGGCTGGTGGATGCCTGCGGAGTTGTTGCGCGGCTGGTGGATGCCTGCGGAGTTGTTGCGCTGCTGGTGGAAGCCTGCGCCTGCTCAAATCTCCTGATCCTCTTTGTAAGGATTCTGTCATCCTCCGTTTCCATTTCTGAGCCACTGCTTTCTACTGGCTCATACTCGCTATCCGAGTCTGACGGAGAGAGTTCCCCGGTACTCTCATCCGACATACTCTGAATAATTTGGACAGCCTCTTCGCCGCTATAAAAATTTTTCGCCATGTGGACAGATGATTTCTGGGACAGGTGTTGAAGTGAGATGCGGCAGATGTTCACTGGGATAGGTGCGTCAGATCACGGACAGGTGTAGCAGATCAGGTGACGATGTGCGTGGGATGATCCAAGGACAGATGTGTCAGATCAGAAAGGTGTAGCAGATCAGGTGACGATGTGCGCGGGATGATCCACGGACAGATGTGTCAGATCAGACAGGTGTAGCAGATCAGGTGACGGTGTGCGCGGGATGATCCACGGACAGATGTGTCAGATCAGACAGGTGTAGCAGATCAGGTGACGGTGTGCGCGGGATGATCCACGGACAGATGTGCGCCTGATGATTTTTATATTGGTGTTTTGGGGACACTGTGTTTTGGGGACACTGTGTTTGGGGACACTGTGTTTGGGGACACTAACAGGGTGATCAGTGTGTAAATAGCAAAAAAATGCTTAAAACTCACTGATCCCCTGGCTGCAGCACAGATTGTCTCTTCTTCTCCTCACTGACAGGATCTGTGTGAGGAAAAGAAGAGATCAAAGCCGTTACAACGGCTGTGTTTACATTACATGACAGCTGTGATTGGACACAGCTGTCATGTGATCAGGAGGGCCAATCACAGGGCCCTCCTGCCGAATGTTGTTGCCGTGTGTCCGAGCGACACAGGCACATCGAGATCACGCCGCTGCGCGTGCCCGCGGCGGCGCGATCTCTCTCCTTCTGAAGGACGTTCCGGAACGTCCATTCAGAAGGACGAGACTCCCGCCCGGCCGTATATGTACTATGGCCGGGTGGGAGGTGGTTAATATGTTACATGGTTGACATAAAATTGTTCTTAAACTGCTGTTAACTTTATACAGTTGATATAAAATATTTTACTACAGTATTTGGTTCAGAATCTTTTTTTTCTAGATTTTCCTCCTTTAAAATTGGGTGCGTCTTATATTCCGAAGCGTCTTATACGGCGGAAAATAAGGTACATGCCTGATCAAAGCATAGAAAGTGGACTGTAGATATCACCTACGGTCTCACAATTTGCTTACTAAAGTGGTCCCCAAAGTGCTGCCCTATGCTTGCATCTAACCAGTCCTTGGGGCACAATTCCCTCCACTGACACTAAAGATGGAGCACAGTAGTTCCTCCCACTGACACCATTGATGGGGCACTATTTCTCCTACTAACACCATTGATGGGGTACAATTCCTCCTATTGACACAACTGATGAGGGCCTATTCCTCTTATTGACACTTATGAGTCCTTTCACCGACAGTATTGATGAGGCCCTCTATATCCTACTGACACCAACAATGGAGTACAATTATTTCCACTGACATTAATGATGAGGCACTAGCCATCTCAGTGTCACCAACAATAGGGCAAAATTCCTTCTATTGACACCAACAATTGGGTATAATTTCTCCCACTGGCACCATTGATAGGGGACTATTCCTCCCTCTGACACCAATGATGAGGCAGTAAGGGGCAGTGAACTGGCCCTTTGTTTATTGAGTCTGAGCACTCCTGACTTACTAAATAATTAACTATGTAAATGTATTTGGTGCCAGGGAAGCTCCAGATGTATTCTCTAAGTTTAAAACTATTATCTTTTTCCTTTTACTGAAAAAGATCTGGCATCAGAGTATATTTGTCTTCTTTTTTTTTTTTTAAATGCAGAGTGAGGGCAGGGGTAGATGGGAAACTGTTGTGGCCAGGGTGGGAATTTTTATTACAGTTAAGTAATTTTATTGAGTAACAGATTTGCATGTATCTTGGTATCTGAGGAGACCACCAGATGAGTGGATGAGATCAAAGGAGAGACACTGTGAAACAACAGGCTGACTATGCTTGGTAAGGATTGCATTGCACAGTTTTATTACACTATAAAACATGCTAACATAACCGTAAGGGGCTTATATGATAACCAGCTGAATCAACGTTTATTTTGAAAAACTGCATCTAAGGATTTATTCATCAGGATACACCTAATGAACATTTAATTTTGCCAGCTTAAACTGATTTATCATTGGACTACTTTTAAACAACACTTTAGTCCCACTTAAAACTCTAGTTAATATGGCACGTTCCTTTCAAGACAATTTCTAGCAAAACTGGCCACACTTGTTAACATCTGTATATTTTTTTTTGTATAATATGTTTTGACAAAAGTGTCCAGAGTTTACAGCCGGCAGTGAAATGACAAAAGAGACTTGTTGTGTACATATGGTAGATTAACTATACATTGCTGGATCATCTACACTGAGTATTGCCACAATCGTAAAACAGTTTTCTGATGTTAGGAGGAAAGAAGAGGAAAGTTAAGCATGGAAAAAGAGTAATGTTGGGAAGCAGGAACCTGAGGTAGGGGGTAGGGGGGCACCCTGTGATAGTGAGAAGAGATCCAGGTCTTGCCAGTGTAAAACATCCACATGATTCATAGGTTAATTAGGCAGCAATTGAAAATCTTCTATAAATTTATCAGAAACGATCCACTGCAGTGCTTACCTGATCGGGTATACATATAATGTTGCTTTTCCAGGTTGGGGGAAATCAGTAAAGTGTGTTTTTTAAAACATAATTGGGTTGATTTATGCTGGCCATACACTATACGAAAAATCGGCCCGAAATTTGGTCATTTGGACGGTTCTTTAGCTTTTCGGCCAGTTAATGGGTATGAATTGGTAATCGGTTGTGACGTTTTTGAGCCGAAAAAACTAAGGACAAGTTTGGAAATTTTCTGCCGAAGGAACGATAAATTGAAAGGTTAATGTGCTTCTTGTCCAAACTGTTTGCACTAGGTGTGTGTGAAAAAAGAACAAAAAACTGATTGATTTTTATCCATTGAACGATTTATCGGTCATTACATGATGGCACGATCGTTTGCTATCATGTCCGAGTGTTCATTTTTCGAAAATTAGTTTGAACAATTTTTCGTATAGTGTATGGCCATC
>NC_138769.1:117605830-117785830 GCF_965119305.1 Pelophylax lessonae | reverse complement strand
AAAAATCCCAATACGTGTATATTGATTGATTTGCGCAAAAGTTATCGCGTTTACAAACTAGAGGCTAGATTTATGTCATTTTTATTTATTTATTTATATATATATTTTTACTAGTAATGGCAGTGATCAGCGATTTTTAGTGAGACCGCGACATTGCAGCGGACAGATCGGACACCTAACTGACACTTTTGACACATTTGAGGGGACCAGTGATGCCAATACGGTAATCAGTGCTAAAAATATGCACTGTTACTATACTAATGACACTGGCAGGGAAGGGGTTAATACCAGTGGCGCTCAAAGGATTAAGTGTGCTCCTAGGGAGTGCTTTCTAACTTTATGTGGGTTGTACTCACTGGATGAACGCAGAGACCTGTGTTCCTAAATAGAAGAATCCCTGGATCCCTGTGTTCATCTCTGACAAAACAGTGGTCTACATTGCATCTGCAAGGCCCGCTGATTGGCTCCCCCTCTGACCAATTGGTGCGTGTGCAGCTCCGGCAGCTCGTGTGCTCCCTCACTGTCTGTTACATGACGTGACGTATAGGTACGTCATTTTGCATAATAGAGACGACCTGCCCCCGTAAAACTATGGCGGCTGTTCGGCAAGTGGTTAAAATAAAACTAGGATATCCTAAAGTCTTTCTACATTAGATTCCACCAGCTATGTTAATAGCTATTTATAAAGCTTAGAAGAACTATCTGGTGTCAAAATTATGACTATGGTGAAGGATTGTCAAATTTTAAAGGAAAACATTTTTTAATAATTTTGGTAAGAGTTAGGAAAGATTATAACCCCCATTATCCTATTGTCCTGAGCACGGTCTGGTGCGCATCAAACCCATCCCCACTGCCGGTGTTCCAACACTGTTTATGGATTATGGTCGCTGTTTGGTGCTGTTACCTATATTCCGTCCAGGCTCACAAATCAAACAGGAAAAGTTCTCTATCATGTAATGGTGAGCACATTTATGACCTTTTTTTTTTACAAACGAATGTGGTTTTTCTGTGATATGATACCTATATATTGTTGATACATGTTCTTTCATGGTTTATTTTTCCTAAGTCTGTATAAACAATTTAGCCAACTGATGGTCCCTGACGAAGCAACTGATGAACAATATTTTCTGCGAAACGCGTTGAACCATCTAAAAATGTTTCTCAACAGATAAAGCAGTTATAGTTTGTATTGATGCTGATGGAATCTCTGTCTTTTTACAAATATTCTCTTTGTGAGGAATTTTTAACTTTGTATCATGAATAAATCAGTTTTTTTTTTTACCAAAATAAGCTTTGGTGCTCACTAATTTGTGACAGCTCCACATCCTATAAAGTCTTGATATCTGGAGTGAGATATAGAGAGGTCAATTTTGGCCTTCCCTTGTCCTCTCCATGTTTTTTATGGTTTTATAAAACCCCCATCAGGTTATTTTTTTCCTGTGTATGTCCTATTAGGGAGATTTCCCTTTACTGCTTACCTGGAGATGCAATAAGTGAGAAGCAATCTTCCCTAAAGTGAGAAGAAATCTCCTCTTACACAGAACAGATGTGCCTACTGGAAGATTTACCCTCATTTTTTCTGGTGACAGATATTTCTAAAAGGGAAAAACCCTAAAAGATCTGGAACAAGGCTTAAGGTGCTGAAGCCCAAAACCAGAAGAGAAGAGATAGAGACAAGTAAAGAAAGAATGGGGGGAATGGGAGGAAAAAAGAAAAGGGACAAGCGGGAGGAAAGGAAGAAAAAACAAAGAAAGAAGGGAGGAAGAGAAAAGGGGGAGAAAAAGGGGGGGGAGAGGAGGACAAGGGAGAGACACAGGAAAGAACTAGAAGGGGAAAAAGAAAAAAGAGAAAGGAAAAAAGGGGAAGACGAAAAATGGAGGGCTGGTGGAATTTTAATGGTACCGTAACTCAAGAAATAGGAAATAATGTAAAAAACATAAACATTTATTGATTCATGTTAAAAACAGGGTAGAACATGGAATAGTACATAGCAAATTACAAATACTAGCACAGATGTATGTTGTTAATGGGAGGTAGAACTCAAGGCGGCAGCGTATACATAAACAAATTCAATGAAGACTCATCAGAGAAAACCCAACATGTTTGGCGGATATAACGAGTCCGCTTCTTCAGGGGTATGTAGCATACTGTAAACGAATGCGCCTTAGTTAACCTGCATGGTATAACAACAATCATAAGTAACAACATCATACAATACATTTTCAAGCAGTGCATACATGTGTGGAACTCCCGAACATGCATCCAAAAATTGCCCCCATGCCGGAACACTGAAATGGCCTAGACCGGGTGAGTGCACATTTAGGATTTTTCCTTGTAGCATAGCATTTTACATATTTTTTCACAGGCACTTGCACTGCACATGTGGTTTTTGATTTTTTATTTATGGACAGAGACTGAGGGTGAATGATATTGGGGCCTGCCCTGAGATCGGGGTAAGATCTGTAGCCTTCTGATCTTTTTTCTCTCCAAATGGAGGGGGGGGGGGTCTTTCTTCAGACCATGTATTTAGAAGACTGGCTTCGGATGGTCCTTAAAGAGCAGGGTCCACCTGGCTTTGGCCTAAGTAGACCCTATGGTGTCAAGTCATTGCTGAACCGTTGTGCATTTCTTTGGGTGCTCTGATTTCATGGTTCTTTTTTTTTTTTTATTCACAGAGTTTCAAAAAACACTGTACCCCAAGTGCCATAGAAAGTGTCCCCTTCTGCCATGGTGACAACAGGGACAAAGGCAGCAATAAAAACTTAGTGGGGTATAACCCATCCAAAAAACAGCCTTCACACACAACCAACAACTAACTGTTGCCCAATCGAAGTAACAGAAAAATATATTTATTTAGATAGATCATGTATTGGCATGGGTGGTGGATCTGTTACTGACTGAGACTAGATCTGAGACCCTGGTTATGCTATCCATTGCAGATAACACAGCTCCAGCCCTCTACCGTTTTCCAGCTCGTCTGGTATCTCTTCCCGCCTTTCTGTTTTGGGCACGGTCCAGTGCACGACAAACCCACCCTGGCCAGCGTGCAAATCTACACTTTCCAGTGTTTTTTTTGGCTGCCTTACTGTGCTAATATCTGTATCCTGTCTGAACTAAAAAAAACTAAATACAAAAGGATCTTCTAGTGTATAATGATTGTAGAAACAATTGGGTTAACTTAGGGTCCCTGATGAAGCAATTGATAAACAGTATATTCTGTGAAACGCGTAGGACTGCCTAAACAATTTTCTCTACATACTCAGCAATGATAGTTTGTATTGATGCTGATGACAAAATCTTTTTCAATGTTGTATTATGAATAAATTTGACTTTTTATCATATAAAGTTATGGTGTTCACCATTTTGTGACAACTCCACATCCATTAAAGTCCTATTGCTTAGTGAGTTGCAGGAGGGTCAATTTTGGCCTTTCCTTGTTTCCTCTCTATTTTTATGGTTCTAGTAAACATTTAAGGATGCGAATGTGGTTAGTTGTCTCTAGAACCGATATTTTACACTTTATATATAAGCCCAAAAATAAAAAATGTAATGTATTGCTTTTTACCAATCCTTAAATGTGGTGACTGAATTTGATGTATTTTTTCATCTTTGTTTTCACCTGGTGATCTGGCCAGTAACGCACTTTCTGTCTTAGGATGTGGGTAAATGGGTAGGAGGGCAGCTGCCCTAGGCACATTGGTATTATGTGAGGTAGGGGGGCCCACATGGAGATTGGGGGGAGGGGATTTGTGTTGAAGGGGGAATTTGGGGGGCTGCAGGAGGTAAGTATTGTCCTAGGAGGGGAAATTTGGAGATGGGGGTACTAAGAGTGGGGATTCAAGGGGATTTGTGTTGGGAGGGGGATGGGGGGGAAGAAGATTTGTGCCAGGTGGGAAGATTTGGTGGGAATTTGTGCTGGAAGGAGGGAATTTGAAGTGAGGGGGAGGAGATGTGTACTAGGATGGGAGATTTTAGGGGGAGAGAATTTGTGCTAGGAGGGTCGAATTTTTTTTTATTTTTATTTTTTTTTGGGGGGGGGCATTTGAGTTTGGTGGATGGGGGGGGGGCAAAGATTGGCAGATTCTCCCTGGGCTCTAGATGACATTGTCCCAGCATGATTGTCAGTTTACGGTAATGTTGGGCATACTAGTAAATTCAGGTGGATTTACCTAACAAATTAAAGTCAAACTCCAGCTAACGCCTTTTAAGCAGTTACAGAGACAGCCCCCCCCCCCCCTGATTTTACTTAATTAAAAGCTGATCATTGTAAGAACCCCTGTCAGTGGTAAATTGTTTGTCTTGACTCTCTAACTGCTACTTTTTTTTTGGCAGCTTGGTCTGTGAAAGGAAGTTAGAATTGGTAAGCTATAATATAATACATTTTGTTTTGTGTTTAATGCCGCAATAAGCTGGTAGTGTTTCATCACTATTGGAAACATCATCCTAATAAATAAACCAGGAATAAATGTTTCCAACTAAAGAATTTTTTATTGTGCAGTCAGATCTATAGTTTGCAGACATATGACTTGTTTAACCAGTAATAAATGACTTCAGAATTCTAACCACAGAAAGGATGTAGATGAAAGATATATACCATGTTTAAAACTGAATAGTTTCATTAATTTTCCCACATTTCCTAATCATTAAAGAAGAACTAAACTCTCAACCAACATTAACTATTTTGTATCCTCATGCTGCTAGCATTAGTAAATAGGATAGTGTGTACGAGCCTTTAAACAGCTAATAAAACTAAAAACTAAAAAAACTAATAAATAGTTCAATCTTTAAAGAGGAGCTCCAGGCACCTATCAAAAAAATAAAACTCAGCAGCTACTAAAAGCGTAGCTGCTGAATTTTAAAAAACAGCCACTCACCTATCCCACGGTCCAGCGGTGAGCTCACCCCAGCCGTCTTCATTCTCAGTCCTCCCTCAGCGGCGCCGGCCTCTTCACTATGGGCATCCAGCTGTGACAACTTACAGGTTCACAGCCGGGTGCCCACTGCACAAGCGCGAGTCGTGCTGCACATCCTAAATGGTGGATGCAGTCTTCTGGGACCTATCAGTGTTCCAGAATACTGCACGGGGAGGGAGGGAGGAGAAAACCGGCTTACCTGCTCCCTGCCCCCCCCGCTCCTCAAAAGTGCCAATTGTGCAAGAGGAGCGGCGGACGAGTCCTTAAGCGGTACTCCTCTTTTTGGGAGTTCCGCTTTAAGTATAACTTAACCATTTCAATACCACTGACATATATCATACAATGGCAGCAAACAAAGGGTTTTACATGTAAATTTGACAAGCCAAGTGTTGGCTGTCAGTTGGAAGTAACCAATCAGCTGTACAGAAGCCCGATCGCTTACATGGTAGTGCACCTGTCCCCAGCCGTGTTTTCTCCACTATCCTACCTATGGGACCAGGACCCCTAAGTGGGTGTCAATGGGTAGAGGGGAAGGTAGCCAAAGAACATCATTTTGATGATCTCCCCTAGCTTTAAAGAACATAGTAGGAAAGTGCTTTATGTCTTTTGCAGTTTCAGCTGTCACTTTCCCCTCTCGATTTGAGCTTCATTAGCTTCAGTAGAAGGCAGGTGAGACATCAAGGGTCAAATGGACCCCATATATCTCATTGTATAAACAGGTCCCCAATGTAATAAAATTAAAGTTAAGTGAAAAAAGAGTTAAAAAATAAGGTTGCACCCAAACAATTAAAGTAAGAAAAAATTGATACTGCCCCATTCAATGTACATATATAGCGCCTATGTATACAAACACTGCGTGTGTTACGCATGTTACATATCAACGCACAGGCAAGAATAAGAGAAATAATTTTAGGTCCATTATTAATGGTAATGTTAAACAGATGACATGTAGTGGCTTTTAAAGTGTCACCTATGAAAATTGTTAGGTTCCAAAGGTTGTTGATGTTTCATGCAATTTTAAGCCTTGATGTGTTTGGTATCTAAGTACTTGATGCAATCTTATCCTTTCAATTTTACCAAAATTGGGTAATATGATGTGTTTATTTGGCCTACAATTATCTTTAAGTGATTGTAAACCTAAGCATTTTTAAACAAAAATAACAAACAAGTTATCCTTAGCTGCCACCATAGGAAGTCGCTTCTTATGGCGGCACACCTGCGAGCTCAATCCTGAGCCGCACTCTGTGTGTCCATTGACACATGAAGTACATTTCAGCCCCGCCCACCCGCAATCTGCTCACTGGCTATGATTGACAGTAACAGGAACCAATGCCTCCCACTTCTGCCTTTCTATCCAGTGAGATAGAGAGCTGAGAGTCGATGCTCTTGGGCACAGCACTGGATCGAGATTGGGCTCAGGTAAGTATAAGGGTGGGCTGGGGGCTAGCTGCAAATATAACGTTTTTTTTTTTTTTTTTTTACCTTATTGCAGAGAATGCATTAAAGTAAAAAACCTTCTGCCTTTACAACCACTTTAAAAATGATTTCTTACTGACAATTTGCCCTCCATAAATCTTTATGTTATTATAAAAATTTAGAACTACCAATATTTCATTCCCGAGGGTCTCTGCTTTCAGAAAATATGTAATGTTTGGGGAGTTTTTCAACTAATTTTTAGGGCTGATGATATTTTTTAAACGTTAAAGGATTAAAGGATGATTCCCTGCCACTCTTAGACTTTTCATTTATTTTACCCCTAAAATTTAGTAGAGTCTTCGTCCCGGTTCACATTATAGTGAAGACAGACATTGCATGTGATTCAGAGCGCACTGCTCTGAAAAATCACGTGATGTTCGTGCGATGCAAATTCAGCCATACAGATTGTATGGCTGAATTTGCATCGGATTCAGACAAAACATGCAACAGTACCCTTATTTGGGTCCACAGCAGAATCGGATTGCATGGGTGTTCACACCCATGCATCCGATTAATCTGCGAACTGTCAGTTCACACTGCGATATGCAAACTGATCTGGGGGTGTCGTTAACTTTGTATTGACACCCCCAATGACTCGCATATGGCAGTGTGAACTGCCTGCAATTTGAATGCGATGCGGGAACCTGCAGTGGATTCGCAGGGTTCCTGCATCGCATATATGTGAACCGGCACTGAGTCTAGTATCAAGATACAGAACTGAATTATTGCTTTTGTGCAGACTGACCCTTTCTTTTGCAAATCATCCACAGCTTCCATGTCTTTTCACTATGCTATGTACAGCTGTTAGCAGTCTGTCACAAGAAGACTTCAATAAAAAAAAACATTTTTAATAGAGGAAGACAGGAAAATGTTGTGCAAGAATGAGTTCGGTCAATGATGTCAAGTGAATGGGAAATGTAAGGTCACTGATTGAGAATTTCCATCCCTTTGCTGTAAACTGGGGAAACACATTTTTAATCTCTGTTCCATTATGTCTATGATAAGCAAATATACTGCAAATTATGGGACAGGGAGATGTGTTTTAAGCTCACTGGTCCTTTCAAGATAAGATTGCAGGATGATGTGTGCCATGAATGAGGTCTTGGAACAATTCTCAAGGAAATGATGCTGAATTCCTTAAACCGCAGTATTTCTTAATTATTATTGGACTTGTAGTCTAAATGAGGATGTGTGACACAACCTTTTTTACTTTTGAACAGACCTGCAGCAAAGGCAGTCAACAGAAAGTGAATTTACACATACACATGCAGGACAAACATACAGTATATATATATATATATATATATATATATATATATATATATATATATATTCACAAAAAGTTACACATTGTTTTTAAAAAAGGGGCAAATTGCAATGGACCAATCTTGTTTTTTTCCCTCTATTCTGTTTATATCAGTGACGGCTGGTGCTCCATGGGCCCGGGGGGGGGGGGGGGGCGGCAGACAGACCACACACCATACCCCCTTCCCACCCGGACCACACCAGCCCGCACAATGGACATGTGGAGGGCAGTCGGCAGTCAGCAGCAGCGGCGGTGGCTTCCCCCTCGCTCGGTCTCCTGCGTCTCATCGGCAGTCAGCAGCAGCGGCGGTGGCTTCTCCCTCGCTCGGTCTCCTGCGTCCCGGTAGTCAGCAGCGGCGGTGGAGTCTTCCCCCTCGCTCGGTCTCCTGTGTCTCCTCCCTCCTCCTCCTCGGCCAATGGCATGGCTTCTCCTTTGGGCCAATCGGGAAATGGGTCTCGGGAACCGCTTCCTGATTGGCCAGGAGGAGAATCCGTGTGACAATAGCGAATATTAATTTGCTATTGTCACACAACTGGGTGGGTTCGGGGCGCAGTGCTCTGCGCCTCGAGCCCACCCTTTTTGAAGCCTATTAGAGCCTCTGGCTGTAATCACGTGCTTAAAAAAAACACCATAGGAATCCATGCGTCCGGCGCCCTGCATGTAGATTAGGGGGCCGGATGCATAGATGGGGGCGGTGCCCCTGCGCACCCAATAGACGGGCCGCTCCTGGTTTCTATGTAACCTTGTGCTAACAATGAACATAGTTTGTTTGGCCATACAGTACATCTCATGTGAGTCACAGGAGTGCACTTACCTCTGTTGTTGACTGATGTCACATTTTTAAGAGTAGTTAGATTTTGTGTGGAATGTGAGGAAAAGGGGATAGCAGTTTCAAGGCCCCCCTTTTCTTCATGGTAAAACCGCAGCTAGTAGGAGGTTTCAAGTTCCCCTGCAGGTGAGGGCGTGGTCGCTCGGGGGGCTTGACACCTGATAGGTGTAAGTAGGTAGAAGGTACTAGAAGCTGCTGGAGCTTGAGGGGATAGTTATAAATAAAGGGTCCTGACTGGAATTTGTGCCAGTCCGCACGGGAAGACTCAAGCAAAAGAGCTCACCAAATAGCTTGTCAGCTCAGCGGAGCGCCAAGAAGTAAGGATGAAGACTTTACTACGGCAGCTGATAGAAAGAGCAGAAGCTGAAGGTGGTGAGTCTTGGCTGAGGAGGTGTCTAGACTTACCGTCGAGTCAAGGCGGCGGAGACGGAGGCAGTGAAGAACCTGACAAGGAGCCTCGCTTAGTGGAAATAGCTGGAGGCAGCCTGAGCAGTGGGGCGGAGTCTATAATGGAGGAAGAGCGGACCGCAGTGTCAGGGCAGAGCAAGAGGATAGCGTCTGGAAGAGCCGCAGAAGATATCAGGCCAAGAAGGAGGAGGAGCATGCCGAGAAAGCCGTACAGCCCGCCAGCTCCATCCAGCAGACCGGCGGAAAGAGGTACTGCAGCGGCAACAGCAAGCAGAGGCAGAAGAAAGAACAGCAAGCCAGGGGTGGAGAGAGAAGATAGTAGGTCTCGCCAGGAGGCGGGGACAATAGGAACTCCCCCTATCCAGCAAGAGGCCATGGGTTTGATACCGGGCCACAGCAGCATCAGAAGACAAAGAGAAGAAGAGTCTGAAAGGAGAAATGAAGGAAATGATAGAGAAGATGGTAAAGCTGGTGAATGTGAACAGCTGAGTATGCTGTCTTCTTTGTCAACAACACTTCTGCAGCTAGTAAATAGCTTGCCCACAGCTCCCATGAAGAATGTAAGCAGGCAATGCAGTGATGATTTAACATCAGTTTGGAAAGGTGATGCTGGGGCAGAGCTTTTTGATAAAGAGGTTGAGAAAGAAGTCACAAGTAACATTAAGAGCAAGGAAGTATTGGTTAAGAATTCAATGGCAGATATAAATAAGGAGTTTATGCCTTGTATTCTTTCCCCATTAGGTTTCCATGTGAATGTTAGTGTTAAAGAGAAAATATGGCGTATGGAATTTGTTGAAATCCTTTCCTTGCTCCCTAATCAGAAAGAATTTTATTATAAATATGAAAAGGAGAAAAACGAAGAAGATAAAGAGAAACCAATTGCAAGATCATTCAATAATTTGGCTATTTTCTCTAGTATTCTTTGTGAAAAATTTCCTGAACATAGTACGTGATTATTTCAACACATTGATATTTTACTAGAGGCATATAAAAATTTTGGTGGGCTATCATGGTATTTCTATGATGAAGCCTTCAGACAAAAAATGGCGGTCAATCCAAGCATTAGATGGGGGAGCAAGGATGTGGGTCTCTGGTTAAACCTTTTTGTTCCGCAGAGGCCCCCTCCCCCGCGCTTGAATAGCACAGTAGTTAATAGTCATGTAGGTAATTATAAGAAAGGAGTTTGTTTCTCTTTCAACGACGCCCAATGCAAGTGGCCCAATACATGCCGATTTCGGCATGAGTGTGCATTTTGTTCAGGACCGCATCCTATAAGTAAGTGTTTTAAGAGGGCTGCTCAGCAGGTGAGTAAAGAGAATTTTCTCAAAAGCCAACACACCAGTGAGGGTGGAAAACATGGAGCCGTTGCTGCAACTATACCCAGACCAGGTGACGGCGCATCTAATTAGGAAAGGTTTCACAGAAGGATTTGAGCTACCTAGTTTTGATGGTGTAGGATGTAGTTTTGTACATAATTTAAAATCTGTGGATGATCTTTCGTATATAGTGAGGGATAAGCTGTTTAAGGAATGGCAGGAAGGTAGGATTGAAGGTCCTTTTGATTCCCCCCCATTTCCAAATTTCCGTTTATCGCCATTGGGGATTATTCCTAAAAAAGAGCAAGGAAGTTTCCGTCTTATTCATCACCTATCCTACCCGCTTAAGAGCTCATTGAATGACCAATGCAGAGAAGAATTGTGTTCAGTATCATATTCATCCTTTGAGGAAGCAATTGTTAAATTACAAAAAATAGGGAGAGCAGCGTTATTAGCTAAGGCTGATAAAAAATCAGCCTTTAGGCTACTTCCTATCAATCCGGCAAGTTTTAACTCGCTTGGTTTTCAATTTGATGGAAAGTACTTTTTTGATAAATGTCTCCCGATGGGATGCTCTGTCTCCTGCTTCTATTTTGAGAGCTTTGCATCATTTCTGGAATGGGTAGTTGCAAGAGAGGCAAAATCAGTGAATCTTTTGCACTACCTGGACGACTTCCTGTTCTTAGGTAAGGAGTGTGAGAAATTGCTTCTGAAGTTTTTTGAGGTTTGTGGAAGATTTGGAATCCCACTGGCAGCGGATAAAACAGTTTTTTCATCAAATTGCATTGAATTTTTAGGAATAGAGATAGATTCAATGGCAATGGAGTTTAGGCTTCCACGTGGGAAGATTGAGAATATCTGCTGTATGATTTTGAAAGTGACACGGCTAAAGAAAGTGTCCATTAAGATGATGCAGCAGTTGTTGGGATCCTTGGCTTTTGCCACTAGGGTTCTCCCTATGGGCAGGATTTTATCAAGAAGGATGTATTTAGCTATTGCTGGTTCTAAAAACCCTTATGCACACATCAGAGTGACTCAGGACATAAAAGAGGACCTATTGGTATGGTATAAATTCCTGGTTGAATTTAATGGCAGGTCAGCGTGGCAGGATGATTTTGTGGTAGATGATGAATTTAAATTATATTCGGATGCAGCGGGATCCATTGGTTTCGGAGTAATATGGAAATCACATTGGTGTGCTGAACAGTGGCCAAGTAGTTGGAAAGTTAAAGGTCTATTAAAGAACATAGTGTTACTAGAATTGTTTCCAATTGTGGTTGCTATTGAATTATGGGGATCACAATTCAGAAACAAAAGAATTTTAACTGACAACAAAGGTGTATTATATGCAGTTAACTGCCTGTCATCAAAATCCGGACCAGTAATACAGCTAATTAGATATCTGGTGTATAAGAGTTTATGCCTAAATTTATGGATTAAGGCTGAGTATATAAAAGGTAAGAATAATATATTGGCGGATTCCTTATACAGATTTAAAATGGATCATTTTTTCCAGCTACATCCAGAAGCGGACGTGAGAGGATCTATATGCCCCCCGCATCTATGGGAAATAGTATGATCACGGATTATATTGTAAAATCGTTGGCACCAGCAACATGGTCAGGTTACAAGGCAGAATGGTTGTTATGGTTGACCTTTTTGAACATGCACAATTCTTGTATTTTTGAGTTTTCAGAGAATCTGGGTTTATTATTTTTGAACTCATTAATGGAAAAAGGTTACTCCTGGTCGCACATCAATAAGGTTTTATCCGGGGTTTCCTTTTTCTTAAAATTACACTCCTTTCCACCCCTATTGAGTTTCTTCTCTATTAGACAGGGACTGAAAGGGTATAAAAGGGTATAAAAGGACTAAATTTGCTCCAGATAAAAGACGTCCTATTTCCGTACGAATGTTGGGGAAGTTATGTAGTAGCCTGCAAAAGGTTTGTTATTCAGGTTATGAAGTATTATTGTTTAAAGCAGCATTTTCTATTTGTTTTTTCACTGCGCTAAGAGTATCCGAGTTAGCCCCTAAAAGGGTTGATAGTAACTTAGGTTTAATGTTTAGCGATGTCCATGCTACAGAAAAACGCTTGAGGATATTTTTAAGACAGTCAAAAACGGACCAGTTGGGAAAAGGAGCTTGGATTACGCTGGCAGTTTGCTCCAATAAATTGGTATGCCCTGTCAATTTATTAAATGCCTATCTGATTCATAGGCCACAAAAAGGGAAATTTCTTTTTGTCCACCAAGATGGGGTACCTATGACAGTTTTCCAATTCCAGGCAGTATTGAAGAAAGTGGTTAAGGTTAATAATTTATTAGATGTTGGTATATCATCCCACTCCTTTAGGATAGGAGTGGCTACGGAAGCTGCTAGATTAGGGCTTCCTTGACACAAGATAAAGCAGATAGGTAGATGGAGATCAGATGCTTTCAAGATTTATGTAAGACCTAACTATGTCTAACCCATTTAGGTATACACCGGATAGTATGGATTATCGGCCATTCCTATATATTTTGGGCGCAAAGAAGAGCAAAAGTCAGAAGTTATACGGAGACCCTTGGTTTGAACGTTAATCTATTTACTATTTGCTGGCATGGTAAGAGGGGTATGATTTTAGGAGATTTGCTGGCGGAGTTGGGCATTATGGCATCGGCTTACCCCCAACCTGACGTAATTATTTTACACGCAGGGGGGAATGACATTGGGAGACAAAACACGTTAGACCTAATGTTTCAATTTAAAAATCACATTAGGACAATTAAAGCTTTATATCCCAACTCTGTTTTGGTTTTCTCCGAAATCGTACCCAGGTTGAGATGGGCGGGGCCAGCAGCATTCAGGGCATATGAAAAAATCAGGAAAAGAATCAATAGAGTGCCTTTCGGCATCTGGAATTAGAGGGTAATGTGGAAGGTATTTATAGGAGTGATGGTGTGCATCTATCCGATATCGGACTAGACATTTTCATTAACAATCTTCAGACATGCATTGAGAAGGCCGCGGTGTGGGGGTAGACAGGGGTGGTGCTAAGGGCACCACCCCTGTCTGTTTGGGGGACAGTTTATTTAATATTAAAATGTGGTTATTCGACTCGAGCTGTAATAGCTGAGTTGGAAATGGTATGGAAGTAAAGTTAAAAGTGGTTTTGTGATGAATATAAAGTTGTTGTTTGAAAATGATATTTAAAAAACCAATTCATAAAGGCTGCGGCCATTAATTTTTGCCAATAAGAAGTGGTAGTGTATTTTATTAAGCATGTCTGGAGGTTGTTTGGGTATGAATGCTGCGTGTTTGACCATATTATTTTAAAAGAGAAGTATGGCCAAAGCATTTTTGGCCAAACTTCTCTTATGGATTACAGGAATACACTTATTTGTGCTCTCCTGTGATCCAGTCTCAGCCAACAGCAGGCTAAAGCCCATTGTTGGCTGATGTCACAGAGCAGCTCCAGGCTCTGGAAGGATCCAGACAATATTATCGGGATCCACCCAGATGCCCAATTGGCAGCTGGCCCAGCACTGTCAGTGCACCACTAAGAGCCTAAGCCAGCCAATCCCACCACCTCCACAGCCCAGCGCTCCAGTGAGGTTACTAAAGTTACAAAAATTCTCGTACGACAGAACAAAAATTCAGGATTGAATAAATTAAAATCATGCGATCTGGTATCATATGAGAAAAATTTTCATGCTTGTCCTATCAAATAAGTCGGATGAGCTGTAATGATTGGCTCTCGAAAGCTGTATACTAACGATCAGATTATCGTACAATCAATCAAAAGCTGTATTTTTTTCGTACAATTTTCTGATCTAGTGTTCGGGCCATTAGTGACCAGGCCTGAACCCCCCTCCCCGAGGAAAATAAATGATATCTACGCCACTGTCTCTAAGACATAAGCATGCAAGGCTTTGACTTAGAATTAGTAGAATTAATATATTGGTATTGAATTAAACAAAGACCACAGGCTGCCTCAACAGAAATAGCAGCTGAAAATGTGTCCCCCCTTTACTGTATGTCACAACTTACTCCCCTGAGTTTGAAGAAGCACTGATCACTTTAGCAGCACTATTCAGTGTTTAGTTGTGGTTTAAATGTCAGAGGGAAAGCCAAACAGTCAAGCCTCTATCTGCCCTGCTGCATTTAAGCCCAACTCCAGGTTAAACTAAAATAAAATATAAATAGAACAGCAGTGCTTAAAAAAAAAAAAATGGAAAATCATCTTGTGCTGCAATGCCTAACTCTCTTTTGGTACTCTCCATTATTTTATTTTATTTATTTCAGTTTCTTATATAGTGCTGTCAATTTACGCAGCGCTTTACATATACATTGCACATTCACATCAGTCCCTGCACTCAAGGAGCTTACAATCTAAGGTCCCTAACTCACATACATACATACATAGTAGGGCCAATTTTATACAGGATCCAATTAACCTACCAGAATGTCTTTGGAGTGTGGGAGGAAACCCACGCAGGCACAGGGAGAACATGCAAACTCCAGGCAGGTAGTGTCGTGGTTGGGATTTGAACCAGCGACCCTCTTGCTGCTTGGTGAAAGTGCTAACCACTACACCACTGTGCCGCCCATGGTGGAAAAGCATTAGACATGTGCACAAAGCCTGAAACCCTATATATGGTGTATGGGTTCCCTGAAGGACACGGCAGTGTTTGATAAAAAAGAAAGCCTAAACTCTGTCTATATGCATGTAGGCAGATGCAGTTTGTTTCCTCCCCTGCAAGTGGTGCTCACCTGAGAGGAAATCAGGAGGAACCTGGGTCCTCTATGGTTTCCTGGGTCAATGGGGGAGCAATGTAGAAAAAAGTTCCTGACATGAAGGCAAAGCATAGGGTGGCATCTCTTCAAAACCTCTTCCGATTGGATGTGAAACGGCCAGGTCGCATTCTGCCCCTCCCTACAGATGCTGTCACTCTGGCTGGAACCCGCTCTGTTCCCATTGCTGTAACCATGAGTGCACCTGGTTGGGTAGTCTTTCCACCGGGATTGTTGTGAACTGTTGCTGCATTGCTTCAATACAAGTTTATTACTACACCTGACTGTGTGAATTAGTGTTGCAGCACCACACTGCACCCCACCTACATGAACAACAGGAGCAAGTATCAAACATACATTTTTCCACCATTTCCATCAACTATCATAGAATGCTAGTCTCAGCCATGCATATAGAAACAACCTGTAGAAACCTACATGTCCTTACTTCACCCAGGTCTCAAAGTTAATATTATTATATAACTCAATAATTTCAGATATAATTTACAGTGCACCACAAATTGGCTGGGGACTAAGCAGCTGGTTTGTAATACAGAAGGATGACTGGTTTCTGTAATAGTACAAATTATTTTTCTGGTCAGTTTATCAAGCTATTGTAAGGGAATGGAAATTCAGTGACATAAACACAAGGTGCATATCTATCTATCTATCTATCTATCTATCTATCTATCTATCTATCTATCTATCTATCTATCTATCTATCTATCTATCTATCTATCTATCTATCTATCTATCTATCTATCTATCTATCTATCTATCTATCTATCTATCTATCTATCTATCTATCTATCTATCTATCTATCTATCTATCTATCTATCTATCTATCTATCTATCTATCTATCTATCCTCAGGTGATGCAGGTTAGGGGGACAGCTATGCCAAGTCCCAAGATGTCAGGGACCATTTTGGCCAATAAAGTGGTTTAATCAGAACTTCCCCTCCCCCAGCCTTAGCAGTCAAAGAAACTCTGCATTGAAACAAATTCTTCATGGGGTACTTAGGGACTTTTTCTAAAACTTTTTCTCAGATTTATTGTCTTGCATATTTCATTTGTTACAGATTTCACTGGCATGCTGTTACAGGAATTTGTCATAATAATAATATTTGTGGGATGAAAAGGTTTTAGGAAGTGATGATGCAACTAACACCATGGGAGTAATGATTCAAATGCAGGAAGCAAGCTGAGGCTAAACACAAAAGAAAGTCTTATGATTATTCCTTCAAAAATCGAAACCTTGAAAACATGCATATTCCTGATTTTCACATAGTACTTTTTCCATCTACTAATAAACAGCAATATATTATCTTTCGATGTTTTTACATGTAAGAGGGTAGCCTTATCTAAATAATGTCTCAGTGTTTCATTATGTTTTAAACCTCAGATGTAAGTATAGTTTGTAAATTATGTACATAGGGGCACCCAATTTGTTTCTGTACTTACATAGGCTCTACTTACTGATTTGCCGTATTACACAATAGTTTTGCATTATGTCTCCTCTTCACAATACAGGTCTATGAGTCAGCTAACTCTGAAAATGGTGCACTCTATATGTGCATGATATCTTATCTCACAAGTTGGTAAATAAGAAGGCAGAGGGATTGAGGGCCGGTTCACATTTCTGCGAGTGCGCCGATCGCATGTAATTCGGAGCGCACTGCTCCTTCATTACATGCGATTGGCGGTGCGGATGTGAATTCAGCCATACACTTTGTATGGCTGAATTCGCACTGTATCCGTATGAACTGGGGGTGTCGTTAACAATTCATTGACACCCCCTGCGTATCGCATATGGCAGTGTGAACTGCCAGATGTGCGTTTGCGATGCGGGAACTGGCTGCGAATTCGCAGCCTTCCCGCATCGCACAAGTGTGACCCGGCACTTAGTGTGTGCTTCCTCTAGTATCTAATCTACATATCTCTATATTTAACAAAATATAGAAAAGCAACCACGTTAAATGTGTGTCTTGGGGAGACTCTCTGTAGATCATAGATCATGTAAAATACCAGTGAAAATAGATCAGGGGGAAGCTGATCAGTAGCTTGTGTATATTTTTATTGCGGCTGCTATTCGTGGAAGCAGTAAAGAATCTGGAGTACATTTATTGCATGCAAAGAGGTATAGGATGTATGTGTCCAGTATTTTTTTAACCCCTTTAGAGCGGGAGAGCGTCCACAAAAGAGAACTGCATGGGATCACAGGCCGTATACGCCTCCTCCCCCCAAACTCACCCCAAACAAATACTCAAATGGCCTGAAAAATGACTGCGGTACTTTTATTGGTATGAATGAATTTGAGACAATTTAATCAAAAGTTTAACAACGCATTTATTAATGAATAAATCTTTACAGAAAAAAACGCTCAGTCATAGGACTCAAACAAATATTATAACTTTCAACATGATACAAGGGTGACATCTACATAAAGTGCCTGCAACAGGGGCGGGGTGGGGGATCAAAGTCCAGTGTCCAACCAACAGCACAAAGCCCAGGCTGTTGCTGCCTTATATTTGGTCCAGGTACAGTTCCAGAAGGTTCTTCACGGTCACATGCTTTACATGGACCATTCAAGTAACACCTGTCCAGGTAGTCCTAAAAATTCAAAGGGCCAGCAACCTTAAAAATATAAATGCATTAAACGGAATTGTACTCATTACCAAAGGCAGGGGAGGGGCAGTGCCCCCTTATGCCATGGTATTGCTGGCCGCATTCCCCTCCTCCTCCCATACTTACCCCAAAAAAGCACTGAGAACAATCAAATTACTTGAAAAATGGCTGCGGCACTTTTATTGGTAGGTATGAATTTCAAGCAATTTTTTCAACAATTTTAACATTACAATAAATAATGAACAAATCTTTACAGAAGGACTTAAGCAAATATCGTAACTTCAAAAAGTCCCCACCAGCCAAACCTATTGTAAACAGGATTGGCCTACCCAACAGCCGTGGCGATTTTCACACAGGATTGAAGGCCCCGGTTAAATAGACTGAGCCCCACATCAGACAAATGAATGGAATACCAACTTCTAAGTCAATATATCAATAGGAAAAGCCACCAATGGAAGGCATTAATTTTTCAAGAGATCTGTTGATCCGCCTTTCTTACCTTCTCCAGAGGCTTTAACTCGGGCAAAGAGAGTTTAAAGCATTGAAAATCATGCTTGATCATGAACAATAAATCTAGAGTTTTTTGATGGCCAATACCATTACCACCCACATGAACTATAATTACAGAAGGTGGGAGCCATTGCATACAAAGCTGAGAAAGATGAAAGGATAAATAACTCCAACGCCAACCTCTATGACCTTTCCAAAAAATTAAAACTGAGTCAGTGGGAAGTGAAAGGTTTTCAGTATAGCAACGCTGAGATGCTCTCCTACGTGCCCAGTAAACAAAAGAGTAGCCAATAATCCACATGATCATGTTGGAACTTGAAGAATTCAAATAGAAAGGTTAGGGCGAATATAAACATTAAATATTTCCAATTCCCACCTAGCCAATCTTTTTATTATTAAATCATATAGACCCATTCTGGCTGCTTCTGTGGCAGCGCCAATGAGAAAAGAATTGGTCAAGAACTGGACATCAGAAAGACCTATGGCACGCATGGGGTGCTTCAGCCTAGCGCTTTATGTGTGCCACATCCCTAATGTTTAGACAAAAAATAAGTATGAAAATATATTTCATACATAGTATATATTTTATGTGCCTATAAAGTCCCACAAGGGGAACCCCATTTTTTGACCTATGGCACGCAAACATTTTTTTAAACACTGATGAAAACTGAAATTTGGTAAGAGGTAGACCTTTAGGATGGATCAAGAAAATACCAGACACTCTAAGCCTGACGGCCAGATACTTTGTAAAGACTACTGAAGGGCAAATGATAGGATTACCGCAGGAATAGAGCTGAACCCAATATCCTCTGCCCAGTTGATTCATCTTGGAATGACGGATAGAATTCCAGCATCAGAGGTAATAACATCCTGCAATCTCAGCCTGGAAGTACCCAATTTATTAAAAGGGACTAATTCCAACACTCTAAGCGCAGCAAAAAAGGCTAAACAAAAGGCTGCTTGAAAAAGTAATGCCTCAAATTGGTTATGGCACTCTTGCGGTGTTGATAAACAAAGTTGTTTAAGCATTTTAAAAGAGATGGGCCTACGCTTGTCAGAGATGTAAGTGTATTTCCTATAATCTTTTAACTCTTATTTTACTGTAAAGTCAGCATTAACCTGAGGTAAATTATGGAGTTTGAAAAAGAAAGAAATCCTAGCAAAAATTTTCGTTATTTGGCTATGGGACAAATAGTCATACATCAAAAGGCATAAGAAAGACAAAATTGCACTCTTGGAGTGGTGGTAACAACAAAAATTGAAGGTTCTGCAGAAAAGCAACCACCTATTCCAAGAGGATGAGTATTCGGACCATGTACAGTATGAGGCGTGAGAATTCTTAATTTCATTGGCTTAGATTAAATTCCAGACATGTTCCGGACAAACACATCCCTAGAGGTCAGCTTGAGGAAAAGTTGACGAAAGCATGTTATCTGAAAACAGGATAATGCATCCGAAGCCACATTAAGTTTTCCAGGCATATATTGAGCTCTTACCCATGTATTATTTTTTAAACATAGCAATACAAAATACCAAATCAATTTAATAACAATAAGGGACTTTGAAGATAAACAAATTATGGCAAAAAAACACGTCTTTGTTATCAGTTTGAATAATTATTTTTTTGTTAGCAAAAGATGGACTCCAGAGCTCAAATGCCACCACTATAGGGAATAGTTCTAATAAGACAATGTTCTTTGTTGCTTTCTTAGAGACCCAAGAATTAAGCCAAGAACCACAAAGTCAATGAGCACGCCATATGGCCATATGGCTGCAAACCCTTTTGAGCCAGCCACATCTGTGAAAACCTCTAAATCCACTGCAAAGACTAAATCATCCTGAAATATTGATCAACCATTGTATTGATCAAATAATTGGAACCAAATTGACAAGTCTTCTTTAGGATCCTTAGACAAGTGGATATGGTTGAAAGAAAAAAATCTGAATGAATTGGGTTCTTTCTTGGGAACAATGCGTAGGGGAGAGATTTGGAAATTGCCAAAAGGCAGAGAAAGGAAGGGGCATGTCACACACCCTTCCTTAACTTCTTTTAGAATTTTATCCCTAACAATTTTCCTAAATTGTTCCACAGACTTCACATTTTTTTACTGGAGAGCAACCTGTTCCAGAAAATATTGGTTAAAAGAAAGCCATCACTAAAAGCCTAAATTATTAGACTGCCCTTCTCCTTGAATGGGTAAATTAATAGCCAGTGCAGGGTTTTTTTCCAGTCTACAGCAGTGCAGGCTTTTGTAAACAATATCTCTCTGCAAAGTGTTTGGAGAAGATTTTTTTTTTTTATATATAATCTTTATTTATTATTATATCCAGAAATAAACATAAAAAAGTAACATTCACAAGGAAAAACATTTATCATGAACCACGAATATTAAAACAGCTTCACCATCAAACTAGTATCTTATATGCTGAAGAGAATAAAGCTCCAGTTTGCTTTATTGAAAAGGTCTTAACCAAGGAGGGCAGTACAGCCCCGACCCGCTGCTTGACTGCAAAAGTAGCAGCGAGACCTATGGATATGGATTTTTTTAGACATCTACATAAGGGGTGAGGGCCAAAGCAAAAGGAGCATTTATACTTGTAACGGCAAGATGTGCCCCACTTACACTGACCCTCGTTATAAGCAAAACAACATCCTTTCCTGTAAGTAGCTATTAGCAGAAGGGGGTTGCTATGGTGGAAGAGACTTTTGAGGAAAAAGTAAGTTCAGCCATAGGCCAACATCTTTCATACCCCTTTTTAAGTTGGGGTAAACATCCAACTTTTATGAAAAGAGTCATAATAGAATCATCCTAGGCCCCCCAAATTGTTACAGGCCCCCAGGATAATTTCTAAGTGCTCAAAGAGACCACTGCAGCGATCAGGAATTTTTTTGCCCATGATGCTAGAAAATATTCAAAAGGCCTGAAGCCAGATAAAAAGAGATATGGCGACAGGCCTCCATCTATCATCCTGTGATTTTTTATCAAACCTAAGAAACTCCTTGGAAGAAGGAAGTAGTGATAGAATATCAATAAATTCCCCCTTCCAGATTTTTTCCTTTAATGAAATAGGTAAATGGAAAGCAAGGGGGGACATCTTACAAGGTAATAGTTCTTTAATAGAAGTTTCAGGGACAGCATGGTTAATTAAATCAACAGAAGGAGAAATGTCAGGTACAAATTGAGAACTGGCAGACATCAATGGTATAGGGGTACTAACAACAGGAGCCCACATATGGGAAGGAGAGAAGACAGAAGGATTGGGTAAAGAATGTTGAGAAACCACAGCCTCTGCTATTTTAGAAAAAGAGGGAGGACACCAGTGAATCAAGCAGAGGCAGGGAACCAACAGAAGACAGGGGTTGAGGGAAACAGGTAGGAATTTGAGGAACAGCAGGGGTTAAAATAATTTGCTGCAAATCAGCTGTTACAGCTGGTAAGAAATCCTGAAGGGGGCGCTTGGATGGACGCTCTGTTGATTGCCCGGCAGCAGGAGCCTGGGGTGGAGGCGTGGCTTGGACTGGCTGGGCGCCCGCCCACAGCTCCTCCTGAGGCCATGCCTCGCCGGAGATGTGGAGAGATAACGCTTGGACCTTGTGCCCCTTGGTAGAGCCAGTGGCAGGCCCATGCTTCCTCTTGCTGACATCGGGACTCCTCCTCTTCAGCTGCTGGAGATGCAAGGCACTCCTCAGTGTCACTGAGCCGAAGCATGTGGGCGGGGGGACAGCTGGACTTCCTGAAGAGGAACCTTTTGATGGTTGCCCAATGGCGTGGTTGAGCGCTCACCGCCTTCTTCCTGCTGTTCTTCCTCTGCATTGGCCATGGCTAAGCAACAGTAAATTCAATCTTCTCCCCCAGCGCTCTCTGCTCACTCCAGGAGTCTTCTAAGAAGAGTTTTCATGGTGGACCTGCAGACTCAAAGTCTAGTGTCCAACCAACAGCATGAAGCCCAGGCGGTTGCTCCCTTATATAGCAGCCAGGTAGGGCTCCAGAAGGTTTCTTCTTGGTCACATGCTTTATCTGGACCATTCAGGTAACACCTGTCCAAGTACTGTAGCCTTAAACATTTAAAGAGCCAGCAACCTTTAAATCAATAATGTTTTTGTTCAAATTGTACTCAATAACAAAAGGCAGGGGAGGGGCAGCTGGTACAAACCCATGAACATGGGCACAAATAAATAACACCACCTTATGCTATTCTTAAAACCAGACTACATATGTAGTGTGGTATCAAAGCCAGAACAAGGTAAAGGCCATCCCTTATCCACTCACACAACATACTCACCTATGTAAACTACACCTAAATCTGTCTAAGGCTCAGCCAACAGTTTAAAACACCTCTAAACTTTTAAATTTGAGAACTAGGGTTCTTGAAAACTTTGATTGTATGTGTGTGTAGCCAAAACTGTTTTCAGTTTTGGATAGATGTGGAAATGCTTAAAGCAGTTTAGTTTTTGCACTGTGTCTAATTGGGAAGCTTTCCATTGACCATCTGTCCAGGTCATAAAACAGGAAATCTCTATAAAGTGAGGGGAAATCCCCTCTTAGGCAGTTTGTTTGAAGGGGTAGGCAGGTCATGGGGACTGGGTGCTCGTCACGTCTTCAATGTTTTCCTCCTCATTTGGCACTAAGAAAGGGTCACTTTCGAAGCCTACCCCTGGGTGGATTCTTCTGGGCTACGCTAGGCACTTTGTACAGGGTCACGGCCATACACATGGGGTACCTTAACTTGAGCCATGATCACAACCCGGACAGATGAAAAAACATGAACAAACTATCTTGATGTCACGTACACCGCCACTTAAGGGAGGGAGGTGCGTGCATTTAGGAGGGACACACAGAGCCAATGCCCTTTCCACCTGTCCAGTGTATTACCACTACCTCACTCCCAGTAATGGTATTGGGTCCCACCGTGCACCTAGTGCAGACTCTATGTGTGCACTTAACTCAACTCTTTTTTTCCATACCTGTGTACAGGATCAGGGTCCCCGCAGTGCAGATTTTCTCCCGTTGCTATGAGAGACATACAGTGGGTACGGAAAGTATTCAGACCCCCTTAAATTTTTCACTCTTTGTTATATTGCAGCCATTTGCTAAAATCATTTAAGTTCATTCTTCTTCCTCATGAATGTACACATAGCACCCCATACTGACAGAAAAACACAGAATTGTTGACATTGTTGCAGATTTATTAAAAAAGAAAAACTGAAATATCACATGGTCCTAAGTATTCAGACCCTTTGCTGTGACACTCATATATTTAACTCAGGTGCTTTCCATTTCTTCTGATCATCCTTGAGATGGTTCTACACCTTCATTTGAGTCCAGCTGTGTTTGATTATACTGATTGGACTTGATTAGGAAAGCCACACACCTGTCTATATAAGACCTTCCAGATCACAATGCATGTCAGAGCAAATGAGAATCATGAGGTCAAAGGAACTGCCTGAAGAGCTCGGAGACAGAATTGTGGCAAGGCACAGATCTGGCCAAGGTTACAAAAAGATTTCTGCTGCACTTAAGGTTCCTAAGAGCACAGTGGCCTCCATAATCCTCAAATGGAAGACGTTTGGGACGACCAGAACCCTTCCTAGAGCTGGCCGTCCGGCCAAACTGAGCTATCGGGGGAGAAGAGCCTTGGTGAGAGAGGTAAAGAAGAACCCAAAGATCACTGTGGCTGAGCTCCAGAGATGCAGTCAGGAGATGGGAGAAAGTTGTAGAAAGTCAACCATCACTGCAGCCCTCCACCAGTCGGGGCTTTATGGCAGAGTGGCCCGACGAAAGCCTCTCCTCAGTTTAAGACACATGAAAGCCCGCATGGAGTTTGCTAAAAAACACGTGAAGGACTCCAAGATGGTGAGAAATAGGATTCTCTGGTCTGATGAGACCAAAATAGAACTTTTTGTCCTTAATTCTAAGCGGTATGTGTGGAGAAAACCAGGCACTGCTCATCACCTGTCCAATACAGTCCCAACAGTGAAGCATGGTGGTGGCAGCATCATGCTGTGGGGGTGTTTTTCAGCTGCAGGGACAGGACGACTGGTTGCAATCGAGGGAAAGATGAATGTGGCCAAGTACAGGGATATCCTGGACAAAAACCTTCTCCAGAGTGCTCTGGACCTCAGACTGGGCCGAAGGTTTACCTTCCAACAAGACAATGACCCTAAGCACACAGCTAAAATAACAAAGGAGTGGCTTCACAACAACTCTGTGACTGTTCTTGAATGGCCCAGCCAGAGCCCTGACTTAAACCCAATTGAGCATCTCTGGAGAGACCTAAAAATGGCTGTCCACCAACGTTTACCATCCAACCTGACAGAACTGGAGAGGATCTGCAAGGAGGAATGGCAGAGGATCCCCAAATCCAGGTGTGAAAGACTTGTTGCATCTTTCCCAAAAAGACTCCTGGCTGTATTAGATCAAAAGGGGGCTTCTACTAAATACTGAGCAAAGGGTCTGAATACTTAGGACCATGTGATATTTCAGTTTTTCTTTTTTAATAAATCTGCAACAATGTCAACAATTCTGTGTTTTTCTGTCAGTATGGGGTGCTATGTGAACATTCATGAGGAAGAAGAATGAACTTAAATGATTTTAGCAAATGGCTGCAATATAACAAAGAGTGAAAAATTTAAGGGGGTCTGAATACTTTCCGTACCCACTGTATCGTGGCTGAAGGAGTGCTGACAGCATCTCCCTCGCTGCAAGAGGCTATCTCACCTGCCACATGTACATGCTTACAACAGTCTGCTAGAGAAACCTTTGTTACCCCTAACACTGTTTTTTTCAGTCTGTATTAACTCTTGCACTTAACGCAATGACAGAGACAATCAACAGTCAGCAATAAAGTTCAAACATTTTCTCACATCCCTAGTCTCTTACTCCAGGCATGTGGCTGCCCCAGCATACCTGTTCAAACAAAAGTCCAACATTGTTTGAGTCCATATCTGCAGTCAAGCTCCAGCTTTGGCAGGGTATAGGTGATCCAGACTCTGACAACGGCATCAGGCAGAACATCTGTGTGTGTGTGTGTGTGTCTGTGTGTGTGTGTGTGTGTGTGTGTGTGTGTGTAGAAATCCCCAGTGGATCCAGCCCTTGTCCCTTTTATAGCACACAGGACTGGAGGTTCGGACCCAAGAAAACCCACCAAGAAAAACCAGGGTGACTACAGTTAACCACTAACTCCCCATTGGAGCAACACTAACCTTTACCTGTCTACAAGTTTTCCCCAAAACAGTTGTCCTCATTGGAAGATTTCCCTTTCCCTATTGTTTCTGTCTAACAATGGACACCAGAAGAGAAAATGTGAATACACCTATCTGGCGTTTCATTTGCAAACAATTGCAAATACACCATATTACCAAAATTATTGGGATGCCTGCTTTTAAATGCACATGAACTTTAATGGTATCCCAGTCTTAGTCTGTAGGGTTCAGTGTTGAGTTGGCCCACCATTTGCAGCTATAACAGCTTCAGCTCTTCTGGGATGGCTGTCCACAAGGTTTAGGAGTATGTCTATGGGAATGTTTGACCATTTTTACAGAAGCGCATTTGTGAGGTCAGCCACTGATGTCGGAGAGAAGGCGTGGCTCGCAGTGAGCGCTCTAATTCATCCCAAAGGTGTTCTATCGGGCTGAGGTCAGGACTCTCTGTAGGCCAGTCAAGTTCCTCTATCCCAAACATGCCCATTCATGTCTTTATGGACCTTGCTTTGTGCACTGGTCCAAATCATTTGGTGGAGGGGAGATTATGGTGTGAGGTTGTTTTTCAGGGGCTGGGCTTGGCCCCTTAGTTCCAGTGAAGGAAACTCTTAAGGCATCAGCATACCAAGATATTTTGGACAATTTCATGCTCCCAACTTTGTGGGAACAGTTAGGGGTTGGTCCTGCCTGTTCCAACATGACTGGCATCAGTGCACAAAGCAAGGTCCATGGACATGGATGAGCGAGTTTGGGGTGGAGGAACTTGACTGGCCTTACCTCAGCCCAATAGAACACCTTTGGGATGAATAGATGCAAGTTAGCCTTTTGGTCCAACATCAGTGCCTGACCTCCCATATGCGCAACTGGAAGAATGGTCAAACATTCCCATAGACACACTCCTAAACCTTGTGGGCAGCTTTCCTAGAAAAGTTGAAGCTGTTATACTGTAGCTGCAAAGCGTGGGGAGGGGGGGGGGGGACTCAGTCCTGAACCTTATGGACTGGGACTGGGATGACTTTAAAGTTCATGTGCATGTAAAGGCAGACAACCCAATACGTTTGACAATATAGGGTACATGAGTAAGCTGCAAAGCCACTTCATTGACACCCCAATATTTTCTGCAGTCCTAACTCTAAATTTTGAGAGCCTCCACAGTGGAAGCACATGCATTATAATGGATATGCAGAGGTCAGGTGAGCCTGGAGGGAGCCCCCCCTCCTTAAAGGCACAGGGGCACACTGGACACCCAGCATATAGCACAATAGCAGCCAAGGTGTCCAGTGCGTCCCCCTCACCAGTATTACAACAGTCCAAACAAATAGTCACTGCTCCCACCTATAACTGGCCTTTGTAGCAAGGAGCACATGGAAGAGCGATGCATGAAATAAAATTTCCAGCTCAACTTACCGACAAGTCTGCAACCAACCACAATATCCTGTCTAACAGAATGAGTTAAAAATAGGGGTTTAGTTTTCACACATTTGCAAATACATGAAAAGCTGCAGAGCCACTTCACGGTATCCCAATATTATCTGCAGTCCTAACTAAATTTTGAGAGCTTCCCCCATAGAAGCGCATGCATTATGATGGATAGCCAGAGGGCAGGTGAGCCTGGAGGGAGCCCACCCCTCCTTAAAGGCACAGAGGCACACAGGACACCCGGCATATAGCACGATGGCAGCAAAGGTGTCCAGTGGGTCCCCTCTCCAGTATAACAACAGTACAAACAAATGGTCACTGCTGTACTGTTGGAATAATGGTGAGGGGATGCACTGGACACTTTCGCTGCCATTGTACTATATGCTGGGTGTCCAGTGTGCCCCTGTACCTTTAAGGAGGGGTGGGCTCCCCCCAGGCTCACCTGCCCTCTGCTTATCAATTATAATGCATGTGCTTCCATTGTGGGGGCATTCAAAATTTAGAGTTAGGACTGCAGATAATATTGAGGTGCCATGAAATGGCTCTGCAGCTTATGCATGTATTTGCAAATGTGTGCAAACTAAACCCCTGGTTTTAACGCAGTGTTTCTCAACTCCTGTCCTCAGGGCACACTAACAGGCCAGGTTTGCAAGAAAACTGAAATATATCACAGGTGATATCATTTGCTGCTCAGTAATTGCAGTATTCTAGTCTGCATCTCCCCAAGGTAATACTTAAAATCTGGGCTGTTAGTGGGCCCTGAGGACCGGAGTTGAGAAACACTGTTTTAACAAAAGAAATAAAAAAAAAAAAAGGTGGGGGTTTGAACATATACAGTATCTCACAAAAATGAGTACACCCCTCACATTTTTGTAAATATTTTATTATATCTTTCATGTGACAACACTGAAGATATTACACTTTGCTACAATGTAAGTGTATAGTTTGTATAACAGTGTAAATTTTCTGTACCCTCAAAATAACTCAACACACAACCATTAATGACTAAACCGCAGGCAAAAAAAGTGTGAACACGCCTTAGACAAAATGTCCAAATTGGGCCCAATTAGCCATTTTCCCTCCCTGGTGTCATGTGACTCTTTAGTGTTACAAGGTCTCATGGGTCGAATGAGGAGCAGGCGTGTTAAATTTGGTGCTATCACTCTCCCTCTCTCATACTGGTCACTGGAAGTTCAGCATGGCACCTCATGGCAAAGAACTCTCTAAGGATCTGAAAAAATAATTGTTGCTCTACATAAAAATGGCCTAGGTTTTGGCAAACCTTGGCGCCCCAGATGTTTTGGAACTACATTTCCCATGATGCTTAACTACACTGCAAAGAGCATGAGCATCATGAGAAATGTAGTTCCAAAACATCTGGGGTGCCAAGGTTTGCCATCAATGGCCTAGGTTATAAGAAGTTTGCCGAGACCCTGAAACTGAGCTGCAGCATGGTGCTCCATTCTTCCCTGGACACTGCACCCATCACACTGACAGGCACATTTCTTAGGAGTTTTGTACTAGGGTTGGGCACAGTCTGATGGGGAACTGAGAGATTAGTTCCCTATCAAGTCCCCCTTACTGTTGAATGACAGTGCATGGCAGTGAACGGATCCATAGCTGCAGTGAAGAAAGCTGTCACACTCATGACAGCTTCCCAGCACAGACATGCCCTACTCTGAGCACTAGCTCTAAGCCTCTATGGAAACCACAAACTACTATGAAATATGAAGGTTTAAGTATGTGGTTACTGTAAAATAACACATCTAGATAGTAGCGGCCATCATAATCATGTAACTGAGTAGAAATGCAGCCCTAAGCTCTAATATTATTAAAGTATACATGGAAGTTTATTATTTCCAATAAACATATGTTTGCTGATTTTTACTGTGCGCCTGCTTCCTCTTGGCTGTGTCATTAGTACGGACCTGGCACTGTGAAAGCTGCTGCAATTTAACCCATCAATTGGATGAAAAATAATCTGCACACCTGACTGCTAATGTACCAGTGCATTGAAAACATCATTTATCATCTCCAAATCACTCTATGAGGCTTTCCAGGCATTGAGTGTTGTTTGTACTATTTTCTCCACTATTGATGAGAGGAATGACATAGTAGATGGCAAAAAAACAAGGGTGTGCATATTTAGAATGGGGCAATATAAAATGTGCTTACAAATTAGGATAAACAGGAGATGGAAAAAATATTGAAACAATATATGATTTCTAGGTGTGAAACTAATAACATGTTTCGCTTCGAAAGCGGAAGTGATGTAACATTTTTTTGCTTCCACTGTGTGATGAGACACCGAGGTGGGAAGTCTCACTTTTGTCATTCACTGCATGCGCTGCTAGTAATATGGAGTCATGTCAGATCTTACTGAGTTTCAAAGAGGGCAAATTGTTGGTGCTTGCTTACCTGGTGCCTCTGTGATTGAAGATGCCAATTTATTTGCCATGTTGCGAGGGAAGGTATCAAAGGTTATAACGGCATCTACAGTTTCCAGGAATACTTTGATAAGCATAAGCATTATAAGCATGGTCAACCGACTGAAAGAGACAAGAACATTGCGCAGGATTGTGACCTGGATGTTTGCATGAAAACTGGTAGCAGATTCCATTGTCCACCATCCAAGACTTACAGTATATTTGTCAATTCCCAGGAGAATTCAGGCCGTTTTGGCTGCCAAAGGTGGTCCAACACCATATTAGGTAATGATTTTGTTCTTTTACAATACTTATTTTTATAATTTTGTCCAACCCCCCTGTATGAAAATATATTTAATGTGTCAGTTGAAGGGGTGATTTTCAGACTCCTTGACCTATCTGACAGTGATCGTGGGACAAGAAAGTCTCAAAAAAACTTAAGGTCCTTCAGGATCTTTCAGAATAAGATGGTCAGGGGGTAAAGCCCTGGGCTTTTAGAGAAAAAAAATAGACGACATGTGTAACGGTGAACAGTGGGTGTGACAAAATTGTGGTAACAATGGGGGGGGGGGCGCTTAATATGTGAGGCTACTTATTATGGACACAGTAACTGTCATGATCTGGTGTCCGTTCCCACTAGAGGACACACTAGCAACCAATATTAATAGCAACTGGACCTTAGCAGTGATGTTGACCACAGAGGAGACACTAAGAGTACTACAGTGAATTCTCTCAAAAAGAATTCACGTGGGGGATGAATCAGCCTGCACACGCTGACAGCCTCACTTAGGAGATCCAAGTCATCGGTCTGCTGTAGAGACAAGGATGTGATTCTGGCGCACCTGTGACGTTCCCCCCCTCAAATGGACATCAGGATGCATTTCAGGGACCTCCTCTTTCTCAGTTTAACTAGATGGGCTGCCTTTGAGACCCATAAGTAGCATTGTGGACTCTCAATTATTCCTACTAGTCCCGGTATAGCCAGAGTGGGGCTGTGGGCGGTTTCCTACTAGCAGCAAACAAGTATGTCATAAAGAATATAATACAACACAAACAAAACCAAATTAAATTCTGGCTGACATAGGCATGGGCAGGGGGTGCCTGGCCACATCCTAATCACTCTGTGCCAATTCCCCTTAATGTCGGGGCTTCCCCCCATGGTTTGCCCCCCCCCCCAACGCAGTACTGATGGCTTCCCTCCTCTCCCACCAGCTGCTGCAGGGGATGGTTTGGAATGAAGAGTGTAGTAAGAGGCTATCAATACTTTTCTAAATGAACACAGTGAACACACTCACTCACTGTGTTCACTCATAACTAAAGCATAGAAAAACTGTGTTACTATGCTTTAGTTTGTGAATGAACAGGAAGCTGCTCAGCACAGAGCACTTCGTAGTTATTCACTGTCCAGTGCAGCTGAGGCTGCTGAGAAAGGCATGTCTGTTTGTGCTTTGGGGTGCACACCCTAATGCAATAGGCTGCACACACTTATGCTGCCCGTTAATGAAAGTACACACATAAAAAAGATTACAGTGGATTGATAAATACATAGGACACCTTGCTGTATTATGTACATTGTGCCTTGGAGCCCTTTTCATACTTAGTCCGGTCTGGATAAAGCCATAGTGGCTAGCAGGATAATTTTCTTCCCACGTGGTGAGGAGCAGTCAGTAGTGAACAGAAGCTCCTGGGTAGCTCTGCTTGTCTGTAGGCAGGTAGTGGTTAACGCTGCTCATCCCGGAAGTTGGGAGTTAATTGTGTTTCCGGGGTTTTTCTTGTGCTTGACTCTCTGGTTCTCTCTGCTATTAAAGGGACAGGCCCGGACCCAAAGGGCCTAAGGGTTTTTGCAGTTGCTGTTCTGTCAGTTCAGTTCCAGAAAGTTTGTTTATGGTCAGACGCATTCCCATTGCCTAGGAGGATTGCTGTAACTTGCTGTCGTTCCTGAAAATACCATCCATTGACTCTGCCAGGAATGGGCTCTTTTCTATGCAGGCATCTGGAGCAGCCACAAGCCTGAAGTTAGGGACTAGGGATTTTAGGGAAATTACTGCACTTTATTTACAGTATTTTGGACTGTTGTCTGTATTTGTTGTCATGCTAATTTATTCAAGTAAAGAGTTTGAAATTTTGCCTTTGCCTGGTCTAAAGTTACTCAAGTGGTCTAATGCAAGTAACCGGCACTCATAGTCCACAGCTTGGGTCACTAAACACATTGGGGTATGAATAAAAGACAATTGCAGTGCTCAGAAAACAACTAATTAGATGTAATTAAAAAGTCAAATATAAGTCCAAAAAGATGAATGAAATAAATAACAGCAAAAACAGGTAAAGTGTCCCAGTGCAAAGATCAAACAGTGTTTTATCGCTCAGTGTTTTATCGCCACTGTGTAGATAAAGTGCACACGCACCAGAGCTAATTGCTGTCCAGATTTTAATTGTGTAGTATTGTAGCATCGGGTATATGCATATGAAAATCCAAATAAAAAGGGAGATACTCATAGTGTAGCAATCAATAAAAAAGGTCTTTAACTAAAATGCAAAATCACAAAAATGGTTAAAATAACACTGACCAAATGCAGTGTAATAACAATATAGTGAGGTCCAATTGAAGGTACAAAAGGCAGAGATGTATCTGTCAACTTACATCAGAAGCCACCACATCAGATGACAGATGTTAAAGTGGTGGCTTGACCTCAGGCCTGTCTCAGTAGCTTTACGGCCGATTCGTGTCACGCGCATCATCAGGAGCATTCCAGACACTGCCTGTGGTTATAGTATTTATATAGGGCTCTCAATCAACACAATAATAATAACGAGAAGCAGCTGTGGACGTCAGAAGCGTCACTTCCGGTATTCGCCTCCATTTTAATGGAGTTCAAAAGGTGTCAAAACTTTAATAACACTATATACCTTGGCACAACATCAGAGTCCAGCATAGAGTGTATGGAAATCAAAGGTTGCTCTAAAGAAGTTGTAAATATGTAATGCAAGCCGTGTTTTATAAAAAACACGGCAGTTTGAATACAGCTGGGTGGCACTTCATTTCCAGTCCGCTGCCATATTGGAAAAGGGAATAACAAACGTCATTTCTGTTTTTGGCACCATTTTAAAGAAGGGCTGGAACATCACTTCCGGCATCAGCCGCCATATCGTTGTAGTATATAGGATATACAGGGGCAAAAGAGGAAAAAAAAGGAAAACAAGAGGGAAAAAAAAGAAAAGAAAGGAAAGAAACCCCATTGGCAATAAAAAGTGAAAAAAATCACCTATAATGGGGACAAACAGAATGAATCAAATAAAAAATGATAAATATTAATAATTATTATGTGGATTAAGGCACCATTTATTAGAAGACCAAAGAAAATCTGCTTACAGAAGGTCACTGAAATGAATGTGAGAAAAACAACTAGTGGAAAGACAATATATATATTGGTAAAATCTTAAAGAGGCCAATTGAAATCTAAAGAAGTTCTCTGACTGAGAACCGTAAAAAAATTTGGTATGTGCATCAAAAGAGAGGAAATAAGATAAAAATAAAAAAAAAAGTCTAGTCATGTGAAAAGGTATAGACTAAATAGGTTCTAGTCAATAAAGGCTACAATAAAAGTGCTTATTGATGAAAAGCCTTAAATAGTTGCAAAAATATGTACATATGTCACACGCAGAAGAGTAATAAAAATATATATAGAAAGGGATAAAAGATGGGGTTACGTGTGTCTATAAAGCAGTTAACATCCCAATCCACATTTAACCCCAGAGGGGTAAAATTCATCAATTCTTAGGTCCATTTCATCTCTAGTTTGGAAACCAAACCACTCTGGTGCGATGACAACTCCTCCAGTGGGGCTTCAACTTAGCTATACCCATAAATTTCAAAGAACTTGGGTCTCTTCTGTGAATATCTGAAATAGGCTGACAGACAATGTTGTTTAAAAACTTTGGTAATATTATAAATGTGTTCATATAGTCTATACTAGGGATGATCGAAATTTTGAAAAGTTCGGTTCGACCAGAACACCCGAACTTCCCAAAAGTTCAGCCCGGATTTCAGAACCCCATTGAAATCAATGGGACCCGAACTTCGGTAATAAAAAAAACACAATTTTGAAGCCCTAAAACCCAATAAATGCCCCTAAAAAGTGCCTAGGGTTCTGGGTCATGCCCCAGGGACTATTAATCACACAAAAAAAAAGTTCTTAAAAATTGTCATTTTTGATAGAGAGCCAATTATTGAAAAAAAAAAAAAGAGATTTTTTTTTTTATTTTGACTTTGGATTTAGTGTCTGGGGGGTCTAAAAAGTGTACCTGTGAAGTTTCAGCTCTGTAGCATGTCCAGAACCATAAAAAAAAGATCGTTTGTATTAGGTCACTTATAGAACAGGGATATGGCTTCGCTATTTTCCCACCTTGCCGGTTTTGTAGCAAGCGTTTTTTTGGGAATTTTTTGGGGGTTATTGGAGGCAGGCATGACATCTAAACTTGTGTATTGGGGTATATATACACACACATGTCTGTATATATACACCTGCACATATATAGGTGTGAAAGGAGCAGAAAACTATACTTGCGCTAATTAAATAATTAACACCAATATGGTTACGCTCCTATCACACCTATATATGTGTATGTGTAAAATACATATAAGTGTGTGTGTATATATATACCCCTATACAGAAGTTCAGATGTTTTGCCTGCCTCCAAAGAACCCAAAAAATGCCCAAAAAAACGCCAGCGCCAAATAAAAAACGCCCAGGTGTGTTTTTGCAGCAGGCGTTTTTTTGGGCATTTTTTGGGGTCTTTGGAGGCAGGCAAAACATCTGAATAGGGGTATATATATATATACACAAAGCACATAATGTGAAAGCTGGCTGGTGCGCGTGTGTCCTGGACCCTCTGGTGAGGGGAGGGGAGGGGTTTGGACCCTATCTCTATCTACACCCTTGCCTGATGTATATAAGCAATGCCTGGAAAGAAAACAAAGCCCCTGGCTACACCTGTATGTGTTTAAATGCTACATTTTCATGATTGGCTGGCTATTTGTTTGTTTTTTTGTCTACTTATTTACCACTCAGTCACCATGCTAGGACATAAGCACCCCCTGGGGAGAAGTCAATCAGCCAGCTACCACTAGAGTATTTTTTTCCAAACTCTATTTAATTTTGCACCACAACTGAACCATGTAATTCTTTACACAAAATTGCCACATGTACCACCAAATAAAACACTTCTTTATCTGTACTGTATGTATATGGAAACATTTGTCTGCAAACCGAGATGTGTCCCTCAGCTTCCAGTTCATAGCAGAGGCAGCTGCTGTATGTTCATTTCCTATTGATGTAGGCATGAGCCCCCCCCCCCAAGAACTACATCTCTCTCACTCAGTCATCACTCAGTGTCTGGGCAGGCTCTTGGGAGTCCAGGAAGCAAACAGAGAAAGACATCAATGTATGCATTTGGAGAGAGAAAGTGAGAGGAGAGGGATGCATGGAGTTCTTTAGCAGAAGAGAATTCAGGCAGGGCTGACAACACTGTGATAGAACATACAGTATTCTAGCACAATGTAGCTATGCCATGTGCTACCTACTGAGGAAATGAAGGCCACCGACTACAGCCTGAAATCTCTGTGCAAGACAATGAATGACATTATTCCTCCTTATCAGTAAGGTTAGTTTCACTTCTAACATAGAAATGAGAATCCATTAATCTCTGACTCACTTTTCACACAGAAAGGAAAATTGCCAGAATGCACCTAATAAAAGCCACCATGTTTCTTGCCATTGCTTCCAGTTAGGGTTCATGTAAAGGTTAGTTACACCTAACCCCATGGAATTTAAAAATAAAAAAGGGACTTATCATGTTTTGTACTGGAAAGAAGGGGAATTTTGCTAAGCAAAGTTATTTTTGGAGTTATGTTCCCATTACTACAGTAACATACAAGAACAAGTTATTTCCAACTCCAAATAGAAACGTATATTGTACTGAACATTGCATTAGTCACCGGATGCAGACACTAATAATGGGTCGTTTCACTCTCTATCAGTAATCTGCACTACATCATTAGCAAGAGTGTCTTGCTTAAGCTGACATAGATGAGAACCAGTACCCACAGATACATTAAGTCCTATTGCAAACTTTATTACTCTGCTTATTCAGCAGAGCTTTGGGGGTGGCAGGCTGTACATTGTTTAATTGTCAAATTGTATTATTACGAGAGCCAAAAATAATAAAATAATCTTTCTGTTTATGTGCAATATACATTTATTTCATTTTTAAAAAACAATTTATTGAACTAAAAGATGCAAATTTCCAATAATATCTCATGCTTTTCGGCAATGGTAGTTAAATGTGTATATTTAAAGCAATTCTGTATATAGAAGTAAGCATCCTTCTAAGGCAGGGAACAGGGAAAATGGTTGAGTTTTAGGGACTTTTTCATGCTCTGTGGGAAAGCTAAGTATTGGCTTTCAATATTTTTTACTTTCATATGGATTACTGGATAGTGATATATCAGTATTATTTTCTGCTTAAGGTCTATTACTATGACCTTCACTTGACAGCCACACTGGGGCTTCCTGATTTGTGACACAATATAGCAGCATACGGTATCATTCATGGGCAGACTTCTTTATAAATACGTAGTGCTCATCTCAAAGGGGCCACTGAGAATAGACAGGTTTTTACACAGTAGTACAGAGCCTGCCAGTCACACAAGAACAGTCCCAAACACACCGACAATTCAGACCTAGTCAAGGTGATGTGTTTTAAGTATTGTTTGCTGAAGAACTTTAACAGGAGAGGGGTACTCCAAACAATCAGTAGCAACAACAGGAGGACAAACTTTTCTCTAATCTCTAATCTTCCAAAATCAGCTTTCAGGAGGTAGCAGGGAATGGCCAGTATATCTAGGACCCTACAGAAGCAGTCCATATAGCAACCTCTAGCACTTAGTTCCCTTCTGGCCCTTACACAACTAATAGTTCCCAGCAAGGTCCTGGGAGTTCCAGGAGCTGCCTGCCACCCAGCATCCACAGGTAGATCCTTGGTGAGGAAGATAACAAGATCCTTCTCCAGGCCCAGGACTTCAGTGCAGTGCCCATCAGAAAATGTAATCCTCTAGCAGTCCTCTCCTGGCCCTCAGCCCAGCAACTGCTGAGGCCCATACTGCAGTCTCTTGTCTTCCTGGATATCTCCCAGAAGCCAACCCCCCCCCCAACAAAACTAGAATCCTCCCTTGTATTAAGCTCATTAACGAAAACTCAAAGGAGGTTGCCCACCTGATTACCCCGATGACATACAGTACCTAATCTCAATTCTTTTTTACCACATCAGTCCCAACATTAAGTGTGAAAACATACCACAGGAATTGAAACATCAAGCCCTATTAATGATTCTTGGGATAAACTACAAATCAAATAAGTTCTCTGTGCCAGCTATTTTCTATATTTCATACTTTTTTTGTACCATAATCGGTAGGTGTATTCTACTTCTGAATTTCCTAAAAGCACTGTGTTTCATTGGTCTAACTCTAGTCAGCTAATTAAAATAAGCTAGAATAGATTGGTCACCAAACTTGTATTTTTCAAAGACCAAGGGGAGCCCTTACCAAACAGCAGGACCCTATACAACAGGGAAATTTCAGTTTTCTTGGAGATACTAATGAACTACCTTTAGCCCAAATGTCATTGCTTTTGCATGAAATGGACAAAAATGAAATAGCAGGTAATAAATACTCTTCCTATAAATCTGTTCTTTTATTCAGTAGTTACAAAACAGAAATATGCAATCGACATTGCAAACAGTAGTAAGCAAATAATTAAAAATAGTCAAATATAGTTCCATTAAATTAATGTCAACATTATGAAAAATGACTGTGATTTCCTACCTTGGTGTTTAATGAATCAATTACTACACGGGTAGGAATATAAATAATAGGTTATTAGATAATAAATGCGGGAATTCCATCAAAACAGCATACAAAAAGGTTAGAGAAATGACATTATATTCATAAAGCATAGGCACAGGGGTGGGAACACAACACCTGGAAAACAATCAAGTCAGTATTTAAACCATGCCTTGTAAAGAATAGGGATGATCGAACTTTTGAAAAGTTCTGTTCGACCAGAGCACCCGAAATTCGGGTCCGGATTCCAGAACCCCATTGAAATCAATGGGACCCAAACTTCGGTAATCAAAAAACACAATTTTGAAGCCCTAAAACCCAATGAATGCCCCTAAAAAGTGCCTATTAATCACACAAAAAAAGTTCTTAAAAATTGTCGTTTTTGATAGAGAGCCAATTATTGAAAAAATTATTGAAAAAAAAAAAATTAGATTTCTTTGGATTTGGTGTCTGGGTGGTCTAAAAGGTGTACCTGTGAAGTTTCAGCTCTGTAGCATGCCCAGAACCAGAAAAAAAAGATTATTTTTCTTAGAATTTTTATTAGCGCAGGGATGGGGTTTCGCTACTTTCACACCTCTATGTGTGTATGTGTATATATACATATATGTGTGTGTGTGTGTATACCCCTACACAGAAGTTCAGATGTTATGCCTGCCTCCAAAGATGCCCAAAAAATGCCCAATAAACGCCTGCAACAAGAACGCCCAGGTGTGTTGTTGCAGGCGTTTATTGGGCATTTTTTGAGCGTCTTTGGAGGCAGGCATAACATCTGAACTTCTGTATAGGGGTATATATACACACACACACACAAAAATGTATATATACACATACACACATATAGGTGTGATAGGAGCGTAACCCCATCCCTGCAAATACTTTCATTAGCGCAGGGATGGGGTTCCGCTACTTTCACACCTATATGTGTGTATGTGTATATATACATATAGGTGTGTGTATATATACACAGAAGTTCAGATGTCATGCCTGCCTCCAAAGGCGTCCACAAAAAAGCCCAATAAACGCCTGAAACAAAAACGCCCAGGTGTGACAGGAGCGGAACCCCATCCCTGCTCTACTAATAATTGTAAGAAAAATTATCTTTTTCTTATGGTGGTCACCCTGACATGGATGAATTCGGTCACCCTGGCATACAAGGAGCGGAGCCCCATCACTGCTCTACTATTAGTTCTAAGAAAAATGATCTTTTTCTTATGGCGGTCACCCTGGCATAGCAGTCAGAGTCAGTTCACCCTAAACTACACTACAGTCACCCTGACACGTAACACTTTCCCTACAGAAACTAGATTATTGAATCTAACTATAGTGGTATTTAGTACCCTAACTACACTAGATATCCATTTTCTCACACTAATAATTGCTAAATGACACTTTTGCAGCAGGAGTAACAGAACTGCTTCCACTCTCTTCCACAGCCCCTGTATTACAGTGCTAGAGATTTGGCGGGGCTATGTTATATACTGGGGGGCATATTCACTACTGATTGGCCTCTGGACCCCCTAGTCACTCCAATCACATTCCTAGCATCCTCCTGCCCCCTCAATTGGCTTTTACTGATGTTTCTGGTCCAATCACGGGCTTTTAAAGCTTTTAAAGCCCAGTTCCTGTCCCATTGCATTTTGGGCGGTTCTGGTTGCCAAATTCCGAACTTTTTTCCGCAAAAAGTTCGGAATTCGGCCGAATTTCGAACAGTCAATGTTCGGGTCGAACCGATGGTCGACCTGAAACGTTCGATCATCCCTAGTAAACAACCTGTAAACAGTCCAAGTCACTTCATTCCTGGCTGACTGTTCTGTAGTTGTACCATACTTTCCTGATTGTGTTACACAAGAATAGTCAACCTGTGGAGGCTATAAGCATGCCACCATTTTTTGCAAACCTGGACACCTCTGCAGCTAAGGCCGGCCCTGCACGGTGAGAATAACTTTCCCGCAACCACTGATTGCAGGAAAGAAATTTGCTTTATTCCCCATCAACTCAAACAGTATTGATGTGGGAATCCCTCCCGTGGGGCAATTGTCTTCACCCAGCGGGGGGGGGGGGGGGGCTGGGAAAGCTGTCCCTGCCAGGTAAAGACAGTGATTATTGCTAGCGGCTTTGGGAGCCACAAGCGATAATGGCAGGTAAGACCCAGCAAGCTGGTTTTATCCAAATTGATCGATCAATCAGCTCGGTACATTCAGACTGCCCATACACGGTTTAAATCTCGGCTGGTTCAGCAGGAACCAAGCGAGATTCAACCTGTGTATGGCCTGCTTTATACCATCATCTGACTGCATGTGTTTACTTCTCTCACACAGTACAGCACATGCAAAAATTGTCATCATCAGTCTTCCTTTGGATTTACTATATCTTAAAAAGCTACCCAGAAAATAAATAGAGAGGCTTGGGGAAATGAAAAACACCCCTAAACAGTGGTCAACTACTTTCCAGCCATATGAAATGAAAAATAACATTATTTAATGTTTCCTTACCAGAGCTACTGTTCATAAAACAATCTCAGTCCTGAAGGATCAGAGAGATGTATTTGTTTTTTAATTATGCATTCCTTTGTATCAGAGTGCCCATTTACTGACCATACTTAGATGCAGATACAGGCCCCTCAACTCCTTTTCCCACTACTGCTTGGGTTCCTGGACACACTCAGGGAAGATACATTCCTTAACTTCCCTCCCTCAACAGCTGAGAGCCGCCATACATTATCAGGCAGAGGTAGCTGGGCAAGTGACCTGCAGCAAGGTGAGCAGGCCTTCACTTATAGAACCAGCATGCTGGCAACTTGGCAAATACCATGCAACCTCTCCAGAAGACCCATCTATTCTGAGGAGCCTTTTCTAGAGTACCAATTTTCAGTGGGGTGGCTCTTTGATTATGGGCCTTGGATCCCCCAAACTGTTCACCTGTGTTACCAGAACTACCCTAGACTTGATTGAGAGAGATGCTGTTTATGAATAGAGATGAGCCAAATGTACTTGGGTTAGATTTGAGGTGGGTTCAGTGAACATTGCTGAAGACCATGTGCCAAATCTGAATCCTAATGAAATCAATGGAAGCCCAAATTAAAAAAACAGTAATAGCCATTTCTAGATTAATACACAAGACATTGTCAAACACGCCAGGGGGGCCTAGACATTGCTCTTGGGAACATGAACCAAAATTCTTTATGCAGCTGAATGGGCAGGGTGGGATGAATCATGGTTGTTAGGATGCCAGCAGCTGCTGGGTTTATAACAACCATCCAGAAGGGAAGTTGTCACATTTAGCAACAGTAGTGATACTGCTCTAAATGTATCACTTATCGTTGCCACTAGAGATTCAACTGGGCCAAACACCACTGTTTGTTGAACTTCTGAACAAGCAAAATATGGCCCAAACCTGCAGCTCATCCCAATTTATAAGGATAAGCGCAAGTAAATTTTTGTAATCTGAACTGTTTTAAGAAAGATAGGTCAGTTGAGCATTTTTTCATATGTTGGTTTCTATTATATGGACTTGACTTGAGACTGTGATTTGCATGTGCAGGAGTATCTCATTCTTGAGTAAAGGTGAACAGTAGAACACCACAGCAACCTGCCTCCTGTTCACATGGGAAGTAGGCTGTAGTAGCCTGTGAATATTCTATGCACAGTTGTACTGTATTATTGGCATAACTGGGAATAGTTCTTGCCATCAGTTGGAAGTTGAGTTGTCTTATCTGCACCTTTTTACCTTATTCTTTGTTTTATAGAGTAATAGGTATGGTTCGTTTTAGGCCACAGCACAGCCTATAGTACAAAAATTGAGGTTGTATTCGGCGAATGTGAGTAGGTGACAATGGCCTTGCCTGAGGGTTAATTGTATCATGGACCTTATGTGTGAGTTGAGGAGCTGATAAGAGACCTCATGCTTTGCACTTTCCGTCCTGAAATGCCACCAAGTACAGAGCCGAAATCCTGCTTTGCAGCACGACTTGGGTATTACTTATTATTATTCACATCTACCTCTGTTTGCTAGGGGTGCTTACAACCTATTTTGAATTTTTGATTTTTCTTTGCTGTATTATTAAACTCCACGTTCCAGTTACACTTTGTCTGATCATGCGGCCAATTAGCAACCCTGTTATATGTTTTTGTTTTAGAGCAAATTGTGGAAAGATCATCTAATCTGTAAAGAAGGGAAGGCGTGCCTGTCTGATGTCCGGCGGGTCTGGCATGTGCTCATGGAATCATATTAAAGATGTGTGCTTTTTCCTAGAAATAAAGTTGTATTCATATCTAAAAATATCTTGTCTGTGAAAATTAACAGACAAGATAAAAGTTTTTTTTCCATTGCCTTGGGAATAGTTCATATAAACCTTTTTGTATAGTAGTTTATAAAGAATGCATCAGTTGACGTAATTTTCCTGAAATTAAAGTGATTGTAAACTTTCATTTTTTTAAAATAATAAACACGTTTTACTCACTTGCTCTGTGCAATAATTTTGCACAGAGCAGCCCTGATCTTCTTCTGGGGTCCCCCCACCAGTGCCCCTGGCTCTTCCTTTTGAGTGCTATCAATAGGAAGCCGCTATGGTGGCAACCGTACAGGCTCGATTCCGAGCCCCGCTGCCTGTGTCTAAAGACACAGACAGCAGGGCTCGATCCTGCCCCAGCTCCCATGGCATAGAATTTGATTAACCCCTAAATGACAGCCCGCCGCAGTTTTACTGCGGCAGGTCGGCTCTGTCCCATGAAACAATGTAACTGTACGTCGCTTCGCGGGACCTCTAGCCCATTCGCCACAAGGGAAGCTGATCTGCGGGTCCGGCAGCCGCAATTGCCACCGGGCACCCACTATCGCGTGAACGGCGGTCTGCGGTTGTAAACACAGAAGACCGTTGTTCTGTCAGTTATGAACACAGGGATCCTGTGTTCCTCTTATTTAGGAACACAGGTTTCTGTGTTCATGCAGAAAGCCCACCCCCCTCACAGTTAGAAAGCACCCCCTAGGGACACATTTAACCCTTTGATTCTCCCTGGTGTTAACCCCTTCCCTGTCACTGTCATTAGTACAGTAACAGTGCATACTTTTAGCACTGATTACTGTAGTAATGTCACTGGTCCCCCAAAAGTGTCAAAAATGTCAGACAGGTGTGTGATCTGTCCGCCGCAATGTTGCAATCCCGCTATAAATTGCTGATTGCCGCCATTACTAGTAAAACAAAATTACATTAATCTTTCCCCTAGTTTGTAGATGCAATAGCTTTTGCGCAAACCAATCAATATACACTTATTGGGACTTTTTTGTTACCAAAAATATGTGACAGAATACAAGTTGGCCTAAAATGATGAAAAAAATTGTTTTTTTTTAAATTTTTTTTTTATTGGGAATGTTATATAGCAGAAGGTAAAAAATATATTTTTTTTTTCAGAATTGTCGTTTTTTTTTTTTGTTTATAGCGCAAAAATAAAAATCGCACAGGTGATCAAATACCACCAAAAGAAAGCTCTGTTTGTGGGGGAAAAAAGTACATTGATTTTATTTGGGTACAGCGTCGCATGACCGTGCAATTGTCACAGGGCCGTATCGCAAAAAATGGCCTGGTCAATAAGGGGGTAAATCCTACCGGTCCAGAAGTGGTTAACAGCAGCAGGAGCTAATGGCTCCCTTTTCTATCAGTCTGACTTGTGAAGAGGAAGAGAGCAGAAAGAGCCACTGCTCTCATGCACAGCGTTGGATCAAGAATGGACTCACGTAAGTTTAGTGGGGACTGGAAGGGATCCTGGACACCAAAGGTTTTTTACCTTAATGCAGAGAATGTATTAAAGGATAAGTTTCCCTTTTTTAACATGTTACATGTTACACCCATATCCAGGGTGTGACATGTTACAAATGGACCCCCCCCTCCCCATCCCCCACTGTGACAGCTAGCAGGGATCTTCTTGCTTTACCGAATCACTTTTTCTGTAAATAGAAAACTACAAGTCCTGGCAGCCTTTGTGAGTGCCCATTTCTCAACCTGCCATAACTAAAAAAATTCAGAACCAAGAAAATAACATTTTTTGGTGAACGGATAAAAGTTAATTGTACAGTGAGCATTAGACAATAAAGGGAGTGAACAGAGAAACAAGATTTGAAAGTGTCCAGTCGAAAGTTCCTGATCCGCATATTAACTTCATTGGTAAACATGTTAAATGGCTGTATTTGATGAACACATTTATTAATAAAAAACATTTTAAAAAAAATCTTGTTTCTTCATCACATTTTTGTGCAGCTGAAAAGTTACCTCCTCACATGCACCCTCTTCTACCTCTTAGAAAAATTATAATAGTTTTTCTCATTAACCTGCTTCCATATCATCACAGGGCTCTATTTTTCATGCAATCAGAGACAGCTAGCGGAAGGTGTCAGCGGGGTGCCCTATGTGTCTTGTGTCCAGACAGGTGTGTCCAGACTGACTACAACTCCCAAGATCTCGTACACACCATTTGAGGCATCCTGAGGGGTCAAGAGATTTACATGCATCTTGATGGGCTGGGATGTGGGCAAAAGCGGTGGGTGATGCCGGGCTTGCCTTTCTCCACTGATTCAAGCAGCACTGACATATAGACATTAGCACTTCTAGAAAGAACTTCTAAGGATAGTAAGGTGACTGGTTAGCCTGCTCACAGAAAGTAGACACATTTTAAGGGAACTATTTTGGACACTTTGGAGCACAGAAGTGCTAAAGACCATAGACCAGGGTTTCTCAACTTTTTTACTCTGGTGGAACCTGTGGCAAAAGTTTGAGATCTTGATGAACCCTTACATTTCTTTTTTTTGATCTGCCGCTCATGCAGCATTGGATCTGATCAGCAAGCTGTAGATATAACAACAATTATTGTATAAATAAAAAAAAATATATAAAATAAATATTGGAAAAAAATGTACCCCCTTAATGTGAAAACTGGGCTTGATTTTTTTCTGTACAGAAATATGCAACATGTATGCATTTTTGTGCACAGAATAAAACTCACCTGACACCAAAATTGTTTTCTTGCAGAGACCTAAGTTAGAAAAACACACGTCTCTATACGAGGTGTGTGAAGAAGTCCAAAATATTCTATGTAATCAAATCTGTGCGATTCTTCCTTCATTTTTAATCTACATATGGTAGGATGGGGAAGAAGAGGGGATTTGGGTGATGGAGAAGGATTTGTGTTAAGGAAGGAAGAAGAAGATATGTAATGGTAGGGGGATTTGGGGGGGGGGGGGTTGTTCTGGGAGGTGTGAACCTGCAAATTAGTGCAGGATTTTTTTTATTTTTAGGGGTGAGAGTGGAGTTTTTTTGCTCAAAGGATAAATTAGGGGAGAGCATTGCTTGTGCGGGAATTTTGCACTCTGCTGACTGTAAAACACCCCTGACTCCTCACACTTTTTGTTTTGTACTCCTTTCTCCTACTATGTATTACACACTTTTTGAGTAACAGTCCCACATTCTGCAATCTCTGCATTCAACACTTCTGCCCCTTGCATTCTTTGCAGTACACAGTTCTGTCCCTTCATTCTGTGTATAACACTCCTTTGACAGTCTCTTGTATTCCGTGCAATACCTACTCCTGGACCCCTGCATTCTGTGTAGAACACTCCTGTCCCCTTTATTCTGTGCATTACGTACTCCTGGAGCCATTCATTCTGTGCATAACACTCCTTTCACCTGCATTCTGTGCATCACACACTCCTAAACCCTGCATTCTGTGCATTATGTACTCATAGACCCTGCTCTCTATGTGTCATGTACCCTTAAATTTGGCACTGACTACTGACTGTGAGTTACATACTCCTGATCCTTGAACACGTGGCATTACACACCCTGGACCCTGCATTCTGCATTATGAATCCAAAACTGACCTTTGCACTCTGTGCATTGCATCCCTTGACCCCTGCACTCCAGCCTACAGCCTACGGACTCCTGCACCATGTACACTATACTGTACATTATATACTTCTCATCAAACTGTTCATCAAACTGTTCGTTGTCTCAACGGTTACTGGTTGCTAAGCAGTCCCTGAATATTTTAACAAAGTTCAAGTTTATTTTCAGACAGAGCCAATCGTAATAGAAGCTTTTTTTAATGATTGTGCTGGGTTTTATATGTGTCTGTGTGAAGTTCTTACTTGTGATGCAGCAATAAAAGCATATCTTTATTGGGAAGACTTGATTTTGTTTAACATGCCCCTTAAGGCCCTTTAACTGTTATCAACTTGGCCACACCCACTTTTTGCCACCTTCCTCAAGTGGCTCTCATTCCTAAAGCGGAGCTCTACCCATAAAAACTTGACAAAAAAATAATGCAAGTACATTCCACATTCCACATTTATAATTATGCTACCAAAATTTGTGTGTGTTGTAAATTGCCTTCAGCTTTGTTCCTGTTTCTTCTTGCTGGAGGCTGCCATTTTGCTGAAGCTCAAAGCCCACCCGATGACACATACAGAGGCCTAAGAGGAATGGGTCGTCCTCCTGTTCTCCACTCTCCTCCTCCATGCATGTATTGGTATTATCGCCTTTGACTGAAAGGCACCTAGGCTTTGTGAGGCCTTAGGCAAAACTTAGACATGAGGCCCCACTCATGCCCATAATGGAAAAATAATTCAAGCAATTAAATTGTATAATATATTGCACTGAACAGTGTACAATGAACTGATGACAATTCACCCATGGCCAGTTCAGCTTTGTCATTGGATCATATCACACCAGGACATGCACTGCAACACAAGCTCCCTCTGTATAGTGATTGTGACTTACTTCCTATACCTGGGATGGGAGAGAAAGAGAGTGATGAGAGAGAGAGAGAGAGGGATGGGAGGGAGAGAGGGGTGGGAAAGAGGGATGAGAGAGAGAGAGAGGGGGGGATGGGAGGGAGAGAGGGATGAGAGAGAGAGGGATGGGAGGGAGAGAGGGATGAGAGAGAGAGAGAGGGTTGGGATGGAGAGAGGGATGAGAGAGAGGGATGGGAGGGAGAGAGGGATGAGAGAGAGGGGGGATGAGAGAGAGAGGGGGATGAGAGAGAGAGGGATGGGAAAGAGAGAGGGATGGGAAAGAGAGAGGGATGGGAGAGAGAGAGAGAGAGAGAGAGGGACAGAGGGATGAGAGAAAGAGGGATGAGAGAGAGGGATGAGAGAGAGGGATGAGAGAGAGAGGGATGAGAGAGAGAGGGATGAGAGAGAGAGAGAGGGATGAGAGAGAGTGAGGGGGATGAGAGAGAGAGAGAGAGAGGGATGAGAGAGAGAGAGAGAGATGAGAGAGAGAGAGGGATGAGAGAGAGAGAGAGAGGGATGAGAGAGAGAGAGGGATGAGAGAGGGATGGATGAGAGAAAGAGGGATGGATGAGAGAGAGGGATGGATAAAAGAGAGAGGAATGGGAGAGAGAGAGGGATGGGGGAGAGAGAGAGGGATGAGAGAGAGAGGGAGAGGGATGAGAGAGAGAGAGAGAGGGATGAGAGAGAGAGAGAGGGATGAGAGAGAGAGGGATGAGAGAGAGAGGGATGGATGAAAGAGGGATGAGAGAGAGAGAGGGATGAGAGAGAGGGATGAGAGAGAGGGATGAGAGAGAGAGAGAGAGAGAGAGAGAGGGATGAGAGAGAGAGGGATGGGAGAGAGGGAGGGATGGGAGAGAGAGGGATGAGAGAGAGGAGTGGGATGAGAGAGAGAGAGAGGGGGGATGAGAGAGAGAGAGGGGGATGAGAGAGAGAGAGAGGGATGAGAGAGAGAGAGAGGGATGGGGAGAGAGGGATGGATGAGAGAGAGAGGGATGAGAGAGAGAGAGGGATGAGAGAGAGAGAGAGAGAGAGAGAGGGATGAATGGGAGAGAGGGATGGATGGGAGAGAGGGATGGATGAGAGAGAGGGATGGATGAGAGAGAGGGATGGATGAGAGAGAGAGAGAGAGGGATGGATGGGAGAGAGGGATGGATGAGAGAGAGGGATGGATGAGAGAGAGGGGTGGATGGGAGAGAGAGGGATGGATGGGAGAGAGGGATGGATGAGAGAGAGAGATGGATGGGAGAGAGAAAGGAATGGAAGAGAGGGAGAGGGGGTGGATGAGAGAGAGAGAGAGGGATGGATGGGAGAGAGGGATGGATAAGAGGGAGAGAGGGATGGATGGAGAGAGAAGGATGGATAAGAGAGAGAGAGGGATGGATGGGAGAGAGGGATGGATGAGAGAGAGAGAGGGATTGATGAGAGAGAGAGGGATGGATGAGAGAGAGGGATGGATGAGAGAGAGAGGGATGGATGAGAGAGAGGGATGGATGGGAGAGAGGGATGGATGAGAGAGAGAAAGAAATGGAAGAGAGGGAGAGGGGGTGGATGAGAGAGAGAGAGAGGGATGGATGGGAGAGAGGGATGGATGAGAGAGAGGGATGGATGGGAGAGAGGGATGGATGGGAGAGAGAGAGAGAGGGATGGATGGGAGAGAGGGATGGATGGGAGAGAGGGATGGATGAGAGAGAGGGATGGATGGGAGAGAGGGATGGATGAGAGAGAGAGGGATGGATGAGTGAGAGGGATGGATGGGAGAGAGGGATGGATGAGAGAGAGGGATGGATGGGAGAGAGAGAGGGATGGATGGATGGGAGAGAGGGATGGATAAGAGAGAGAGGGATGGATGGATGGGAGAGAGAGAGGGATGGATGGGAGAGAGGGAGAGGGGGTGGATGAGAGAGAGAGAGCCTACTTATCTTTTCAGATGGATTTAGATTGGTCACATGATTCGAAGAGTCCTCTTTATCTTTTCTTCTCTTCCAACACAGGGTTGTCATTAATTATGCAAAGGGTGGTGCTGACATAATCACTATCATATTGTATTGTGAGTGCAAGACTCTGTTGTGGCACTCACACTGAATCCAGCTAGGATTTTTTATTTTTATTTTTATTTAAAGCAAAATTACATTTTAAATGTAATTATTGGAGCTTATTAAGGTTTAGTCTTTTTATAAAAATGTGTTATTTAAAAAAAATATATATATATATACATATATATATATATATATACCTATGTACCTGGCTGGCTTAAATATTAATTAATATTATAAACGTTATATATGATACATTAAAAAAATTAATTTGTAAAGTATTGCTTTATCCTGACACTGTTTTCAGTCTTGGTGAATAGGGGTTCTGCAAATTTATCTTCAAATAATTTTTCATAAACAATAATGACATTTTTCAGTCTACAGAAAACCAGTAATACAAATATTTGTACTTTCAATGCCACAAGCTTTGCAATTAATTATACAGCAATTGAAAGAGCACAACCTTTTCCTTCTGTATCTACATTGCCTCAAGTATTTTCCATGTTTGTTTACACAGAGAAAACTGAACACACATTATTTCCTTCAAAGGAGCAATTACTCCATTCTGTCTTCAGACATATAAACCATAGAGGAGATGCAGTTTAATATCCTACATACCAACCTTTTCTGCTGTTTTGGCGCTGCCCATACACATAGCAATTTTGCAGCTATTGGGATGGGTATCTAAAATGTTAGCGCTGTTACCACAGCAATGGGAGAGGGGAAATCTTCAGATGGGGACACTTGTTCCCATGACAGCTCTCTAAAATCATAATTCCATTACTTTGGAGAGATTTAAAGCGGTAGTATACCGCTTTTTTCCACTTTTAACTACAGGTAAGCCTATGATAAGGCTTACCTGTAGGTACAATTAATATCTCCTAAACCGGCACGGTTTAGGAGATATTTGCACTGCATGCAGCCGCTCACGCGAGCCACGGAGCTTGCCGGGAAATTACTCCCGCGCATGCGCGGGAGTGACGTCATCGCGGCTCCAGCCAATCACAGCGCCGGAGCCGCCGAACCCGGAAGAGACGCTGAGGGATCATGTCAGCTCCCACAGCGGTTTCCGGGGGTCCGCGTCGGGGGGTTCGTTCTAAGGTAAGTAATTCATAATGAGCTAGTATGCGATGCATACTAGCTCATTATGCCTTTGTCTTGCAGGGTTTTTTTTTTCTTTTTAGGTTTACAACCGCTTTAATTTCATTCCCTGTTGAGTCTCTAGGACAGGAAGTAAAGGGAAATCTCCCAAGCGGGACACAGGCAGCACATAAAAAAAAAAAAACACTTCCTCACTCTATCCAAAAAGTAAAGTTTTAACTTTACATACAAGTTCATGATTTTTTTTTTTTTATGACAGAATAAATTTGTATTGATGACAAGCTTTTTCAAGAACAAATAACAAAGAAATACTTTGCACGGCAACATATGTCGTAGTAGAACTTATACAATGCAGCAGTATGAAAACATCCTAAGAATCATACATGAATCAACAATTCCAAACTAAACCCAGAGTGTATAAAGCGTATTCACCACTGGTGAGCAAAAGGTAGCTAAAAGGAGTAGGGGGTAAAGGGGGTTGAAGTAAACAAAGGAAACCTCCTGCACACTACGTTAATAATATAGGGTGAAGTAAAGGAAAAAAGTGGGGGGGGGGGCATAGCCCTTACATTAACTCCATTAGGGCTTTAGACCTCGAACAGGGAGCCTCGGCAAACTGCGTCTATCCAACTGGACCATACTGTATCATACTTTTTTGGAAAGTTTCTGTTTTCATACGTTATTTTGTATAATGGCAGTACAGAGTTTATTGCCTTGCACCGAGGAATCCGTGTGGGAGGATCAGGAGACTTCCAGCTTAACAAGATTTCCCTTGGTGTGTACCTATCTCCTACAATATCCTCCATATTACTTAATAATTGCCAGAGTGCCAGGAAACCAGACCACATGGGAATGCAGGTAAAATAAAGCAGTTTATTCAAGCAAACAACAATAAACTCACAACAAAAGTGAGGAAGCAAGATCAGGAACAAGCAAGGGTAGTCATCCAAGCCGGGGTTGAGTCCAGAAGCGGGTAGTCTGCGGATGCGGGGTCGTGTGCCAATGCGGGATTGTCTGCCGGTGTGGAGTCGTCTGCCGATGCATGGTCGAGAGCCAGGAGAGTCACCAGCCAAGCCAGGTCATACACGGAGGAACATGGAGAACAGAAGACTGCTAGCAGTGATGCACATTGGAGCACAAACGCAAGGGCAAAGGACTCCAACTCATCAGGTGATAGATATAGTTAGGTGTGCAGCATCAGCACTGTGTGACACCCAGGCAGCAGGCAAGTGAGGATGCAATCAGAGTTCATAAGAGGCAGCAGTGTGCACACATCCAAGATGGCTGCCAACAGGAGGGCAAGGTAAGACCTTGACAATAATAAAACAAGAGAGTCCATGGGTACCACCATGTCACAAGTTTATGATTTAATAGAATTGTTGGTGGTAGGATACATCGGGAGAACAATTTATCTGGGTAAATGTTGCCAGTTGGTTGATGCTATCTCAAAGATAAGCTAGAACCAAATGTGTTTTCCATATAAAGACAGGGGTAAGGTTTGTGTTCACTGCCAGAGCGAATGCTGCGTGTTCAAGTTTTACTGAATTTATGTGCATATTCCCTTGGGAGAATTTTTTCTTTAAACTATAATGTACTGTGTGGTCTTTGAATTGTGGCTATCAGGCTTAGAAGGCCAATAAGGGGGCTTTTGGATAATCCAGGCCTCTCAATAAAACAATGCGGGTGGTCGAAGACCGAGGGCACCCAGCAGATGTGGGGCACTTGCCTGCTTGCCCGACTCTTGTTAGACAACTGGTACCTTCATAGATACGATCATTTCTTTTACTTCCCCAGTTGTCTCTCTTCCCTTTTGACTCACTGCTAGAGATTCTGTAACCACAAATCACCCATTTGGTTAGCAACATGTGGAGGAGTGTGTCTGCCGAGGAGCGAAAGGTATGGTCAAATCATAATGTGAATGGAAATATTCCTTATATGTATGTTTATATCATGTGTTTATAGTGTATTGTGGAATATATTGTACAGTATAGTGTATATACAGTATAGTGTATATTGTATAGTATATTGAACTGTTTCTGCAAAATATAGAGATAAAGGCAGGCATTAACTAAGAGTATTTAGTACAAAACGAATACAGTTCATTCCCACTGGGTACACAGAACCCTGTATTTTATTTATTTATTTATTTTTTATATGGGATATTCCAACCTTTTCGCCCATGTGCTCAGCCTTGGAAGCTGGATGTCTCAAATCGCTAACAACCATTGTATCATCCTCTATCACCGTGAGTGACTTTGGATAAAATATTTTCAATTATGCAATTTTTACACCCGATTGGGGTCCCTGTCAAGACCTTTAACACCATTCAAACAGTTGTGTCACTACTGTTCTGTTCCAATACATGTTATTACATTGAGTGACGTGTACAAAGTACTGTGGCTTATGCGTTTTGGCAATAAGCCTTAATCATAGCCATAAAAAAATCTCAGGACACAGCATTTATATACAATAAAGTAAAAGGACCCCCCTCCCCCCTCTTGAGTAATGACAAAGGACTGAAAAAGAAAATAAAAGTTGAATGTTAAAGGTTAAGGTTGCAGATTATCTAATAGACTTTAGGGAATCTATTACCCCAAACTGTCAGTCCAACTCAGTTGGTAATCTGTCTGGGTGTTGCACTTTTTTTCTTATGTTCTTTGCTTTATGGATTGTTGCTTGCAGAAACTTATTCCACGAAGCTATATTATATAGTGGACTTGGAGAGAGACCTTAACTGCTCTCTTTCTGATTCAGATCTGCTCAAGTCTTTTATGCTCACTCATAGACTTACAGTGCATCCGGCAAGTATTCACAGCACTTCACTTTTTCCACATTTTGTCATGTTACAGGCTTATTCCAAAATGGACTCTTCCTAGAGCGGACCACCTGGTCAAACTGAGCAATCGTGGAAAAGGGCCTTAGTCTGGGAGGTGACCAAGAACCCGATGGTCACTCTGACAGAGCTCCTGCATTTCTTTGTGGAGAGAGGAAAATGTTTAAGAAGAACAACCATCTCTGCAGCACTCCACCAATAAGGCCTGTATGATAGAGTGGTCAGACGGAAGCCACTCCTCAGTAAAAAGCACATGACAGTCTGCCTGGAGTTTGCCAAAATGCACCTGAAGGACTCTCAGTCCATGAGAAACAAAATTCTCTGGTCTGATGAAACAAAGAATGAACTCTTTGGCCTGAATGGCAAGCGTCATGTCAGGAGGAAACAAGGCACTGCTCCTCACCTGGCCAATACCATCCCTACAGTGAAGCATGGTGGTGGAAGCATCATGCTGTGGGGAGGTTTTTCAGAGGCAGGAACTTAGAGATTAGTCAGGATTGAGAGAAAGATGAATGCAGCAATGTACAGGGACATCCTTGATGAGAACCTGCTCCAGAGTGCTCTGGACCTGGAGACTGGGCCGAAGGTTCGTCTTCTAACAGGACAACAACCCTAAACCCACAGCCAAGATAACAAAGGAGTGGCTACAGGAAAACTCTGTGAATGTCCTTGGATGGCCCAGCCTGAGCCCAAATTGAAGCTGATTGAACATCTCTATAAAGATCTGAAAATGGCTGTGCACCGACGCTCCCCATCCAACCTGATGGGGCTTGAGAGGTCCTGCAAAGAAGAATGGGAGAAACTGCCCAGAAATAGGTGTGCCAAGCTTGTAGCATTATACTCCAAAAGACTTGAGGCTGTAATTGGTGCCAAAAGTTCTTCAACAAAGTATTGAGTAAAGGCTGTGAATACTTATGTACATGGGATTTTTTTCGTTTTTTATTTTTAATAAATTTGCAAAGATTTCAAACAAACTTCTTTTACGTTGTCATTACAGGGTGTTGTTTGTAGAATTTTTAGGAAAATAATTAAATTAATCCATTTTAGAATAGGAATGTGACATAACAAAATGTGAAAAAAGTGAAGCGCTGTGAATACTTTCTGAATGCACTGTACAGCGGCTTCTTTGGCTCAGGAGAGGAGCTTATAGCTTCTAACCCGATGGTATCATTAACTATATCTGTTGCATAGAATGCTGCCTTCAATTCCAGATTCCTGTTGGAGATGCAGGGGAGACAAGACTACCTTGGCACATATCTGGTGGTATTGCCCCAATATCTGACCTTTTTGGATCACTGTCTTTATATATGTCACCTCATGTGATGTACCATGCACCTCCCCGATTTGTGCTTTTATCCACCCTCCCTGGGTCTGTCACTGATATTAAGAAGGGACTTATTTATGTTTTCTTACTGGCAGCGGTTATACTGAACCATTGGAAATCTGGGGTTAGTCCCACAATCGCAGAGTGGGCTAAAGAACTTTGTCATCTTATGCATATGGAAGAAATGACAGCACGTCTATATGAGATGACCGAAGTTCCTTTTGACACATGGTGCTCCTGGCTTCTTTATATGGATCTAGACAACTTCAAATCATACCTACAGTTTGGTTTTGATTGTATCAGGATTCTTCAAGAGCCAGCCATGGCCCTGGTTGGTTGGCTGTGCGCCCAGGTATTCTTTGAATGGGGTCTCACACCCCTCCCCCCTTTTCTCTCTCTGTCTTCTCCCTCCCCCTTGCTGTTTTACTTTGGGAGGAAACTGCATGAGTAAAGTGCAAAATTAGTAGACCACATGTTGTATTTTATCTTTCATAAAGCTTAGCCTTACAGTGCTCGCCCCGCCCCTGTGTTGATGGGGGGAATCATGCAAATGGCTTTCCTGAAACCTGTTGTTGCATATAAAATAGGGAGGTAAAATTAAATACGAATATTTGCAATATCCAAATGATCAAGGGGCCTGTTGGCCCCAAATTCCTGGTTATATTTTCTGGTGGCCCAACTCCAACATCTTGCAGGCTGGGGAAAAAGGTGATCTTCATATATCCTCTTATAATATACTCAGTTCTCTATTTCACAATGGCAGCCCTTTATTTGCCTTGGATTCATCTACTTCACCTTTTATTCAACATACTTATCTTACATTCTAATTGATTTATAAGGTCTGGCAATCCATTAAAACATGCTGGATATTATAGGGCATACCAGATTTACACCATTATGGTCAAACAGAGTATTCTCTAAAATTTCCCAGCTGGAAGGTTTTTCCAGGTGGGAACATGGTGTAAATGATACTCTAGTGCAGTTGTACTCTGACGGAGTGCTAAAAACCTATCAGGGGCTCTGTATAGACTACAGTCTGGATAGGAGGTGGTTTTTCCAGTACCTTCAACTAAGACATGTTCTGAAATTCCATGGTTTGGTTCCGAACGCCTCTTTTGTTTGTAACTCCCATCTTGGACATTGTAGTTTAAGCTAATAACACAAAGGGCAACATTAATAAAGTTTACGTGCGATTGCTATCTAATTTGCTTCTTATATTTCCTATATCATGTAGGGAGAAATGGGAGTTGGATGTTGATGTGGCTCCAGGAGACATATGGGATCAAATAATAAAGAACGTTCAGTTGATCTCGCTGTCTCCAACTCATAGAGTCACTTAGCTCTTCATCTTGCATAGGTCCTAATAAATGTTCAAGAAGTGCCCAATCCTGGCTCTTTTATTCACTTGTTTTGGAGATGTCCAAAATTACAACGGTAGTGGCAGGATGTAATAGATGTTATTAACTCTGTTTATAACACTGCATTAATTCCAGATCCTGCTCTATGCCTATTAGGGTATATAAATCCAAAAAATCTTGAACATGATCAGGTAGTGGCTAATATAAGATCACTTTTTATGGCCTGTAAGTTGAAAGCCTCTCGTTTGGTCTCGCCCAACACCTCTACCCTGGGGGACTGGGTCCGGGAAATGGATAAACATGTTATGTTCGAAAAACACACCTACTGTATGTTCAATGAAAAGCATCCTTGAAGTTCAAAAAAATATGAAAAAAAATGGCCTAAATGCATAATAGAGAGGTAATGTTTGAAGAGTAGGTTGGCCTGTTTTATATATTTTTTTATACAGTGTATCGGTTGCCCTGGAATATTTCTGGAATTTTTGGTATACTTGATAATAATGTAATAAACATGTTGTTGTTAAAGTTTTATTATAGAATTTCTTGTTCTGGTTTTTGTTGGGCTTTTTTGTTGGTTGCTTTGTTTTTTGTTTATTTGTATATGTTTGTTATGTAAAAGAATAATAATAGTATTATCCCATAATATACAAGGCCTAAATATCCCAGAAAAAAGGCATTTTGTGCTTAGAGAGTTGAAAAAGGTGAAACCACATTTTGTATTTTTGCAGGAGACACATTTTAAACAAACTAACGTGCCAAAATTGACCTCAGTATATTTCTCCATGGCGTTTCACGCAACCAATCCGACAGATAAAACAAAAGGGGTATCTATATTGATTAGTAAGACAGCGGGTTTTCAGGTGGACACATCTTTATTGGACCCCAATGGAAGATATGCATTTGTGAGAGAGACATATGCAGGAATTCCCACGACTCTCGCAAACGTATACTTCCCGAATAGGTCACAATTGGGATTCTGTCAGAATATGGTAAATATGCTTTTGGGATTTGCTAGAGGACGAGTGATAATGGGGGGCGATTTAAATATACCACTCCACCCATTGCAGGATGCCTCAAATAAAAGTTCGTGCATACGGTATAAGACCCTGGCCCGGATAAAATAATTAATCCATTCATTGAATTTGGTAGACTCATGGAGGACCTTACATCCCGACGACAGAGATTTTACCCATTATTCAGCGATACACAATAGATATGCACGTATCGATTATCTATTTATCACACAACGGGATATAGAGAACCTTTCACAAGCACGGATTGGGACACAGGTACTTTCGGACCATGCACCGATATCCGTAACTTTAAAAACAAATAAGACTCCCAGAGCTTTCAATTGGAGACTGAATGCTGAGCTAATTGCGGACCCAGATATTAACTCCCAGATAACACAACAAATACAATCTTATTTTAGTTTAAACACATTACAAGAGACCACCTCGATGGTTAGATGGGAGGCACATAAGAGTGTTATAAGGGGAGAACTAATTAAACTAGGTTCACAACGGAAAAAAGAAAGAGAAAAAATGGTTCAAACGCTCATGCATTCAATCTCCAATTTAGAAAAAATGCATAAAAGGTCTTTATCAGTAAATGTCGCAACTGAGTTGTTACAGAAACGGAAAGAACTCCAACAGATAATCGAGACAAAAGCCAAAAGGCTATTTTTCTTTCGAAAGGGGATCTACTATGAACACGGAGATAAGAGTGGAAGATTTCTTGCGAGAGCCCTTAGAATTGATCAGAACTCTAACACTATAACAGGCGTTAGGAATGCAGCAGGTAAAATAGAATCAGCAGCGGATAAAATTGCAGCACAATTTCACACGTTCTATTCGTCTCTGTATAATGTTGCACCACAACATAGATCCCTGGATTTTACGGGCAACAGAGCTACCAATATTGCAGCTTACTTGGCGAATAGTGGACTTCCAAAACTCACAAAGGGAAGTGAGTAATGATTTGGATCAACCTATTACAGAGACGGAACTACGTCTGGCACTGAAAGAAATTAAACCAAATAAAAGCCCGGGCCCTGATGGATTTAGCTCCGTATACTATAAACAATATGCAGATATTTTATTACCTCAACTGGTACCGGCTTTGAACTCCCTCACGGACCCGCTGCAGGCCTCACCTGCATTCCTCCATGCACACATATCAGTTATCCCCAAAATTGGGAAATCAACACATGAATGCGCTAACTACAGACCCATTTCTCTGTTGAATACGGATCTGAAGCTATTCTCTAAGGTACTGGCTAACAGAATTAAACCAAATTTGTCTACAATAATAATGGAGGACCAGGTGGGTTTTGTAGTGGGCGGAGAGACTAAGGATAATGTTATCAAGACGCTTAACTTGATACATTATACCCAACAGCGAAATGTCGAGGGCCTTCTTGTATCAACAGATGCAGAGAAGGCCTTCGACAGAGTAGCATGGGACTTTTTGTTGGCAACCTGCAAATATGTGAATTTTCCCCCTAAAATGTTGAGTTGGATAGCCTCACTTTATCAATGCCCAACGGCAAGAATTAAAATAAACCATCTTTTTTCGGAACCAATCACTATAAAAAATGGGACCCGACAGGGATGCCCGTTGTCACCATTATTATTTATTTTGACGATAGAACCCTTCTTGAGACATATAAGGGCAGATAAATCAATACAAGGGATGAAAGTTAAGGAGAATACGTATAAAGTAGCGGCATACGCAGACGATTTGTTATGCTACATTTGTTTATGTAACACAGCCATTGATCACAATGCCAAATCTGATGAAAGCTTTTGAAAAATATAGCTATATATCAAATTTTCGTATAAATTATTCGAAATCCGAAGTACTCAATTTAAACATACCAGAGAATAAACTGTTACAAATAAGACAAAAAAGCCCCCTCAGATGGGTTACGGGAGCCCTAAAATATTTGGGTGTTTGGATAACTCCGAGTTTGGAAACTTTGTATTCTAAAAACTTTTTGCCATTACTTAAACAGATCGAATTAGATTTGAAACAGTGGCATACCAGGTTTTTTTCATGGTTTGGGAGAGCAGCCATTATTAAAATGGTAATTCTCCCAAGATTGCTTTATCTGTTCCATACCTTGCCAATTAAGATTCCTAATAGCTATTTTACGAAACTCGGAAGGATCCAAACCCAATTCATTTGGTCACATAGACAGCCTCGAATACGGCACAATTTGATTGCGAGAAGGAAAGAAAGAAGAGGAATGGGAGTACCGGATTTCCGATTATATTATAAGGCTACTCAGCTTACACGAATCATCGATTGGCACTGTCATGAATCAAAGAAGGCGTGGGTAAAGTTGGAAGCGGACATTATAGAGTGCCCGCTACGATATTTACCTTGGATAGCCTGGCAAAAATGTCCGGCCAGAGCGAAGGCTCATCCGTTAATAAGACAAACAATAGCGACGTTCCATGGAGTGATTAAACTTCATGATATTTCAAGTGTACCAGGGCCCCTCACACCATTGACAAACAACCCAGAGTTTGCACCAGGTTACTCAGATGTTTGGCTTAACGCATCAGAAAATAGTGAATTTAAAATTGCAGCGCACTTCTTTAGGAATGGCGTTCTTGTGGGACAGGACCAACTTAAATATACATTAAATGCTCCGACTATACCTTTTTGGTCATATCTACAGTTACACCATTTCCTAAGTGAACCTATAAGGAAGAAGGCCTGTGGGGGACAGATTTCGGCATTTGAGCAGATATGTCTGGATCAAAAGCCTTTTAAAAAAGCGACATCATATACCTACACGCTGTTACTCTCTAGTGTAAAAATTAAACCAGATAAATTTAAGGAAAATTGGGAGAAAGCGTTACAAGTATCAATCTCAGATAAAAAAATGGGCGTCAGCGTGTTCTATATGACACACAAATGTTCAAGGAACACTAGATCTCAAGAAAATGCGTATAAGCTTCTTACCCAATGGTATATGACACCGGAAAAAATTAACAAGTGCTTCCCAAATACATCTGAAATGTGCTGGAGATGCGGCCAATCAGTAGGAACATTATATCACATCTGGTGGCAGTGTACAAAAATAGCTGAATATTGGACTCAGATCAGGGAGCTGATTGAGAAAGTAGTTGGCACAGCAATTCCATTAACTCCTGAATGTTGCCTGTTACATATTACAGAGGCCGCAGAACAAAGGTATAAAAAATCAATAGTCTGCTACCTTTTGAATGCGGCAAAATTAATGATACCGAGATATTGGAAATCTACCTCAGTTCCATCAATTAGAGAATGGGTGGTTACAGTGAGAGATATTTATAACATGGAAGAGACCATGGCCATTGCCTCGGACAAAATAAACAAATTTCAATTAAGATGGAGGCCATGGTATATCTTCCAATGTTCAGAGGGATTTTCCCAACTTATAGGCACAGGACCCGACTCGGTGCCTCACGTATGATAAGATACATAAACATTGAAATTTCTGCCTCCTCCCCCTTTTTTTTTTCTCCCTTTTTTCTTTTTCTTTATTTTTAATTATTATAAGAAAATTAAGATTGTAAAGATTTAAAACTTTAAATATGTGACACAATGGAATATTGAAATTTGGTCAACATTGCAAATGTAGAAGTGCTTGTCGGTACCTTTTGATTTGAACAGAATTATTGTGGAAATAGTACTCTATGGGATATAGGATATCAATGGTTGAATAGCAATAACATTGGTGGTTTTGGGGAGGGGAGGCGGGGGGGAGGGGAGGGGAGCGGTTGGGTTTTTTTTTTGGGTGTGATGGTGGCAATGGTGTGTGGTTACTGATATGCACAATTTTGTATTTATGGAGAGGTGTGATTTATGAGCACAAATTTTGAGAAACACAATAATAAAGGGAGAGAGGTCAGAGGTGTGGAGAGGGGGGCTTCTACCCCTCCCTTCTTTTTCTCCCTTTTCCCCCTTTTTTTTTTTCCCCCTTTCTCACGAGATATGCGAATACACGAGAAATATAAATTTGGATTTTTAATCCTCTGACACAGATGGTGGAATGTGAGTCACATTTAATATTACACTAAGAATATAAGGTGTTAGGGGAGGGATAAGGGGGGATGTGATTCTTTACACACACCCCCCCCCCTTCCCCTCCCTTTTTTTTTTCTCTTCTTCGTTCCTCTTTTCCCGTCTTCTTTCTCTTTTTGTCTTTCCCTCCCCCCCCCCATCTACCCTCCTCTCGCCACATTTTTTCTGTACCCTCGGATAATGAGGGGTTTTAAGGGAATAAACAAGAATATAAGGTTGGGGGATACTCACTTTGTAGCTGACCATAGAGTACTGTAGATTATACCATATATAAGGGATTTTGGATAAGTTGTTTGACTTTGCTTTGTGTCCACTTTAAAATAGAGACACCAGACAAAACACAAATTACTCTTATAAAAATGAATTTATATTGTTAAGAACTATACGTTGACGGTTTCGAGATTAAATGTTTTAGATACAGTAATGTGTGTCTTTCACAAACACTGTACACGTATGTTTGTAATCTTTAAATTTTTGAATGCTAATAAAACAAAGATTGAAACAAAAAAAAAAGAATAATAATAAATAAATAAAAAAATACAATCTGATTTAAAAAACAAAAAAACAAAAAGAATCTAAGGGCTACTTAGAAGACCATATACAGGAATGTGTAATGGAGACATCTATGTTGAACTGTGCATTTGGAATTTTTAATTAACTTCAGTTAAAGAATGCTTATTGGTTTTTAACTTTGCCTGGTATGAAGTTACTTGAGGACAATGTTAAAGCAGCTCATGCATGTATGGCATATCACAAGAACAGGGCTTAATAAGAGGACAAGATGAGTTAGGAAAGATGCAGTACAAATGTCTAATGTGCAGTGATGCTATTCACAGGAGGATATATTGCTGTTGCTAATGACTACAGTACTGTCACGTGCATAAACAACCAGCCGGTCAGGAAGCGGTGACTTGGCAAAGGTGATGAAGGACCTGGTAGTGAAGAAACTTGTGTGCTTAGGCTCTTTCCCTGGTGATTGGAACCCCAATACTGGATCCGACATTGTGGCACGGGGCGTCCTAGAGACCCAGACTGAAAGTCAAGGAAGATGGAGTGAGGCCTCAGGAGAAGAACAAACCCATGTTATGTACAAAAGTAAAGCTTGCTACTTTTCCAGTGAAAGATACAAATTGATGTCACTGGGAGTGAGATGCTGGTGGAGTCCGGTACAGTTTCAGCAGTACTGGCTCAGAAGTGCTGCACAATACAGGGAAAAGACTTATGAAGTCTATCGATGAACTGTCATCCATAGTGTACAGAGTGTAATGAGGAACTGATGTCCGTAGTGAACAATGTAAAGAGTACAGAAGTTGGGCCATGGATTACAAGGACTAGTTGTGTACATTTGGAAAAGTACCACTTTTAAGTTGGAGTGCTACCAACGCCAACTCGAGTTAAATGGCAGCCTCAGCCCGCCTTTGAGGGCACTAGTGATCGCTTTCTCTGGATCCCCACTTGGGCGCACTAAGCCCGCCCACAAACACAAGCTCCCGATGTGTTCTAATTTAGTTTTTCAGTATGTCTAAACATTACAAAGAGCAACAAAGATATGTTTGCTTTGTACTCAGGAAGTCCACATTCAGAGTGAGGCTCTTGTTAACCTTCTCTTACGCCTTGTTCTTTTGGATATCTTGGATACTCTGGCTCCCATAACACTGCCTTCTGCTGCACTGAGGCTATCAAGTCACTCTCGGTCACTTCTCTGGCCATAATGTCCCCCTATTAGGCAGTGGCAAGAAAAAACAGCAGAAACACAGCTGCAACTCTTGTATCTTGCCAGGGACTAATCATTTTCTTCCAAACAGGAATTCATGTAAAAATAATTACTGTTTATATTTTTTTTTCACATTCCGCCCAGGATTAATTTAACACATGGAAATTGTACACATGCAACTAATCGCACTTTCAAAAATTTCTACTAATGATTTATGCAGCTCAGCACAGCAGGTGAATACAGAGCACAGTACCTCTGTGTTCATGGGCCTATAGCTTACACATCTGATGCATTTAGATCCACATAAAACTATATGCAGTACAAATCTGAATGCATGTGTATAAATCTTAAACAATCTGGATTATCTCTAGCATATATGGTACAATATTGAACTAAGCAAAACTTTATGTAGGCTAGTTAGATATTTTATCATAGCACAACCTTTAAAACTATGGGAGGCATTTATCAATCTGGTGGCATCCATTAATTGGTTGCTGTGCACAATTTAATTGCAATTTGCGACTCATTTACTGTTCAAGTGCTGCTTACCTTCCTGATTCATTCACAGTTCAAAACTGGGAAACCCTAAAATACACAAATATGCTGTCAGAACCAATAAATGTGTGGCTGCCTTGTGACTATAGCAAGCCTGGAACTCCACAAGGATCCTCACATAGATACCACTAGAAACCTGCCAGAAACTCCATCCAGATTCTGCTAACAGCCTACCAGGAATCCCACCAGGAACCTGCTAGCAGCCCAGCCTAAACCTTGCTAGCAATTTACTAGCAGCCCAGGTTGAATCCTGTCAGGAACCCACCGGGAACCAACATATAGCCTGTAGCAGCCAGCCTGGAGCCTATCCAGATATACTTGATTGACTGATAGTTTTGAAAAACTTACAACCAGCATTCTGGTGGCAGGAGACACAAGCAGGAAAGAAGCTGTGCCTAAGCCATGCCATGCTGCAGCTATTCACATGTGTACTGTAAGTTTATTTTTTTTTCCAAACAATACCTATGCAAAAAAAAAATGCCTAATATTAAAGCAACCACATCAAATGGTGGATTTGGCCAGACTGTGTGACAGTGAGAGATTCTTAAAGGATATGGTTTTCCCCCTTAATGACCAGGCTATATTTTGCGATTCGGCACTGTGATATTTTAACGGACAATTGCTTGGTGGTGCGATGCTGTACCCAAATAAAATTCATGTCCTTTTTCCCACAAATAGAGCTTTCTTTTGGTGGTATTTGATCACCTCTGCGATTTTAATTTTTTGTGCTATAAACAATAAAAGAGCGACAATTCTGGAAAAAAAAACAAAATTTTTCACTTTCTGCTATATAACATTCCCCCCCCCCCCCCAAAAAAAAATTTAAAAATCAAAATTTTTTAACATTTTAGGTCAATTTGTTTTCTGGTACAGATTTTTGGTAGAAAAAATTGCAATAAGCGTATTTTGATTGGTTTGCGCAAAAAGTTATTGCGTCTACGAACTACGGGAAAGATTTATGTCATTTTTATTGTTTTTTTTTTTTTTTTTACTGTAATGGCGGTGATCTGCGATTTTTTGCGGGACTGCGACATTGCGGCGGACAGGTCGAGCCCCTGACTGACATTTTTGACACTTGTGGGGGGACCAGTGACATTACTACAGTAATCAATGCTAAAAATATGCACTGTTACTGTAATAATGACACTGGCAGGGAAGGGGTTAACAGTGTGGTTGACTAAGGGGTTAAATGTGTGCCTAGGAAGAAACAAAAAAATGTGTACCTAGGGGCGTGATTCTAACTGTGGGGGGCATGGCTTGTGGAATGACCATAGAGACCCGTGATCCTATATAGAAGGATCACAGGGCCTCTGTGATCATTTCAGGGAGAAGAGCGGTCAGCTGTGTTTACAACAGCTGCCCGTCCTTCTCTCTCAGCGGGGAATGATCGCAGGTGTCAAACGGCAATCGGAGCCACCTGACCCGTGTATCAGCTTCCCCGCTTACGAGTGGGGGTAGGAGCGTGCTGCCTGTGGTGCGCGTTCGCCCCCTAGCTGCAAGCGCAAGACCGACATAGCCCTACGTCGGTTTGTGCAGGAGGGCCAGCCTGCCGCAGTATATATGCGGTGGGCGGTCCGGAACCAGTTAAAGTGTCACTAAACCCACATCATAAAAAACTATCAAATGCTGTATTACATGCTGTTTATACTCACTCAGACTTAGTGAGATTTGTTTTTTTGTATTCTGCAAAAAACCTGGTTGATCCTGCTGCTCTCTATCTCCACCTTCTGTTCATGTCCCCAATGCAGCTATAGATTTTGCAGCTGTGGTGGCAACTCTTGCACATGCTCAGTTCTCAGTGAGTTTCTATGCTGAGCATTTCATCTCTATGACAACTGAGCAGCCCATGTGACTATAAAGTCACACATGTGGGCATATACAGAGTGGTAAATGACAGCCCACTCCCTCCCTCCTCCTCCATGCCCACTAACCAGGTGTTATTCTAAGACGTAGGCTAGAGGGGCGTGACACAGCCTGTGACTGGCAGAGATCCGCCCACACCATGTTATTTCCACAAAATAATAAAGATTTAATTTCAAATATATATTTGTATGACAATTTCAAAAACAGTTCATTGATATTATTTATTTATTTTTACCCCGTATTCCAAAGGCTGTTTTTTTTATTGAACATGTGACTTGCAGTAGAGGACTAGAAGATCCTCCTGTTTATGTTTCCCTGCAGACAGGCTTGGAAAGAGCTGGGTCATATGACAGCTGCATATTGATTAGGAAAAAGGACTTTTTCTTCTGTTACATGTTTTGATTACTTGAATAAAGCACCTTTTTGTGAAAAAAAAAAAAAAGGGACTTGGATGGTTTTTATTTATTAAAATAATTACAGTGCCATCGTCCAAATACAGAAATAGAAGGGACAATGTAAATGAAACAGTGTGTGTTTAGTTTCACTTCAAGCAAAAAACAATACAGAGTTCTATATCACAACCTAGTCTTTTTTTTATCTAAGTTGTATACATTATATACAATATCTGCAACAGAACATACATGCTGTCATAATGAGAAAATTAATGTGAATCTGGAGATAGGGTCTGTCTAACTATGCTATGTAAAGAAGAACTGTATAAAGTAACACACGTCAAACTAAAAAGAGTAACATATTTAATGGTACAATTTCATGGTACAATCAGATAGGTTCATCTATTACAGCATTTTAGTATTTTATTATGTTTTCTCCAACAAATCAGTTTACAAAACACATTAGATTAGATGAGTTGTATTTATACAATGGAAAAGCCTGGAAACCTTCAGAACTGGTTGTCTTGGGATTGTTTGTTGGATGCTGTGTCACGAGCACCATGTATGGTCTGTTTAATGAAGAAAGAATTCAGAAAGTTACATATTTCTCTATTTAAACTAATACAAAGTTAATACCTATTTACAAAGAAAAGAGCTGAGAGCCATTACTCAACCATTTTTATTTCAGCCATCATGTTATCTTGATAGTATTCTTGCTAAGCAGTTTTATTTCTAAATGGCTTCACTCAGATGTTCAGTTTTAAAAAGATCCGTCTAGGGTAGAAGTAGTGTTTAAATCCCACATCTATCTTTTGGCAATAAAATAATGATCAGTGCCCTAGCAGCTATTAAAAAAAAAAAAAAAAACAAATCTGACTGCAATACTCACCTTATCTATGACGCTGTCCTCCACAGACTCTCCGCTCCCGGTCTGACCTCGGCTCCCCTTCTAAATTGACACCCATTGTCAGTGCTGGTACAAGGTCATCTTGTGCCCAAGGCAAACATGCTAAACTGCGCCCCCACAAGATTTATGAGCATTATGTGTCAGGATAAATTCCCCCACAATAAAACACTGAGCACTAATCTGCAAATTTCCGCTCCTAGTACACATCTTCTCCCTCCCACTTCAAATGTCTCCCTCCCAACACAAATCCCCCTACCTAAATCACCACTGTTAGCACTCCCCCAAATCCCCCCCCCCTAGAAAAATACTTACCCCCTGCCACTCCCAAAATTCCCCCTTCCAACACAAATCCCATCCTCCCAATCTCCTTGTGACGCCCCTCTTCCCAAATCACCAGATACCACAGTGTCTAGGGCAACCACCTCTTCTTGACACCCCTTTTCCTGGCCCTGCCCATCATCAGATATTTCACTTCATGTGAGCCATTGCCATTATAGGCTTTCCACTCTGGAAACATTTCATTATAGCAGCAGGGGCTTGTTGTCACATAGTATAAAACTGGATTCCAGAACAGGTGACAAGCCCAATAGAGTATATACAAAATAATACCATCACGATGGCCGCATGAAGAGGGAGCTCCGTGCGGGACACGGCCGAATCCACCATCATCCCCGTTCCTGACCACCCGATCGCGGCATCCACACCTTCTCTGACCGTCGCCGGTGACCGGGGAGCCGTCCATCCGCATATTGCGCAGCTCCTCCAGGGGATCGCGCCGGACCGGCGCCTGTGGCCTACCCGCGCCATTGCGGCCTAGCTGACCTCCGCGATCTGCCGCCCGGGACGGTAAGCGGTGCGGCCCTCTCCATCCTCCCGGTCTCCCCCCCTCGGGACGCCCCTCACTGTCTGCCTGGCCTGCCCTAAGTCTGGGGACCTCCGGCATCCGTTTTCCCAGGGCCCCTGGCCGCCGCTGCCCGCCATCTTGCCGGCCCCCCCTACATCCATCATCTGCACCTAGGAGTCCTGGGGTACCCCCCTGTTACGGAGGGATACCTGGGGTCCCATCCTCATCCTCCTTGGGAAGCTGCCGGGATCATACTCTGCTGCTACGGACCTCCAGTGCTGAGGGGGGATACAGTCCGGGCTCTGATTTTGCTGCTTTGCGGACTCTGTGAGTTGGGGGGTTCTGTGGACTGTTGGCTGACCCCTGTCCACTTCCATCCTTATTTGCCTGCTATCCTTCAGCCCTGTTGAGTGTCCCTCACAACTCCTGCAGCATATCCATCAGCCTGCCAGGTGCCTGTCTGCTGCTGTGCAGTCTTCCAGCTACATACTCATAGCTGCAGAGTATTGCTCCAGGCCCTCACTGACTTTCTTGCAAATCCCTATACTCACAGCTGCAGAGTATTGCACCAGGCCCTCACTGACTATATTACAAATCCCTGCAACAGTTCCCCTGTCCTTTTGATCCCTTTTTGCTGTGGATTGCTCTGATCAAATTTTTTCCTACATTAATAAACTTGCACTATATGCCCGTGACCTCCAGCCCATGTGCATCTTCTTGTAACTGATTTGAAGACGCTTGTAATGAGGTGCTGAGCCACGGGACTGTCCGGCTCCAGCAGTTACCTTTTAGCCTGACTACACCTACTATACGCATGTCTGCGGGCAGCTCCCACCTCGCTGACCCTGCAGACCTTCAACAGAGCTCCATACAACGTTACCTGCTGCGCACAGCGCTACCGGAACCCCGCTCCCCCAGACCTGATAAGATGGCGCCCAGTCGCACAGTGGGTAAAACCAAACCTCCCCCTCAGCCATCTCTGCCTACTCCTCCTGATGGGGCCACGGGAGGCGCGGTGCGGCCTCCTTCTCCAGCAGCATCCTCATCCTCGCCTCCCCTGCCCAGCTCTTCTTCAATGAATGGGGGCCCTGACTCCAGGGATTGTGGGGGAACCCTCAGGTCGGAGGCGGCCTCCCTTCTCTCTGCCTTCCGGTCGGACTTTGAATCCTGGGCCTCTAAAATGGAGCTCTCGCTGCATGCTGACTTGAATGCGATCCGCCAGCAGGTCTCCGCTACGGACTCCACTGTTGCCGCTGTCACCGCTACTCAGGAAGCCCATGAGTCCCGCATTACGGCTTTGGAGACTGCCTCCCGGGACCACCTCCACCGCCTGCGCCAGCAACAACTCCGCATAGATGACGGCGAAAACAGGAGTCGCAGGAACAACATAAGGATTCAGGGCCTCCCTGAGGCCACCTCTGGTACGGATCTTAAACCCACAGTGACTGCAATTCTCAATCAGATTCTCGGTAGAGCCCCGACCACGGCCATCGAACTGGACAGGGTGCACAGAGTGGGGGGTCCGGGAGGTGGGGGAGAAGGCCGTCCCCGTGATGTGTTATGTAGGGTTCACTACTATACCCTAAAGGAAGAAATTATGAGAAAGGCTTGGCAGCTGGGATCTCTTGACTTCGATGGCTCCTCCATTCACATCTACCCCGACCTATCCCGCAATACTCTACATATGCGAAGAGTGGTCCGTCCCTTACTGGACTTGTTACGTCAAATTGGGGCCACTTACACATGGGGGCACCCCTTCAGCATCAAAGTGACTTTCAACTCCCGGAAGTTCGTGCTAGCGGATCCTGATCAACTACCCGACTTCTTCTCCTTCCTGGGTCATGCTCCGGTGGACATTCCGAATTGGCTGGATCGTCCAGTTGAATGGACGCGACCACAGTCATCTGGTCCCCTTCCTCAGAGAAGTCGTCGCTCCCGCTCAAGATCTGCCTTACCCAGGCACAGGCCTAGCCGCCCTCAGTCTCCGGAAGCTTGATGACTGCATATACCGCACTCCACTCTGACTGTGCTAGTGCGACCGGACCCTATTTGTTGACCCCCTGCTTGCCCTCTCCTGCTATAACATGCTTCTCTCCACAGTTACCGGCCTCATCCGTCTTGGTCTGACTTTGCTTCTGCCCTTTGCTATTGCTATGAATGGCTGGGGTTTGAGGGGGTCGCTATGTGACCGTTCACGCCACAGATTTTGGGGTCCGCCGGCTCTTGAGTTGTCTCTTATGTTTCATGTTATTGGTATTGTTATACAATGTTAATGCTTCCTCTAATTCGTGACAATTTTTCCTTTTTCTCTGTTTAATGCTCGCTGCCCCACGGCTTCATGTACTTACTGGCTCGGTGTGACCTTACCCCTACCCCTTGCTGTTGTCCAGTCCAGCTGGGGTTTGGGGGGGTCGCCTGACGCTCCATGATTCTGATAGATCCTAGCCCACAGCTTAATGTTTCAATTGCTCTTATATTGTTGTTCTAACATGTTTTATGATTTTATTGCTTTCTCCCCTGACGGTCGCAATTTTGCGTCCTTACCAATATCCCCGTATTGAGCTCTAATGTTGTTGTTCTTCTTCGGTGTACACATAATTGATTTTTTGTTTAAATCTGCTGGGTTGCCGGACCCGCTCATGTGCTTCTATCTCCCTCTTCACACTTCCACCCCCCCATAGGTTGAGCACGGTTCTGTGCTCGTATCGTGTGTTACGCGCGGTGTCCTGTACTCAGGCACTATAGTTTCCTTGGCTCCCCTCCTGGAGTCCCCCTTGTCTACTACTCAGTGTACTACTTAGCCTTCCACCCCCCCCCTTCCCCCCCTTTTTTTTCTCTTTTTACTTCTTCTTTTGTTGCTCTTTCCCCCCCTTTTTTCTTTTTTTCTTCTTTCCCCTCCCACTCCCTTTCTATATTCACTGTTCCTGTGTCTTCTCCCCCCCCCCCCTTTTTTTTTTTTTTTCTCTTCTTTGTTTTTTCTTCTTCTGCTGTCCTTCCTTCTTTCTGATTGCGGCTTCCATTCCCCTGGAGGCCTCCTCTCCTCTGCCTACCCGCCCGCGTCCTACTATGGCCCACACAATAAGTACTCGCCCCCGTTTGATCCTAGGCTCCTATAATGTACAGGGCCTCAATGTTGCTTCTAAGAGGGGCCAAATCCTATACCATATGCATAAGCGCCATGTCAATATCCTGCTACTCCAAGAGACGCATTTCTGCTCCGATTCTGTCCCTGCTTGCTCCAACAGGTACTACAACCGATGGATACACAGTTCTAACCCGCTTCAGAAGTCCAAAGGGGTGTCTGTGGCCTTTCATAAATCCCTGCCTGTCATCATGATTGACCATGTTGCAGACCCATAGGGAAGGTACGTGCTGGTTAAGTTTGCTCTCTGGGGGACGACATACACGGTTGCCAACTTCTACTTACCTAACGCTAATCAGGTTGCCTGGGCCTTGCGGTACCTTGAGCTACTCGCGGGGTTTGCGGAGGGGAGGATCCTCCTAGGCGGCGACTTCAACCTTCCATTAGACCCTACACTAGATACCTCTTCCTCTCGTTCAGCTCTTTTCTATACGAAGTTGCGCGCCCTGAAGCGTGTCCTTCATGACTTGCACATCGTTGATGTATGGCGAATCCTCCACCCGACCTCTAGGACCTACACTCACTTTTCGTCTGCCCATCAGTCGTACAGCCGGATAGACTATTTCTTCGTGGACCATGCCTGTCTTGACTGGTCCCCCGAGGTAGACATTGGGACGTTGGTCTGGTCCGACCACTCCCCGATTTTCCTCACGCTTTCCCCCCCGGACACTCCGATGAGAGAATGGACCTGGAGGCTTAATGACTCTATACTGGCGACTGCGGGCTGCGTGGACGCGATTTCCACTATCATTAGCATCATTAACAATTTCTACTTAGACCACGCTGAGGACCCTACGTCCCTCCCTCTGCAATGGGAAGCGCTCAAAGCAGTGCTGCGGGGTTCCTTTATCCAGATGGGTTCCCGTCTTAAAAAAGAAAGGTCGGCCTCTATTACGGCTGCGACTCTAAAGCTACGCGATCTAGAAACAAAGCATAGCCGGACCCCCTCTTCTGCCACTCTAGCCGACCTCTCTACGGCTCGGTCCCAACTTAGAGACCTATATGTGGCCTCCGCCCGCACGTACGACCAGAAGTTGGCTCTACACAGATACAAGTCTCAAGACAAATGTGGTCGACCATTGGCTGGCGCACTCCACCCACGCGCTGCCTCTACATTTATTGACCGGATTCGTGACCCAACAGGGTCCCTGGTGATGACCCCGAAGCTGATTGGTCAATCCTTTGCGACTTACTATCAGTCGCTTTACCATTTGTCTGCGTCCCTGCCCCAGGGTGCCGCAGGAGCCTCCCTCGAGGACAAAGCTGCGTATGTGTCGGCGACTGCCCTCCCGTGCCTACCTGCTGAGACTGTCTCGGACCTGGAAGCGGCGATCTCAGTCGACGAGGTTGTGGCAGCTATTGCATCTATCCCTTCCGGCAAAAGTCCTGGTCCCGACGGCTTTACTGCCAAATTTTATAAGGTGTTCAGCACTTTGCTGGCCCCTTTTCTGGCTCGGGTCTTTAACTCGATTCCTGACGGCTCGGATTTTCCTCCTCAAACGTTAGAGGCCCACATATCTCTAATTCCAAAGCCGGGGAAGGACCCCGCATCGTGTGCCAATTACAGACCTATCTCTTTAATTGGAATCGACCTTAAACTTTATGCTAAGATCCTAGCGACCCGATTGAAACCGTTATTGCCAGACCTTATTCATATGGACCAGGTGGGCTTTGTCCAAGGCTGAGAAGCTAGGGACAATACCTTGAAAACCCTCCTGCTTACTGATTATGCCCGCTCCCACGATATACCTTTGTGCCTGCTGACAGTGGACGCGGAGAAGGCCTTTGACCGTGTTGACTGGCATTTTCTGCGTCTTACCCTGGAACAAATCGGTCTCGGCCCGCTGATGCTGGCTAGAATTATGGCCCTCTACAAGTCACCTTCCGCTAGGCTCCGGATTAACGGCTCCTTGTCTCCTACCTTCAGCATCCACAACGGTACGCGCCAGGGTTGCCCCCTGTCTCCGCTCCTCTATGTCCTAGTAATGGAACATCTGGCCGTTGCTATTCGTGACAACCCCAATGTCTGCGGACTGACCATTGGCCCCATACATTCAAAACTAGCGCTATTCGCAGATGATTTACTGCTCTACGTCACTTCTCCTCAAAAGTCCCTCCCTGCGATCTTGGCCGAGTTCCGCGACTTTGGCCTTGTGAGCAACTTTAAAGTTAATCACTCTAAATCGGAGATATTAAATATCTCCCTGCCTAAATCGACTCTTAAGCGTATCTCGGACACATACCCCTTTAAGACGGGATCCTCCTCCGTTCGCTACTTGGGCGTCAATCTGCCTTCTGACCCGACGCGCCTCTTCACTGACAATTTTGTTCCACTCCTCACTAAAACCCTGTCTGACCTGTCTACCTACTCCACGAAACACTTGTCTTGGTTTGGGAGGATCAATGTTCTGAAAATGGACGTTCTACCTCGCTTTTTGTACCTCTTCCAAGTGCTTCCTGTTCACATAGCTGCCTCCTTCTTTGACAAGCTGCGTAGAGCGCTTTCGAGATTTGTATGGCTTCATAGCCGACCCCGCCTAAAGTATGCGACTCTCACCCTTCCGAAGTCTAGAGGGGGCACCGGTATCCCGGACTTCGCTCTCTACCACCGTGCGGCGACCCTGACGCGCTTGGTGGATTGGTTTCACAATGCCCCCACTAAACTGTGGGTGCAACTTGAACATCTTCTTGCCCCCTTTGATCTCAGGGCACTTCCCTGGACTCCGGTGCATCTTCGTGGTCACGTTTCCTCTTTCAACATGTTAACGGGCCAGACCCTGCGGACTTGGGATTGCCTGAATAAATCGGGCCGTCTCTCAGGTCCTCAGGGCCCCATGACGCCCTTCTTTGGCACCCCGGCGTTCCCCCCGGCAGCCTCGTGTTCTAGATTTGGACCCTGGACTGCGACGGACCATCGACGTGTTTCCCAAATTCTCCGAACTGACTCGTCCTTGTTGACGACTCCTACTTCCACCACATCCGACGGTGCTCTTGTGAGCTGGCTGCAGCGCGGCCAGGCTCTCTCCTATATACGCTCCCTGCCCTCACTGACTGCTGTTAGGGGAGACCCTTCGGAGTTTGACTCTATCCTACTCCAGGATGTTCCCCCCACGCACACGGTATCTCTCTTATATTCATTACTCCTACGTGCCCTTCGCCCTGACCTGCCAACTTATACTGCTGCCTGGGACAGGGACCTGGGGCGAGCCCTTTCATCTACCGACTGGTACAAATGCTTCGCGCTGACTCACTCGCTGTCTCCTGCTACGCAAGTTCAGGAGAAGGGGTTCAAACTCCTGAGCAGATGGTACAGGTGCCCTTCCTCGATTACCTATATTGATCCACTTCAGTCGGACCAATGCTGGCGATGCACGTCATCTAGGGGGACGCTCCTTCATATTTGGTGGGAATGCCCGCAGATCCATGCATTGTGGACTGGAATTATTGCTCTTTACTGCAGGCTCCAGGCAACTACAGTATCCGCGACACCGCAGTTGGCCTTGTTGTCCTTGTTACCCGGCTCCTTCCGGTCGATCAAGAGAGACGTTCTGCGTTTTTTCTTGGCGGCTGTACGGACAGTAATACCCAGACACTGGAGGACCCCGCACGTGCCTTCTAAACTTGAGTGGGCTTTGGAACTAGACAGGCTTAGAGACATGGAAAACCTGCTGGCGCGAGAAGGGGGCAAAGAGGAACGGTTCTCTGCTGCATGGATGTCTTGGGACGTGTTTCGGTGTTCGGAGGCCTTTCAGTCCTGGATCGAAGCGCCTGTGCTGCCGGGTGATGGGGAACAGTAGTGGGACGTGGGCGGTCCCTCATGATCTTCTCTGTCTTCCTCACCCCCTTGACTTCTCTCTGTTTTCGCTCTCCTGCTTTACCCCACCTCCCCTCTCTCTACCTCTTTGGCTATACTACTGGCACCATACGGCTATCCTTTTTGTGCTCCCTTGTGGTTTTTGGGTGCTTCGCAGCGTAAAACCTGAGTATTTACTAGTGCCTCCCAAACTTTACACCATTTTCTAATGCGACACCAGATGTGGCGGTGTCTCTAACAGTGTTATCCTTTATTTGCTCTCTCCCTTGTTTATGTTGACCCAGGTTACACCAAGCTGCTGTATATCAAGTTGCGATACAATCGTACTCCAATGGACTTGGTAGTTTCTGTTTCGTCTCAACACTGATTGATATTGTTTGTACTAAGCACTTACTTGAAATTCATTGTGTGACATGGCTGTGAATTTTTTCTGTTTGCTCCTTGCTCCTTAGCTTTCACCCATATTCTGTAAAACTCCTTTTTCTTAATAAACTCAGATTGAACTAAATAATACCATCACGAGAAACCCTTCGGAATAATAAATTAGTTTTTTCATATTTTATGTGCTATTATGTGTAGGACGTTTGCTCTACTAAAAATGTGTAAGTGCAAATAACCTTAATCAATACGTGTATAAACAAATAAATCTGTGCACAGTGGCGTAGCGTGGGTTGTCAGCACCCGGGGCAAGGCAGGTAATTTGCGCCCCCTAACCCGTAGATTTTAGCACTCGAGTCTCTTCCACTTGATTAGTTAAAAAAACCCTTACCCCCTAAGCACATGTATTGTTTGTTATGAAAATACTGATGTAATTAAAGTTAAATGCATCTAAATACAAGTTTGAATGACCAGCGTGCCCCTTTCAATGCAAAATGACCAGCGTGCCCCCTTTCAATGCGGAATGACCAGGGTGCCCCCTTTCAATGCGGAATGACCAGCGTGCCCCCTTTCAATGCGGAATGACCAGCATGCCCCCTTGCAATGGGGAATGACCAGCATGCCCCCTTTCAATGCGGAATGACCAGCGTGCCCCCTTTCAATGCGGAATGACCAGCGTGCCCCCTTTCAATGCGGAATGACCAGCGTGCCCCCTTTCAATGCAGAATGACCAGCGTGCCCCATTTCAATGCAGAATGACCAGCGTGCCCCCTTTCAATGCAGAATTACCAGTGTGGCCCCTTTCAATGCAGAGAGAACAGCGTGCCACCTTTCAATGCAGAATGACCAGCATGCCACCTTTCAATGCAGAATGACCAGTGTGCCCCCTTTCAATGCAGAATGACCAGCGTGCCCCCTTTCAATGCAGAATGACCAGTGTGCCCCCTTTCAATGCAGAATGACCAGTGTGCCCCCTTTCAATGCAGAATGACCAGTGTGCCACCTTTCAATGCAGAGAGACTTACCTGCAGCGGCGGCTTCTCCTCAGTTCCCTGCGTCTTCTCGAGTCCTCCCGCATTCGCCTTTTAGCCAATGAGGAAGCGGATCCCGCTTCCTGATTGGCTAGGAGGAGGATCCGTGTGACAATAGCAAAATTTTAGCGAAATCTGTGACAGCGCCAGACTGCTGACTCTGCTCACTCGCTGCTAAACTGACTGAGCGAACTGTTATGTCAGAGTCAGACAGAGTGCATAGGCGTGCGCAGCCTCAAACACATGTGCGTGTGTGTGTGTGTATATATATATATATATATATATATATATATATATATATATAAGAATATATGCACACACTTTTAAAAATAAATGTAAACAAACATTTAAGCGGTATTAAAACATTTTTAATTAAATAAACAATTATCAATGTATACCATAGATCCCATTTAGAGCAGGGTCCCCATAGATCCCCCTTTAGAGCAGGGTCCTTATAGATCCCCCTTTACAGCAGGGTCCCCAAAGATCCTACTTTAGAGCAGGGTCCCCCATAGATCCCCCTATAGAGCAGGGTCCCCATAGATCCCCCTTTAGAGCAGGGTCCCCCATAGAACCTCCTTTAGAGAAGGGTCCCCATAGATCACCTTTTAGAGCAGGGTCCCCCATAGAACCTCCTTTAGAGAAGGGTCCCCATAGATCACCTTTTAGAGCAGGGTCCCCATAGATCCCCCTTTAAAGAATGGTCCCCATATAATCTAAGGGGACATTTCTCTAAAGTGGGGAATCTATGGGGACCCTGCTCTAAAGGGGGATCTATGGGGACCCTGGCCTGCTCTAAAGGGGATCTATGGGGACCCTGGCCTCCTCTAAAGGGGATATATGGGGATCCTGCTCTAAAGGGGGATCTATGGGGACCCTGGCCTGCTCTAAAGGGGATCTATGGGGACCCTGGCCTCCTCTAAAGGGGATCTATGGGGATCCTGCTCTAAAGGGGGGGTATCTATGGCATAGATCCCCTTTAGAGCAGGGTCCCTATAGATCCCCCTTTAGAGCAGGCCAGGGCAGGTCCCCCATATAGATTTCCCCCCCCCCCCTTACAGCAGGCCAGGGTGAGGTGAGGTGAGGTCCGGACCCTGGCCTGGTGTAGGGGGGGATCTATATGGGGGACCCCAGAGTGACCTAACTTCACCCTGGCGGCCTGGCCTGCTGTAAGGGGGATCTATATGGGGGATCATGTCCCCCATATAGATCCCCCCTTACAGCAGGCCAGGGTGAGGTGAGGTCCCATCCCCCATTTAGATCTCCCCCCTTACAGCAGGCCAGGTAACCCATAAAATAGATCCCCTCTGAGGATCCTCTATGGGTAGCGCTAGCTGCGCTACATAATCATATGGCTCCAAAATACAAAATCTCCAAAATCTTTTCAGTGTTCTTCTCACACACTCAGTCAGTCTCAGTCAGTCAGTCACTACTAGCACAGGCACAGCCAGCCCAGTACTACTCCAGTCCAGTCCTGAGTCCTGACTCCTACCTTTTTTTTCACCTGTCCCGATAACAGCAGGCTAGGTTTTCTCCTCTCCTCCTAGGTTTTCCCTCGTCCTGCAGCAGCGTCTGACGTCGGCTCTCTCCTCTCTCTTCTTCTGCTTCTGCCTCAGCTGAGCTGCCTGGCCTGGTGGACGGTGGTTCTCTCTCCTCTCCCGTCCCGCGCTCAGTGCTGCGCTGGGCGGCCGCTGCACCTTAGTCCCTCCCCCTCCCAGATAAGCCAGGCGTGCAGCAGGGACTGTCTCTCCAAACCCCCCCCCCTCCACAGTGGGCGACCCGGCGGCTCGGATCGGGAGCCGAGCTGCGCACAGCCAGCCTGGCCAGGGGCAGAGAACTGCGAGTGCGAGCGGGCGGCGGCATCCTATGACAGACAGAGTGTGAGTACTTCATGTGCGGAGCGGATGCGCCCCCCCCAGATGTTGCGCCCGGTGCGGCCGGCCCCCCCTGCACCCCCCACGCTACGCCACTGTCTGTGCAATCAATGTCAATTTGCAAAAATAAACACAAATAAAACAATAAAAGTAGACAATATAAAAGTCTTGAGGATAATAAGAATTCATGCAAGGCAAAAATCTTCTATTCCACTTCTTTTTTCCACCACGTGTGCGTTGGTAAAACATTGGAAAAAAGTTAAAGCAGCGCCAATATGAAGTAGACGTATAAAAATATGCATAAAAACAAAATCCCAAAATCCTTGAGGAGAAGAGAAAAGATGGAAGGAGACCAGTCCAAAAACATCCAAGCACCGGTGTAACAGTGGGGAATAGATGAATCACCCAATAGTGTGCAGCCAAACTGCTTACAAGAGAGTCTGACCCTCCTGCTACAAAGTGGTCAGACAACGCCAGTGAAATCAGAATAGACAAAATGATAGGAGAATCCCTCTCATGTCCCTATCATGTCTTCCGATCAGCACTCACTCCCAACTCATGGATAGGGGGACAAATGCAGATGGAACCAAGTGTCACGTACCTGATCCAAAGCCGGAGTGTAGAGAGGGCTCCCCTTGCGGCTAGGTGCAGAGCACCCCTGGAGGTGAGACAGGGAGTGCTATGCCCGAAGTAGCACGGGTTGCCGGCTGGGATGGCCAGATGGTGGCTGCAGCCAATGAGTGATAGGTCCAAGGCGGATCTGGAACACTTGACAAGCCAGGCAGGTGTGCTGCAGGAACAAAGGTAAGCTGGGTAGCCCACAGGAGACTGGTAATGCAGAGTCAAGAGCCAAGCCGGGTCAAACACTGGAGAAAGCAGAGGAGAGTCCAGGGACAAGCCAAAAGGTCAAGAGCCAGAGGTATCAAGAGGAGTCGAGGTCAAGCAGTCCGCGTCGGCAACAGGAAATCCAAGATTAGCAGGCAAAACAAGGCACAAGGGACACGGGAAGCTGAAGATCATCCAGCAGCTAGTGACTGTCATTGCTAAGCTTAAATAGGCCGTTTGTCGCCAAGCGCCGTCACATCCTGCGTTCACGCGTGCGCATTGGCGCACGCACGTCCTTGGTTGAGTTTGCCCGGAGTTGGCCGCGCATGCGTATTCGCGTCAATGCGCAAATGCGCTGATTAGCCAAACTGTTGGAGGTTACCTGACACCAAGCCTTAACCTCCCTTGTTCTCCAGTAGTAGTGACACCACTCCAGAACAATAGAGCAGGCCAATGGTGTAGTATGTACAGATAAGTAAATTTATTAAAACAGTATTACACTTACATGTAACCAGAAACGAAAAAGCATATGTGCAGAGTTAAAGCCACGGCGTGGAGAGTGTGCTGGACATCCGAGTGCCCGAATCCGCCTTACGCGTATCGTCATACAGTTGACATCATCAGAGGCGTCATTGGTGATACATGCTCTTCCTATTTCACAGTACTTTACTTAAATGTTGTGTTCCACCACCTAGTATAAGGGGGGCGACTCACCAGATAGCTTTGGGCCACCAGGACCCCCCCCCCCCACCACTTTAATGCTTAATCCAATGCTTGGTGTATACTTGGCATTGTTTTACTTTGTGCTTATATCCAATGCTACCAGCAGGATAAACCCAGAATGAGAGAACAATGACGCGATAATCGTGCAATACATTTATTAAAAGGTGTTATTAAAAGGTATATGCCGATACACTCACATTTCCATGTGCCATGAAGTGGCACCCACTATGTAAAACCGGGTTGGTATACAATCCTCACTGCCGCTCGTTTCTCGGAGCCAGCGTGTGTTCCACCTGAGCCGGACATGACATCAGTAAAGGACCTGGAATTTCCGCCACTAGTCAGACCTCAATGTATTTCACTGGAAGGCATCATCAGGAAGTCTTCAGCCCCCCTCCTCCTTCCCCCACAGCTTGCCCATTCACAGAGCGCAATGCTGCAAAGCTTCACCGCTGGTTTCCCTTGGTAGAGATGGTGGCGGCAGCACCCGATAGTCGATTAAAAAATTGGCTCGGGTGAGGACACCACTGGATTCCTGGACAGGTAAGTGTCCTAATATTTGTAGCTGCTGACTTTTAGTTTTTTTCTGAAGGAGCCTGGAGCTTGCCTGGAGAAATAGTGCTCCTTGGCTCATGACAGCTGCATACACAGGTTTTCCTTTGAAATACCTAAGGCCTTTCCTATACAATGTTTGCCAAATTATCTAAGGCATTTGCATTTTTTACAATCCACAATACATACATATAGGATGCATGTAAAGTATAAATCTTCAGGGAAGGAGGCAGTGAGAAGCGTAATGGCTGCTCCACAGTTCACTTATAACAGCCACCCTTCACGTACACTTTATGCTTATGGTGCCGCTCTTAGATGTCATCAGGGAGTTATAAATGAGTAGAGCTAGGAGTATAACAATGTCACAGGGAATACACACAGAAATGGTATTACTGCCATATCCAGCTGGGTGCAGACAGTGCCAGGGGAAAATTATCTGTTCTTTACAGCAGAATAGTGAAACAGATTCTACATTAGTAGTAAACTGGCAAACAGAGTTTTGGATCAGTTTCACTTTTAATGAAGCAAGACCCAATCATTGCACTTGCCAATGGCACACAGTAGATCTGAAAGCTGAACTTTTTCATACTTACATTGGGCCAGTTTGGTTTAAAGTACTTATCCATATCTGATATCCAGAAAACTAATGGAGATGCTGTAAATCACTGTTGTAGTCCATGTTACATACAGTGGGAGCAAAAATCTTATGGATTCTCTGCGAGTCGCTGCCTCTCTGGAGACTGAACACAGGGGGTCACTGGCATAACACATCTGCCATTCATAGAATAATTACAATCTTTTTCAGCAATTTTTTTAAGATGTCACCATCCCTCCTCTCCACCTTGTCTGCTGTTTTTCGACAGTCTTACAGCAATTTGACCAGGCAGGCTGTGAGGCAGTCCAGACACCATTCCAGTGGCAGTCCAGATTTTATTTCACTGAACTGGTTGGTCAGAGCAGCTTCTGCTAATTGTGTTGCTCTGTAGTAAGCAAGACTACTCTTTTCCTGGTTTTAGTGCAATACAAAATAAAAACAAAATATGAAGGTTATTTATTAATCTAGCAATACGTGCCTTAATGCCCTGGTGCCCAACATGTGGCCCACGGCTGTTGGCTAACAGGCACAAAGCAGAGCGCCAGCCAGGTGCCTTGTGCTGGAACTCTCTCTGTGTTCCAGCACCTAGCACTGAAAAAGAGACTGTACAGTGGGGGAGAGTTATTTCCACCCACAGTGCAAGTAAAGTCCCAGCCTGGGGACCGAGAGAGAGAGAGGCGCAGGAGCGAGTGATGGAAAAGTGATCACCAATTGGATGCGATGCCCACCAATTCCGGGGGGGAGGGTTAACTTGACCAGTACAACTGCCTTGACCAGTAATGAAGGAGGGATAACTGTCACTGCCACTGACCACTGATGCAGAGGGGGTGGGGGGATACATTTAACAACCAGTGACCACCATTGCAAAGGGGATGGGGGGGTTTCAATGTCACCAATTCTTGGGGCTATTATTGAGTACATTGACACCAGTGCTGGGGGTTAATATTGCATTCACTGACACCAATGTTGAAGGGTATTATTGTACCCACTGAGAGAAATATTGGGGGTTATTATTGTGTCCTCTGATCTCTATGTTGGGTGTTATTGTTGCGTTCAGTGACACCAAAGCTGGGGGCGATTTTTGCGAACACTGACACCAGTGCTGGAGAACATTATTGTATTCAATGACACCAGTGATGGGGACAGTTATTTTGTAAACTGACACCAGTAACAGGGGCTATTATTGTGTCCCTGACACCAATGCTGAGGGATATTATTGCATTCACTGACATTAGTGCTGTAGGCTATTATTGCATCCACTAACACCAATGCTGAGGGATATTATTGTGTTTACTGACACTAGTGCTGTAGGCTATTATTGCATCCACTAACACGAATGCTGGAGGGATATTATTGTGGTCACTGAAACTAATGTTGGGGTTTATTATTGCGCCCACGGTGATACATGCATACCAAAGATGTTGGAGTACAAAAAGTTGAAGTATTGCAAAAAATGCAGCAGGACCAAGATTTTTGAGTGTTGAGGTGTGGAAATGCACTGCTATTGTGCGACCCTTTGGAGATGTTTGGGGCGGCACTTGAGGCCCTCTATATTTTTCCATTTGCCCACCACTGCCTTAACACATCTTATCGACAAACCTAGATCACAGTAAACCGCAACAAACGGTAATGCACTACCATATATTGCAGTCTGCTGCACTGGAAAAAATAGTGCAGGTCCAATTAAAGGTCCTTAGTGGTGCATCGGTACCCCATTCAAATCAATAGACGGCCTTTATACAACGCATGTTAACGTGCAAAATATTTCATGAACGTTAACACACCACAGCAGGACGGGGCTCTGAGGAAGTGGGTTCTCCCTTGAAACGCGTCAGCCAACCTATATAGATGCCACCGTAAATGCTGATTGATCACTGCCACATCAAAGCCATGACAAGGAATTTCCCCTTCCAACTCCTACATCACTCATCATAAAATATATGTAGCTTCTAAATCTTTTCAAGAAAGACAAATGGATAGATAGCAGAAAGATTGACTCATTAACAAAAAGTTCAAAAGGTCCATAAGACAGCCAACTATGGAATTAGTGATACATACATATACTGTATATATATATATATATATATATACACACACACACACAGTATATATATATATATATATATATATATATATATCCTCAATATTTCCACTTGCCTGCTCTCATTTGGCAGGGGGAAATTAGTGGTGGGCGAGTGTGGAGCAGGAGCTGAATGGGCTGACAGTTTCCTGGCAGATCACTTCTGGCAAAAGCAGTGCGGTAATCAGAGGGGCCCGGAGGGGGGGGGGGCTTCCTGCCCCCCAGGCTGCTCTGCTGTCCTGTATAATGTCCTGTGAACTTTCCTGTAAAATGATCCTGGCGATCAGCCAGGAAACTGTCAGGAGGATCTGGTGGCCGGATCACACAGAGCAGGGATCCCCTGCTGTGACACAGCTTCTATATGAATAGCCAGCCGCTTTCAAATGAAGTCCCGTCTCCTGGACGGGTATTGGACCAGTGTGATGTCTATTAGAGTACCCAGTCCAAGATGCGGGACTTCATTTGACAGTGTCAGGCTATTCATATAGAAGATGTACACAGAGCGAGATCCTGGCTCTGTGTGATCCAGCCACCAGATCCTCCTGACAGTTACTTCTCGATCCTCCCTGCATTGATGGGCACTGATGAGGCTGCACTGATGGCCACTGATATGCTGCATTGATGGGCAATGATAGGCTGCAATGATGGGCACTGATATGCTGCACTTATGAGCACTGATATACTGCACTGATGGGCAATGATATGCCACATTGATGGGCAATGATAGGCTGCACTGATGGGCAATGATATGCTGCACTGATGGACAGTGTTGAGCTGCATTGATAGGCAATTATAGGCTGCACTGATGAACATTGGACAATGATAGGCTGCATTGATGGGCACTGATAGACTGCGTTTATGGGCACTAATATGCTGCACTTATGGGCACTGATAGGCTGCACTGATGGGCAATGAAATGCTGCACTGATGGGCAATGATATGCTGCACTGATGGGCAATGATATGCTGCATTGATGGGCAATTATAGGCTGCATTGATGGGCACTGACAAGGCTGCACTTATGGGCACTGATGAGGCTTTATTGATGGGCACTGAAAAGGCTGCACTTATGGGCACTGGCAAGGCTGCACTGGTGGGCACTGATAAGGCTGCACTGATGGCCACTGATGAGGCAGCACGAATAAGGCAGCCCTGATATACTGCACTGATGGCCACTGATGAGGCGGTGATGATGGGTACTGATAAACTGAACTGATGGGTACTAATGAGTTTGCACTGATAAGGCAGCACTGATATGCTGTACTGATGGGCACTGATGGGCAATAATATGCTGCACTGATGGGCAATGATATGCTGCATTGGTGAGCACTGATGAGGCTGCACTGATGGACACTGAGAAGGATGCACTGATGGGCACTGATGAGGCTGCACTGGTGGCCACTGATGAGGCTGCATTGATGGGCACTGATAGGCTACATTTATGGGCACTGATATGCTGCACTTATGGACACTGATAGGCTGCACTGATGGGCAATGATTTGCTGCACTGATGGGAAATGATAGGCTGCACTGATGGGCAATGATCGGTTGCATTGATGGGCACTGATGAGGCTGCATTGCTGGGCACTAATAGGCTGCACTGATGGACACTGATAAGTTGGACTGATGGGCACTGATAAAGCTGCATTGATGGGCACTGATGATTGACATTTTAAGTCATATATATATATACGTATATGGCTTCCGATGGTGTTAGAATTTATTGACAGTGAACTGGGACTGTAAATAAGCCGTGCCCTCTGTTCATTTCATTCTAGGAAAGCTGAGCACATTGTATGTTTTGTGATAATTGCTGTTGAGCAATTGTGAATCAATACCCGTGGTGTATAGCCTGTCTGAGCTGGTAGCCGTTGGCAAACGGCACCTAAGCATCCAGACAGGTGATGTCACTCACATGAGATGAGGCTAATGGTGTACTAGAGCACTGTGCTAAAAATAAGGCTGACGTCCGTATGCGGTCACATCAACAGGAAACAACTCTGGCTATGATCACAATAACTGTGATGTAAATATAAACTTTTATCTATCAAATACCCCAATTTAAACAGGGCTCAGCGCTGGGGTGAGTCACACAGGAGCACACGGTTATTAATGAGTATATAATATTGTTTTGTAAAAGGAAAAAACAAGATGTATTTATAGATTCAGTGCTTTTAGGAAGCAATTTATTGCTGGGTCTACCTGAAACCGATTTTCATTTTTCATGGTCTTAAGTGCATGCAAATGTCTTCATGGTTCACCTGTCTTTCCGTACACTGCGTGCCTCTCACTGCTTTGCATACCACTGGGGATGAAAAATCTTTACCATGTTTGACTAATACTAGAGAAAAGTTTTCCCATTTGAAAATAAATACTAGAAAATAGGATTGTGGGGAGCCATCTTGAAAACAATACAATGCTAGGTCATTGTACAATGATGTCTTGTCCTATTTAGATGTGTTCAAAATGGTGTTGAGAGATGTGTCTCTCCAAATGTGATGTAAGTCAGGCACATTAACTCCAGGACACAGTTTTGGTGCAGTGTGGATATGCTTTGTGGTTATCACCGCAAACGCATTCTGCCGTTTGCGGTGATAACTCACATGTGTGCGACCATCGCTGTTTGCATGCATGCAGGACTGATGCGTGTGTTTGCCTTTGCACGCGAGGATGGGGGTACTTACTTTAAAAAATATATATATAATTAATGTTTTCCTTTATTTTTTTTCAATGTTGCTTTACATTTTTTTTTTTCAGTTATATTGCTGTCACAAGGAATGTAATCATCCTTGTGACAGCAATAGGCAGTGACAAGTACTCTTTATGGAGAGCTCTGGGGTCAATAAGACCCCAAATCCCTCCTCTGCACTTAAAAGCATTCAAAACACCAAAATCTGTGTTTTTGTTCGCTTAAGACTTTAAAAAATTGGAGCCGATTGTTTTGAGTAACCTGGAGGTGGTGTCATATCATCACTTCCAGTTTACTATTTTGAACAGTTGATCAAAGTTGATCCCGACTTTGCTTGGCTGTCCGCCGGCAGGTCGCTCGGGACTGCCGGTGGGACGGGAGAGCCCGAGAGAGCCGCAGAAGGCAGCGGGGGGGGGGGGGGGTGTAATAGCAATTGAGCGGCTAGTCAGGTGCTCCAATTGCTATTACAAGAGAGCCGACCACCGGCTCTAAAAAATGTACCAGGGTGATACCAGCAGCTGCAGGCATCGTCCCGGCATAACAAGCGAAACTCGAGCAAATCTGGACTGACATTCCCCAAATAACCTCCCTACCCCAAAATCCTCACTCTTGATAGGATTGACATCCCTCTTCTAACACAAGCCCCACCCCATCCCCCCACCCAATAAAAAGTCTCCCCCCTGCCATCACAAGCCTACTATCCCCTTAGTTGTACAAATGCCACCATAAATCCTTTTGTCTTACCTCCCCCAAATCTCCCAACACAGACCTCAAATACAGCATGGTACCACGAGGGCGGGAGAGGTTTTTTCTCCCAGACTCCTCCTCTTTGTCTGTCATAAGACACATCAGAGCCAAGAAGGAGCTTAGGGAAAGCTTCCTAGGCTCTGTTACACTTGAGTGACAAGCAGAAGCTGGTGGGGGGAGTTGCTAAAGGTGCAACCAATTGCACCCCCGTAAATTGCACACGTAGTCCCGCCTCCTGGCTAGGCTCCTTTGATAGACAGAACACCGCTGGTACGTGTGACGTCTATCATAGGAGCCGAGCCAGGAGGCGGGACTACGTGTATAGCTGAGCGCCCGGCAATTCAAATGAAAGATGTTACAGTGCAGCGATCCTCGCTCTGATTATCCGGCCACCTTTCCTCTTCCTCTCTCTTCTCCTGCACAGATGAGGCTGCAATCCATTTTTATGGTCACATGGTTGGGGGGGTCTAATATAGGATTACAAGGCTCAGTATGTCTTATTTATGATCACATGGTTGGGGGGGGGGGCGTCTCCTATAGGACTACAAGGGTTAGCATTCCATATTTCTATTCACATGCCTAAGGGGGGGTCTCATATAGGACTACAAGGCACGGCATGTCTTATTTATGGTCACATGATGGGGGGGGGCGTCTCCTATAGGTGGGGCAACTGGTGGTGAGTAACCCTTAAGTCCTGGCTAGTAGCTCAGGACTTGAAATTTTGAGCCCTGTAGCAGTATGCAAGGGGTTAATTCAGAAGTAACAAGCTACATAATAAAGCATCATACCTATTACGCAACTAATGACACCAGAGGAGACACCTTCCAGATTAGGTATTGATCATTTACAATGCGGTCCAAATGGTTTTCTATACTGAGGTGTATATCAACAATATACAGCAAGCATGAATGTCAAAGGCTGAACACAAAACACAAAGAAATTACACTCATCCTTTTAAATAGTAAAAATACCTGGGCCAATGTGGACATCAAAACTATACAATGTAAAAAAATGAAGTGCTGTTCAAAGTTTGTAACAACTGTGTTACACACTTTTTATGTGTTGTGTTTGTAACAATTGCGAACTGAATGAACAATATTATCTGGGGATAGACTCGATTCAAAAAGTTTGACACAAGGATTGGGCTGAAAATAACTCCCTTTTTAAAAAAAAAAAAAAAAAAAGGTATTCTTAGCTTGGTGTTTTAGCTTTGTGAAATGAGCATATTGAGTGTAAAAACTTTATCCTGGTGGAAATAAAAAAAAAAAAAAAAAAAAAGTTATTACTGGCTTTTCTACAATGCAATACACTGCATTATGCTGAACTCCTCTCCAAAAGAGCCAAGCACAGAATGAACAGGCTTCATGCAATTCAATCTGCTTCAGATCAGAGACTGTTTGCTGGCTTTCTAAGCCATTTCTTTTCAAGAAATTCAGAACCTTCTGCAGCCTCCTCTTTTTTTTTTCTCCTGTTACTCCAAATACACCATTTGTTGGCAGAATTGCTTTGTTGTTTTGCATTTAATATTACTGAAACCTTCCTCCATATACTTTTCATAAAAATCTGCCTTCCTTTCTATCTAGCAGCTCCATTCTACTTACATACTACAAAAATTGCATTATTTGAGAGATTAAGCATTATTAAACCCAAAACCTAAAATATAATATATTGCAGCTTACCGATCATTAGCTGTGGTGGCCAGTGGTGCCAACCTACCAGACTTAAATTCATTGACACAACACCCAAATTTTACTGGCACAGCCAAGTTTTCACTAGCATTTCCAGAAGTTACACAATTAGTTTTAAGTGCAAATTTCAGTATTTACACTATAAACAACTACAATGTACAATTAGCAATGTGATTTAAGGTAGATATTAGGGGTAAAAAAAACATATATTTTTTATACAGTATATATCAAGGGCGGATTATTATAACCCATCAGTTTTTGTCCCCCTATGCCCACAGACAGAGAGAAAGACCGCTTTGCGTTTGCCCACACAGAGAGAGATAGACCGCTTTGTGTTTTCCCCCACAGGGAGCGATAGACGGCTTTGTGTTTTCCCCCAGAGAGAGAGATAGAGAGAGAGAGAGAGAGAGACTGGTTTTCCCCCAGAGAGAGAGATAGACCGCTTTGTGTGTTTGCCCCCACAGATAGAGAAAGACTGGTTTGCCCCCCACAGAGAAAGAGAGAGCTTTGCCCCCACAGCAAGAACCAAGAAAGTCCCTTGCCAGCCTGCAGTGCTCAGCAGACTGCTACCTCCATCCCTATTTCCCGATTCAGGAAGGGCATGATATGGGGCCTGGAGGCTACTTACAATCTAAAGGAGGAACCATAAAAAAACAGACTAAGTGCTGTTTCTCTCTTAACCACTTGCCGACCAGTCGCCATCATTTTACTGCGACAGGTCAGCTCTATTACGCAAAACTACGTACCTGTATTTCGTTTTGTGTAATAGACAGTGGAAGCACAAGCACGACGATTGGCCAGAGGGGGAGCCAATCAGCGGGTCCAGCTGACACAATGTCCGCCGGCCACCTGTAAACAAGGCAGAACGCCATTCTGTCACAGATGAACACAGGGATCCTATGTTCCTGCTATTTAGGAACACGGATCTCTGTGTTCATCTATTAAGTCCATTCCCCACGCTCCCTAGGCACACATTCTCCCCTGGTGTTAACCCCTTCCCTGCCAGTGTTATTAGTACAGTAACAGTGCATATTTTTTATCACTGATTACTGTAGTAATGTCACTGGTCCCTTCAAATGTGTCAATTAGGTGTCCGATCTGTCTGCTGGAATGTGGCAGTACCGCTAAAAATCGCTGATTGCCACCATAACTAGTAAAAAAAATAAATAAATACGACGTCATCATCACGCTCCAGATGACGTTGTATGACGAAACGCGTAGGGCGTGGTTTGTGTACGTCAGCACGTCACTTCCGGGAACGGTGGTTTGAGCCGGTGGAACGCGGAAGCGGCACGGCGAACACCTCTGAGCTGAAAGTGAACTCCCCAACTGTGAGTGGATGCTAAGTTGAGTTACTTTGTACAATATATGCTACGCAATGGAGGCTTGTCTTTTATTGTAGTGACCAAGAAGCGCTGAGCCCCCTACCCAAAGAGTGTGGTAAGAAATGGTGTCTTAGGTGGGTCATCCACCGGTGCCATACATTATTGTTTTCAGCACGGATCACAACACGTGGTTTTTGGCACAAATCAGCACTTGGCACTTTATGCATATATGGTTTTATGATATTTTATGAGAATTTGTGATATTTTATGATATGGTGCACTGAGCACAGCCCATATTTTATTAGCACGCAGCACTTTTGGCATTATATCACAAGCACTATATGCACTTGTTCAACTAAAGGTTGAACTACATATATATGGGATTGCACAAACACAGCAATTAAAGTGGTAGCGCCATTCCCAACTTTTTTCTGCACGTTTTTTACCTACTACCTCAGAGGTAGGTTGGAGGCAGCTGACACCACTAATTTTTTCTGTCCTGCAAAATACTGAAAACTCCATAGCGCTGGTATTTAACCCTTTTTTCTATATCTCAGAAGCCATGCCCCCCCACAGTTAGAATCACTCCCCTAGGGTCACATTTAACACCTTGATCACCTATACTGTTAACCCCTTCCCTGCAAGTGTCATTATTACAGTAACAGTGCATATTTTTAGCACTGATTACTGTAGTAATGTCACTGGTCCCCCCAAAAGTGTCAGAAATGTCAGTTAGGTGTCCAATCTGTCCGCCGCAATGTCGCAGTCCCGCTAAAATTCGCAGATCACCGCCATTATTAGTAAAAAAAACTATAAAAATGACATAAATCCGTCCCGTAGTTAGTAGACATGATAACTTTTGTGCAAACCAATCAAAATACATTTATTGCGATTTTTTTTTTACCAAAAATATGTAGCAGAAAACAAATTGGCCTTAAATGCAAAAAAATTTTGATTTTTACATTTTTTTGGGGGGAATGATATATAGCAGAAAGTGAAAAATATATATTTTTTTTTTTCAAAATTGTCGCTATTTTTTTGTTTATAACGCAAAAAAAAAAAAAATTGTACAGGTAAACAAATATCACTAAAAGAAAGCTCTATTTGTGGAAAGAAAAGAAAGTCAATTTCGTTTAGGTACAGCGTCGCACGACCGTGCAATTGTCCGTTAAAGTAACACAGTGCCGAATCGCAAAATAGGGCCTGGTCATTAAGGGGCAAATCCTTCCGGTCTTGAAGTGGTTAAAAGCTGTTACAACAAAATATTTTTTTCCATAAATAAATTTTAAGCTGATCATTTGAAGCACGCTCTGCTGGTGGTAAATGGTTTATCCCATCTCTGATTCACATCAGGTGATTTGCAATTTCAAATCGTAACAAAATGCATGATGTGAATTTGGGTGCCAATATTCTTAAGGTGCGATTCTGCAACAATTATTGTGCAACAGAATTGTGCGGCAATCGCAGCAAAAAGCGCATTTAAAAATTTTGCTAAGCTTGTCACTCAAAAAAAAAAAGGGAGCTTCTTTTGGGCAACAAATGCACATAGGGCAGCCCATTGAAGTGAATCAAAGTCAGCATCAAGAACAGAGAGCGCTTAGGGTCAGGCTTGTGAAGGATAAAATTGGATGATCAATGTGCCCCGGATCAATATGAGACTGTTACACTTCACACCAAAAAATGTAATAAAAAATTAAGTCTTTTATTAGCCAGGGATAGACATATAAAACCAATGAAAACTTTAAAACAGTCACAAAGACTGGATGGAAAGACAGCAACAAGGGCTGCGCCTGTGTTCCAGTGATGACGTCACTCACCGCTCCCAGGAGACAGGCCTAAGCCTCAGGAGCAAGTCAGTCGGTGGAAGGCAAGCCAGATTCAGAAAGGTCCCCTCACCACGAGGACATGTTTCACGCGCCTGCACCTTGTCAAGTCATGTGACAGGACGGACCAATCTGACATTTTATAGCAGAAAAGGGAGGGGAAAAATAACGGCCCTGAAAAACAACTAGGGGTGTAATATCGATATAGCTGGTGCTTTCTGCCATAAACACCTTTATCTGCATCGCAAATAGACATTCGGTATATGTCAAACAACACTAATGAACACAGAATAAGGAAACAATAAGGATACAGTATCTCACAAAAGTGAGTACACCCCCCACATTTTTGTAAATATTTTATTATATCTTTTCATGTGACAACACTGAAGAAATGACATGTTGCTACAATGTAAATTAGTGAGTGTAGAGCTTGTATAACAGTGTAAAATTGCTGTCCCCTCAAAATAACTCAACACACAGCCATTCATGTCTAAACCGCTGGCAACAAAAGTGAGTACACCCCTAAGTCAATATGTCCAAACTGGGCCCAATTAGCCATTTTCCCTCCCCGGTTTCATGTGACTCTTTAGTGTTAAAAGGTCTCAGGTGTGAATGGGAAGCAGGTGTGTTAAATGTGGTGTTATCGCTCTCACTCTCTCATACTGGTCACTGGAATTTCAATATGGCACCTCATGGCAAAGAACTCTCTGAGGATCTGAAAAAAATGATTGTTGCTCTTCATAAAGATGGCCTAAGCTATAAGAAGATTGCCAAGACCCTGAAACTAAGCTGCAGCACGGTGGCCATGACCATAGAGCGGTTTACCAGGACAGGTTCCACTCAGAACAGGCCTCGCCATGGTCGACCAAAGAAGTTGAGTGCATGTGCTCAGCGTAATATCTAGAGGTTATCTTTGGGAAATAGATGTTTGAGTGCTGCCAGCATTGCTGCAGAGGTTGAAGGGGTGGGGGTCAGCCTGTCAGTGCTCAGACCATAAGCCGCACACTGCATCAAATTGGTCTGCATGGCTTTCATCCCAGAAGGAAGCCTCTTCTAAAGATGATGCACAAGAAAGCCCGCAAACAGTTTGCTGAAGACAAGCAGATGAAGGACATGGATTACTGGAACCATGTCCTGTGGTCTGATTAGATCAAGAAAAAAATATTTGGTTCAGATGGTGTCAAGTGTGTGTGGTGGCAACCAATTGAGGAGTACAAAGACAAGTGTGTTTTGCCTACAGTGAAGCATGGGAGTGGTGGGAGTGTCATGGTCTGGGGCTGCATGAGTGCTGCCGGCACTGGGGAGCTACAGTTCATTGAGGGAACCATGAATGCCAACATATACTGTGACATACTGAAGCAGAGCATGATCCTCTCTCTTTGGAGACTGGGATGCAGGGCAGTATTCCAACATGATAACGACCTCAAACACAAGAAAAACATATTCACTTCAGATGGTGTCAAGTGTGTGTGGTGGCAACCAGTTGAGGAGTACAAAGACAAGTGTGTCTTGCCTACAGTGAAGCATGGGAGTGGTGGGAGGGTCATGGTCTGGGGCTGCATGAGTGCTGCCGGCACTGGGGAGCTACGGTTCATTGAGGGAACCATGAATGCAAACATGTACTGTGACATACTGAAGCAGAGCATGATCCCCTCTCTTTGGAGACTGGGATGCAGGGCAGGATTCCAACATGATAACGACCTCAAACACACCTCCAAGACGACCACTGCCTTGCTAAAGAAGCTGAGGGTAAAGGTGATGGACTGGCCAAGCATGTCTGCAGACCTAAACTCTTTTGAGCATCTGTGGGGCATCCTCAAATGGAGCGCAAGGTCTCTAACATCCACCAGCTCCATGATGTCATCATGGAGGAGTGGAAGAGGACTCCAGAGGCAACCTGTGAAGTGCTGGTGAACTCCATGCCCAAGAGGGTTAAGGCAGTGCTGAAAAATAATGGTGGCCACACAAAATATTGACACTTTGGTTACATCATAATTCTTACTAATTGTTTAATACAAAATCCACATATAAGGACGAAATTTGTAAAAAGAACAATGGTAATATACTGTATCTCACAAAAGTGAGTATACCCCTCACATTTTTGTAAATGTAGATGTCCTTTGACCAATCAAAACAATTCCTTTGCTTCGGGTATAAAAGACAAGAAAGGCGAAGCGCCTCTAAGTGCAGTAAGTTTTTTATTTCAAAGGTCACACAAGATCTAACAACTCACATGAAGCAATAGTAAGTAGGCTCGATCTGGAGTCATGGGGTGATCATAAAATCCAGAGTCCTGAGTCCGGGAGAGAAGATGTTCAAGGCCGGTGGATGGAAGCGGAGGACAGTACAAGCTGGCTGCTGTCTTCCGGATCCGGCTGATCTCCGTGTGTCAAGCTGGAACGCAGCGTTAGCTGCGTGACGTCACCAAGGTCGAAGGCAATCACACGTCGCGTTTCAGAGCATATGCCAAGCTTGCATAGAGAATGCGCGCTCTTTTTTCAAGTGTAGATGCAGAGACTACTGAGAGCCAAAGTATATATGGACGTGATCCGTAGGTGGGAGTGTACAAAAGGACAGACCACCAATGGGAAGGGATGGCGGCCATATTAGACTAAAGGACTTAATATAAACCGCGGTAATGTCTGTACTTAAATAAAACACACATATGTACAGACATATAGCTTTAAAAATATAATGGTGTGAATGTATATATGTAAACAGTATAACTTGTGCATAAATAACAGAGGTAAAGTAAAAAAAGGAAAAAAAGAGAAATTAAGAAATAGGGGAATGAAGGTACTAAGCGGATACGATTATTCATGAGATAAAGGATACAATCATAATGGATATCAAGGATGAATGCTAAAAAGTCAAATAGATAAAAATATTCTAAAATGCTTCTATTAAGGATATTCAAAAAATATATTCCAAAAAACATTTAAAAAACATGTGAAAAAATATATATTATTTTATATTTTGCATGAAATACATTGGGTGAATAAAATAAAATAAAATAAAATAAAAGAGATATCACAAGACAGATTGTAAAAATGTGTTATAAAAAAAGTATTATAAAAAAGATGTTTATAAAATGGTACTAATGTCAAGCTCCTCGTTTAGGCCATGTGGCTTTAGCGTATTTAGGGTGTAGATCCAGAAGGTCTCACGCTGACAAAGTCTGGAAAAACGTTCAGCCTCTGAAAATTTGTTGGATATGGCCTCAATGATCCAGACACGTAGTCCTTCAGTAGATCTATTATGAACCTCCAAAAAGTGTCTGGGGACACTGTGCTTGTCAGAACCTTCCTTTATAAGCCAACGATGCTTGCCAAAGCATTGGCGAAGGGGACATATAGTGCGGCCTACATATAATAACTTGCACGGGCAAGTTAGGCAATATACTACATGATCTGTAGAACAATTATAAAAGTTATCCAACAAATGGATTTGGCCATCGTGAGAGAAGGATTTTTGTCCGTACGTGATAAAGTTACATGTTTTGCATAGTTTCTTTCTACAAGGGTACATCCCTTTAAGAGGGATGAGGTGTAAAGGATGAGTTGTCTGTTTCTCAGGCAATTTACTCGGGGCAATTTTATTTTTCAGTGTGGGTGCTCGCCGATAGGTAACTTTAGGACGTGGTTTCAAAATGGTCTTAAAATGGGGATCTTGTAGTAATATATTCCAATGCCTGCTTAATATGCCCTCCATCTTTTTATACTTATTATGAAATCTGGTGATAAACCTAGCCGGGGGGTTCTCTCCAATCTTTTTGGTATTAGATGGTTTACCATTAACATATATATTGCATGCCTGGTCAATCAAATCAAAATTTTTTTAAATGTTTTTAAATGTTTTTGGAATATATTTTTTGAATATCCTTAATAGAAGCATTTTAGAATATTTTTATCTATTTGACTTTTTAGCATTCATCCTTGATATCCATTATGATTGTATCCTTTATCTCATGAATAATCTTATCCGCTTAGTACCTTCATTCCCCTATTTCTTAATCTCTCTTTTTTTCCTTTTTTTACTTTACCTCTGTTATTTATGCACAAGTTATACTGTCTACATATATACATTCACACTATTATATTTTTAAAGCTATATGTCTGTACATATGTGTGTTTTATTTAAGTACAGACATTACCGCGGTTTATATTAAGTCCTTTAGTCTAATATGGCCGCCATCCCTTCCCATTGGTGGTCCGTCCTTTTGTACACTCCCCCCTACAGATCACGTGCATATATACTTTGGCTCTCAGTAGTCTCCGCATCTACACTTGAAAAAAGAGCGCGCATGCTCTATGTGAGCTTGGCGCATGCTCTGAAACGCGTTGTGTGATTACCTTCGACCTTGGTGACGTCACGCGGCTAACGCTGCCTTCCAGCTTGACACGCGAAGATCAGCCGGATCCGGAAGACAGCAGCTGGCTTGTACTGTCCTCCGCTTCCATCCACCGGCCTTGATCATCTTCTCTCCCGGACTCAGGACTGGATTTTACGATCACCCCATGACTCCACATCGAGCCTACTTACTATTGCTTCATGTGAGTTGTTAGATCTTGTGTGACCATTGAAATAAAAAACTTACTGCACTTAGAGGCGCTTCGCCTTTCTTGTCTTTTGCACCCTCCACAGAATTGACTTCCCTGTGCGGTGGAGCTGGCCCTTTGCTGCAGGTTGAGATACATCATCTGGCCACACAGACACATCTACCGTCGGGGTTTCTCCCCCACCTCCCCCACACAGACTTGTTTATGCTCTTATATCATGTAGTCTAAGGTATTTTATTTAACCTTGTTTGATGACTTTATTTATTTTATAGTTATCTTTACACCTATCACACCGAACTCATTACACCAGACCAGAGCGCAAGCTATTTATTTATCATTCCTTTTTGCTTCTGGTATGGAGGAAACCTCACGCTAAATTAATTTTAAAAAAAAAAATGCTGTGTGGTCCCCCCCCCCCCGATCCATACCAGGTCCCTTCAGTATGGTATGTATTTTGAAGGGGAACCCCACGCCAAAATAGAAAAAAAAAAAAAAAACGGCGTGGGCCCACCCCCAAGACCATACCAGACTCGTCAGTCTGGTATGGTTTGGGGGGGCCTATGCCATTTTTTGCTTTCAATTTTGGCGTAGGGGTTCCCCCTCAAGATCTTCAGAGCACAAGTCACAGTTAAGATGATGATCCCGACTTCCAGTCAAGTCAATGGGCTAAAATCATGAAAAAAGTCGTGCTGAAAGCATTTTCAAAGTCGGACCAACACAAGTCGAACCAGTTAAGATGGCTCTCGTAAGGAACCATTGATTTTGACATGTCATTTGACTTGTGCTCTGGAAGTCGGAGCGGGTGTCGGAGTAGTGTGAACTTAAGCTGGATACACACTATACAACTTTTGTTATTAGATTTCCTTCAGATTTACCTTCAACTATGTAGTGCAAGGGCCTGCCTGATTGCATACAAATTGAAAGTGTTTAGATTTGACCTCATATTATATGGTTTTGGTACATCTAAAGGAAAAAAATCTAAAGACAATTATATAGTGCGTATAGCCCATTAGGCAAAACTGCACAGTTTGTTTTCATCTACAGGTGTCCCTTATCTGCATAGGCAGTTTTTGGTAAGGGTGAACTAACCTCCTAAAGTGGTAATAAACCCAAAAGCAAACATTTATTATATTGCAGCTTACTAATTCTTAGATATGATGGCGGCATTCGTTTTTTAGGCTTTCTTTCTTTTATTTTGTTGTTTTTCAAAAGAACCTGCTCTCCAGATCAGTTGCTTGCACCTAAAACTTCCATCCCCCCAAAACTAACAATGCTGCTGTCCAAAGGTGCCCTGTTCTCCTCCATTCAGAGTGGGGGCACTCTAATACAGGATGTGTATTACTGGCCAGATCACCAGGTGAAAAGAAAGTGAAAAGCCTACAAAAAGAAAACTAGTATAGCCACCACATCTAAGGATTGGTAAGCTGCAATATATTACGTTTTTGGTTTAATAGTTCCAACTAACTCTGCCTGAACCCCTTTTCCACCATGGCCTCAGAGGCACCAAATTGAGATCTGTCTTTGGTCAAAATCCTTTCCATTGTTTCTTCTCTCAGTCACCAGAGATACATTTACTGAATAACATGACTGAAACCTCATAATGGCTTTTAGCTCTAAAATTGGGAGAACATCACCAGCCTTTCTCCTATCCTTTCAGCCATCAAAGCCTGGTTCATCCCTGCACAGAATCTGTAATGTCTTGTTAATTTGTTTTTGTTTAGGCTTGTGCATTTAGTATGTCAAGTGCATGGATTCCAGTAAAATGGCGCCATTGTAAAAAGGAGGCTCTTCTTAACATTCCAGTCTTCAGTCTCTCGCCTGCATCCCTATGCTTCTCAGAAATAGCCATTATGCTCTTAACAGAAGCACTTCAATTTCCACTAATTAAATGACTAGCAAAAACTTTCTTGAAAAGCAATAACTGGAAACAATCTTACTCCATAAAAGCATGGAAATGACTATAAATTGCTGAAAATTCTGAAATAGGCTTCTTCATAAAGATACAAACAGTTCTGCCTGTACAAGACTGCACTTTACGCCATCAGAAATGCTGTATGTTTTTGGATTTCATTTCCAGAAGATGTAAACCCTAACTGAATAACATTCAGTTTGCTAAATCATAAATAATTGTCTTATTTTTTAAATTAAACTACCATATTGTTTATATTTCATCATTTTTTGCAGCTGCACATCATTTCTCAAAGTGGGTGTCCAGATATTGACAATAATGGACCATGCTGGGTTCGCCGCCAACAACAGTCATGCTGGCCAAGGACACCTCCCTTCTTCTCACGTACCTTTACTAGACTGGGGTCTCAACACATCTTAAGAGGAGACAACTCTGTCATCTTGGCTACTCACTTTCTCCCAGCTTGGGGCAAACTTTCCACTAGTGTCCCTCCATTGGCTCCCAAGTTTGGCTGTTTTGAATGCTGTAATTTTTTTTTTATTTGGCGTAGAGTACCTGGAAGTGATGTCATGACATCACTTACGGGTTTTTACATGGAGACCCGATCAGAGCCGAATGCGGCTTTGATCGGGTCTTCTCTTCGGCGGTCGTGCGGGATGGTTGCCCGGGTCTCCCGGTGGGACGGGAGACGCGGGCGAGCCGCAAAAGGCAGCGGGAGGGGGGGGACATCCCCCGCTCCTTCTCAGCCGCATTGGTTGCCATTACAAGACAGCCGACCGTCGGCTATGGGCGCTGGTACCGGGGTGATGCCTCTAGCTGCAGGCATCACTCCGGTACAAGCACTTGCCCGAAATATCGGCAATATCGGTAACCTCAGGGGCCGATTCTGATATATTGGGGAAAGTGCAGATCGGACCTTGATATATTGGTGTTGCCGATAATCGTTCAATCTCTAGTACTAACCCCTGCTTACACATTGACTTGGCCACTTATATTCTGTATTGTGAGACCAAGTAACAACGCAGGAGCACAACTGGAAGGCAGGGACAGGGCACTTGCACCCTAGAGCAGGAAGTACCTGAATAAGGATCATCATGGCCGGATCACCAGGTATTATTTCAATATAAGACTAATAAGTGTGAAACTGAAAATCTTCCCCCAAAGTCTTCCCGCAAGTCTTCAAAAAGTGCAAAAAAGTTTATTATATGACCCCATTCCTACCAAGCAAATTATAATTTCCTCTTCTAAACAAATTGCGCTGCTTTTAGGATGCATAGCCTCAAAAATGTTTGAGACCCTTTGAGTTAGAATTCCTACTTTACATCTCAAGAAATGACAGCAGAATATATTATACTTTATCCATACACTTTTTAGACAAAAAGATTGCACTGCTTGCCCTTAAAACTCTTTTCCAAGAGTTTCTCTTTAGTCTTAGTTATCCCCAAATATTAAATATACTATTTCATACATTTGACTTATCCTCTACACATTTTATTTTAAAAAGTGGGTGGGGGTATAATGCTTTGTCTCTGTGCACCGTTAAACCCAGTCAGAGACACATTCAGGAAACTGGAGAAAGTGCAGGGAAAGCCAGGGAAGGGCAACCAAACTGATAATAGGCATGGAGGAGCTCAGCTATGAGGAAAGATTAGAGGAACTGAGTTTATATCCTGGGATATTATATGGGATTGTATATGTATGTATGTATATATATATATATATATATATATATATATATATATATATATGTTTATAATATGTGTTTTTTTTATTTTTTGTATGAACTAGATCAGGGGCATGCAACCTTTGAGAGGTGGAGAACTACCTGGACAACATGGAGTAGATCAAAGATCACAGGGGTGTGGCGCCCTTTAAAAAAAAAAAAGAAATTAACTAGCAAGCCCCAATAAAGACGGCATGAAGACAACTTAGAAAAATCCAATAAAAATCCAACTGTAAAAATCTAAACTTCGCCTACCTTAAAATTTAGCTTCAGTGAGAAATTCAGCATTCACTTTAATTCCCATTTTTTTAATGTCTGGAGGGTAATGGGTCACCCGAAGGACTGATGCCGGAGTCCATTATTAGACAGAACATTTGGTGCTGCAGGCTGATTTGCTCGACTAATTTCAGGGCCTGGCTATCTGCTCTAATTTCTGGCCAGTGTAAGTAGTATGAAGGGTAGTGTCCAGAAGTTAACCAGGCTAGCGGTAAACCCGAGCGTGACTCGGGGTAGGAATTTCCTGCTATTATCGGTATCCCCGAGTCACGCTCGGGGTGGATGTGCAGACAGCGCAGCGGAGTGTCTTACCTTATCCTGGCGATCCAGCGATGAGCTCTCATTGCTGTGACCGCCAGCCGAGATCTCCGCCGCTCGTCTGCCGGTAGGAGGACTTCCTAGTTCCGTTCCCTGCAGCAGCAATGCTGCATGGGAGCGGAACTAGGGAGGGAAATTCAAAAAAAAAAAAAAAACGTTGCACAAAACACAAACACATTTTATATTATATATATGCATATATATATATGCATATATATATATATATATGTATATATGTGTATATATATATATATATATATATATATATATATATACACACACATATATATATATATATATATATATAAAATTATATTATTGATTCGATTATAATTCATGCGTTATATATATACACACACACACACACATATATATATATATATATATATATATATATATATATATATACACACATATATATATATTTAAAATATATAACGCATGAATTATAATCTAATCAATAATATAATTTTATTATATATATTATATAATAAAATTATATTATTGATTCGATTATAATTCATGCGTTTGTGTTTCAAATTTATCACATCTGGGATGTCTACTAGAGTCTTGTTTTGGTCAGGTTTAAGTCAGTAATTACTAAGAATTGTAGGCCTATAATACATAACGCCAAATTTCCATGAAAAAAATTGTACCGCTTTTGGTACAGAATTCCTGACAGAATCATACCGCCAGGGAGGTTAATAGTAGGTAGGGCAGTGTCCAGGGGTCAGTAGTAGGTAGGGCAGTGTGCAAAGGTTAATAGTAAGTAGGGCAGATTACCGAGGTCAGTATTATGTAGATCAGTGTACAGAGGTCAGTAGTATGTAGGGCAGTGTACAGACTAGGTCAGTAGTAAGTAGGGGAGTATACACAGGTTAGTAGTAGGTAGGTCAGTAGGATGTAGGGCAGTGTGCAGAAGTCAGTAGTAGGTAGTAGGGATCGACCGATTATCGGCAAAGCCGATTATCGGAGGGCCAACATCAACTTTTCCCGATATATCGGTATCGGCCCCGGAAGTGGCCGATATTACCGATATTTTCGGGACGTCATTCGGCCTTCTTAGGTCACCTCCCTCCTTGGACAGCCTCATCTTGAGTCGGGACTAGTTTTGCGGGGGTGTATCACAGCCATACACCCACCCACAGCAGCCCAGTGCCAGCCAGCCATCCACACCCACAGGCCCTGTACCAGCCAGCCACATGCACTGTACCAGTGAGCCAGCGAGCCAGCCACCCACAGGCCCTGTACCAGCCACCCACAGGCCCTGTACCAGCCAGCCACAGGCACTGTACCAGCAAGCCACCCACCCAACCACAGGCCCTGTATCAGCAAGCCACTTACAGCCCCTGTGCCAGCCACCTACCCACCACAGGGTGCCAGCCAGCCACCCACCACAGGGTGCCAGACAGCCAGCCACCCACAGGCCCTGTACCAGCCAGCCAGTCACCCACAGGCCCTGTACCAGCCAGCCACAGGCACTGTACCAGCCAGCTGCCTACAGGCCTTGTACCAGCCAGCCAGTCACCCACAGGCCCTGTACCTGCCAGCCACAGACACTGTACCAGCCAGCTGCCCACAGGCCTGGTACCAGCCAGCCACCCACCCACCACAGGGTGCCAGCCAGCCACCCACCCACCCCAGGGTGCTAGCCAGCCAGCCAGCCACCCACCACAGGGTGCAAGCCAGACACCCACCACCACAGGGTGCCAGACAGCCAGCCACCCACCACAGGGTGCCAGACAGCCTGCCACCCACCACAGGGTGCCAGCCAGCCACCACAGGATGCCAGACAGCCAGCCACCCACCACAGCATGCCAGACAGCCAGCCACCCACCACAGGGTGCCAGCAAGCCAGCCACCCACCACAGGGTGCCAGCCAGCCTGCCACCCACTGCAGGGTGCCAGCCAGTCACCCACCCACCCACCACAGGGTGCCAGCCAGCCACCCACCACAGGGTGCCAGACAGCCAGCCACCCACCACAGGGTGCCAGCAAGCCAGTCATCCACCACAGGGTGTCAGCAAGCCAGCCACCCACCACAGGGTGCCAGACAGCCAGTCATCCACCACAGGGTGCCAGCAAGCCAGCCACTCACCCACCAAAGGGTGCCAGACAGTCAGCCACCCACCCACCACAGGGTGCCAGCCAGCCAGCCACCCACCACACAGTGCCAGCCAGCAATCCACCACAGGCTGCCAGCAAGCCAGCCACCCACCACAGGGTGCCAGCAGGCCAGCTACCCACCACAGGGTGCCAGCAAGCCAGCCATTAAGCATTAAACAAAACTTAACATGTTCAGTACCAGATTTGCCAAAATTGACTTTATTTTTCAAAACTTTAAGTTTTTTTTTAGTAGGTAGGGCAGTGTGTAGAGGTCAGTAGGATGTAGGGACGTGTACAGAGATTAGTAGTAGGTAGGGCAGGGCGCAGAGGTCAGTAGGATGTGGGGAAATATGCAGAGGTCAGTAGGATCTAGGGCAGTGCGCATAGGTCAGTAGGATGAAGAGAAGTATACAGAGGTCAACAGTATGAAAAACAGTGTATATAGATCAACAAGCTAGAGGACAAGGGGTCAGTAGGGAGGGGACAGGGGAACAGCAGGACACGGTACTAGAGGGTCAGGAGGTCATGGGGCAGCAGGGGTTAGGAGATCATAGTACTGGGAGTTTAGAAGGGCAGAGTACAGGGGTGTCAGGAGGGCACAGTACTATGGGGTCTGGAAGGTAGGGTATTGGGGGGGGGGGGGTCTGTAGGGTATGGTATTGGGGGGTCAGGAAGGTATGATATTGGAGAGGGTCTGTAGAATATGGTATTGGGGGTCAGGAGGGCACAGAACTTGGGGGGTCAGGAAGGTATTGTATTGGGGGGCCAAGAGGGAATGGTACTGAGGATCAGGAGGGCATAATATTGGGGGTCAAAATGGAACGGTATTTGAGGGGTCTGGAGGGCACAGTACTGGGGGGTCGGGAGAGTATGTACTGGGGGATCAGGAGGACTGGGGTGTCAGGAGAGCATGATATTGGGGGTTGAGAAAAGTGTGGTATTGGGGACCAGGAGGGAATAGTACTGTGGGGTCAGGAGGGTTCAGACCAATTGCAAAGTGAAGCAGGGAAGCAGCATATTCTGACACTTATCCCTGCCAGCCCTCCACTCTTGTCCACCCACAAGCACTTTGGATAGATCAGAGAAGAGGTGGAGCGGTGGGGATGAGCTCACCAAACGCATGACTCAGGCATGTTCATAGAGCTATTCTGGAGGCTTTCCCCGCCCCACAGCCACTTTTATGCAGAGGGCAGGGGCTGCCCATCAGGCTAGGATTGGCAAAATGTGCACCTACGCCACTCTGTAGAAAGCGATGGGATGGCGAGGCAGGGATGTCTTCATGAGCTACCTGTCACCTGCCAGTGGTCGACTGGTAGCTCACGATCGACTGGTTGCCGACCCCAAACTAGATGGACGTGTGTCTTTTTTCCAACCTGACTAACTATGTAACTATGTAACACATCTTAGATAAGACACGCCGGCCCCTGTCAAACAAGGTCCTGCCCACTGGACCGGCATTGGACCAGTGTGGTATCTATCATAGGAGATGGTCCAGGAGGCAGGACTTTGTTTGACAGTGGCTGGCGTTTCTTATTCAAGCTATGTCACAGCTCATCATCGCCCTGTGTGATCCGGCCGGCTCTCCTCCTGAGTTTCCTGGCTTATCACTTCTGGCAGAAGCAGTGTGGCCTTTTTTACAGGGCATCAGAGCAGCGTGGGCAGCAGGGAGGCAATTTCCCCCGGGCCGCTCTGATGCCCTGTAAAAAAGACCACACCGCTTCTGCCAAAAGCGATTAGCCAGAAAACTGTCAGCCTAGTTATACTTTAAATGCATCGACCAGCCCTTCAGAAAAGCCTAGAGTTTATAGCAGGTTCTCAGTATTAGCAGGCTGATTTCCAAATGCATTATAGAGGAACTCTCAGACCGGTGGAGACTAGCACAAAAAAAAAATTGTTGAGATGAGAAAAACTGTCTAAAGAATTAAACGTTTAGCAGGAATAACATGTAATGCAAACAAATAAATTAACAAGAAGATTTGTCTTCATTTTGTTCTAAAAGGTTTTTTAGAAGAGAAGACAAATTGGATCATACACTCCTGACCGCAGAGGGGCCTGGACAGGCAGACAGCCCATATGCAGATTGATAGCAGTTTTCATCTCAGCCATTGCTTTGATAACAAAATATTACTGGTCAGCAACACATGTTTTTGTTTAAGATACAAACTAGGATAAAGAAGAATCAACCCCATTTCCATTGACCTTATATTTCCATTCCCAAGCTAATGATTTTACAGCCGTAAGCTATGTGGTTAAAGAGCAGTTTACTACACATTTTCATTATGATTTTTTTTTATCAGGATAGTTTCACATGAACCTTCTGCCCCTGAGAATCGTGTACCTTTGCCACCCATGGAGGTGTGGAAGAGCCTGTGCAGCCCTCAGCTCAAACTAGTTTGGGTGAGGGACAGGCTGTATTTGGTCCTTTCCTCCTAAAAGATCAGCTATGCTAACTGGCTTATGGACTGCTATGCTAACTGCTCAACAGGGGGCCTAAATAGTGGTAACCCCTTGCTATGTGGCTATCATGTATGTTTTGTGTCTTGAGCTTGTGCTTTTGCACTTAGTATGCTTTCTAGCTGGCTTAACTTGTAACTGATTTTCCCACATCAAGCTTTTAGAAGAGACGATGCCTTCAGTGCCTGACATAAAGATAGCAGCTGGTAACACATTCAAATCTTGAAGAATGCCCCATCAAGCAAGTCTGTGAGGGTTTTCATTTACCCAGGTCATGGTAAATCTGTAGCAGTTATTCACATTCAACTGGACTTGTTCTGTAATGTTGAAGATGTGTCACCTCTCATCCAAGTAACAATTTTTTAATCTTTGAATTTTTTTCTATTTATCGGGTGCAGCGAGCGTCGTGATTGACAATGGATTTACATCGAGGGACATTATTTTTTTAATGTTTGTTTTTTAATAAAGGACTTGTCAAAAACTGTCTGTTGTGGGGTTTTTTTGTACACTTTTTTGGTAAATGGGTAGGGCATGATGTACCCGATACTAGGGATAGACCGATATGCTTTTTTCAGGGCCGATATCGATACCAATATTTTGGTCACAACGTATCGGTATCGGCTGATATGGGCCGATATTTTGTACATTTAAAGTTTTGAAAAATAAAGACTCTTTTTGACACAAATCTAGTACTGAACATGTTTACTTTTGTTTAATGCTTAATGGCTGGCTTGCTGGCACCCTGTGGTGGGTGGGTGACTGGCACAGGGACTGTGGGTGGCTGGCTGTTACAGGGCCTGTGAGCGGCTGGCTGGTACAGGGTCTGTGGATGACTGGTACAGGGCCAGTGGGTGGCTGGCTGTCTGGCACCCTGTCTGTGTGTGGCTGGCTGTCTGGCACTCTGTGGTGGGTGGCTGGCTATCTGGCCCCCTGTGGTGGGTGGCTGGCACCCTGTGGTGGGTGGGTGGGTGGCTGGTTGGTACCGGGCCTGTGGGTGGCTGGCTGGTACAGTGCCTGTGGCTGGCTGGTTCAGGGCCTGTGGGTGGGTGGCTGGCTGGTACAGGGCCTGTGGGTGGCTGGCTGACTCGCTGGTACAGTGCCTGTGGCTGGCTACATCGGAGACCCGATCTGGCTTTGTTTGGGTCAGCTGGTTGACGTGCTGGCTGGTCTCTCGGGTCTCCCGGTGGGATGGGAGACCTGGGTGAGCCGCAGAAGGCGACAGGAGGGGGGGGGTATAGCCCCTCCCACTCCTTGTACTAACAACCGAGTGGCTGCTTAGCCACATCGATTGTTATTACAGGAAAGCCTACTGTTGGCTCTAAACAACAGTACCAGGGTGATGCCCCTAGCTGCAGTCATCACTCCAGTACACCCCCTTGAAGCCGAGGCTGCATATTTGCGTTCCGTCAGTGGGAAGGGGTTGATATAGTTTTAAACAGTATAGCTTAGTATGCCAACATTGTTGCTCCCATGTCCCTATGACATGACCTCACGAAAGAGTTTGTTAGAAAAAATTGTTACATACGGCTTACATTGAGCTCATCATGCTCCTCAATGCTTATGATATTTTAGAAAACCAGAAGACCGCCACTGTAAACTTTTACAATGCGTCAGACATAAAACAGCAGAAGATTGCTGCAAGGACTAACAAGTCAGACTGGGCCAAGTGTTTATATTGCTGTTAGAAGCACTTGGGACCCCATAATTAGCAGCTTGTTTCTAAAATGACCATAGTGTGATATTATCATAGATACAAATAGTGCATAATGTTCTTCTTAAAAGGTATCTGAACCCAAGAACACCTTCCAGTGCAACAGTTTCTTTTTTCAGGCTTTCCCCCTTTATTTTCCCCTGATGATGTTGCATTTAACACACTTCCTGTCCTTGTATGACTATGCTCACTCCTCCTCTGTATCTATGGATGGAGCTACTGTATAATTATCACCCAGGCTAGATTTTAAACATAACAAGTATAAATCAAGGCTTATAGTGTTAATAATTTACCCAATCTTGCCTACACCTGTGAGGTGTCTATCAACATACCCATATGGCATACAGAAAAAAAGTGCCCAGCATAGACACAGAAAAAAGAGGGGGGCTATTCAGATAACAAAAAAAGTGGCAGTGTGATATAATTGTAAGAATTAACTATATAGCTTTATTATTCACAATATAAATGTTTTCCATGAAAATAATATTAAAACATCCCCGACAGGAAAAAAATATCAGAACCATAACTGGTATTTTTTTCTGTCCAGGATGTTTAATTTTATTTTCATGGAAATTTTTTTTATTGTGAATAATAAAGATATATAGTTATTTCTTACAATTATATCCCACTGCCACTTTTTTTGTTATCTCAATAGCCCCCTCTTTTTCCTGTGTCTATGCAGGGCACTTTTCTTCTAGATTTTAAACACGTCTCTCTACAGTACATGGGCATTGTGGGAATTAGTAGTTTTACAGAAAGAAGATAAAGTTTTTTTTTTTTAATTTTATTTTGGCTCACAGTAGGTGCGATTGAGTTGGCATTTCTGGCATGAACAATGAACATTTTCTTTACATGCTAAAAATGTTCTTAGCCTTAAAAATAAAAACGAATACAGCCACCACATCTAAGGACTGGTAAGATGAAATACATTATATTTTGGCTCATGAGTTTAGATATCCTAAATCTCTGCAGTATATATTGATTATTATAGAAGCAGTGTGCCTGTGTTAGTTTGTGATCCTGTGTGATCTGCGAGTGAAAGTCAGACTGGGACTATCAGCCGGGTCTTTGTGGAATTTTCTCTACTTGCATCCAAAGTTAAATTAAAAAAGCAATGGCCCTGTAAAATACAATAACCCTGCTCAGTAGACAGGAAATGCAATATCTTACGAAGCTACGAAATCTTTTTCTTGCTAATTCCATCAAACCAATGATTAATCATTACAGAGGTGATTTGCAATTCCAGTAACATATCATCAATCAGTCGGGGAAAAAGAAAGAAGTAAACAGGATAGAACTAGTGTGGAAAAAAACTGTTCCCATATAACTAAATCTAAAATAGAACTAGACATACAGACTCATTTGGTAAGGTGTCAATAAAATGTAACACTCCATAGTGACAAGAAAGATTTCACTTTACTGTGGTAGTCCCAGTAAAAAAATGAATTCTGATTGGTTGCTCTGGCCTGCTTCATTTTGCATTATTATTCCAATCAAAATATGTGCAGAGATATTTGGATTATCACAAACACCCTGGGAATATCCTCACCTGTTTTGAATATGCTACTAACATATTGATAAAACACTAAATAGCAAGAGTAAAGGTCAATGTACAGAAAATAAAAGAGCTATAAATACTGCCTGGGATAACACAACATTCATTGGAGGTTATTTATGATTTTATTTAACCACTTCATGGCCGGCCTATCGGCAAATGACAACCGGGCGGTGGCTTTCCCATCTTGGCTGGACGTCATAAAATGCCCTGTCAGGAAGCATTGATCACGGGGCTGTGGAGCAGAGCGATCTGTCACCAGCCAAGTCCACAAGACACAGGCAATGACTGATCAGAGTACCTGCTTGCTGCCAGTACCAGGTGACCGCTGTGACGAATCATAACAGATCACATAACAGTTGTACACAATTGATGGCTCCCTTTCATGCTATCCATTGTGTACAATTGTGTTGCTAGCTGTGATTGGTCAATTTGATCATATGGTACAGACAGGGCTAATTACAGCCCATCTGTACCATGTGATTAGCTTTGACCAATCACAGCTAGTCATAACAATACAGACTGCATGATTCAGTTTCATTCTGCAAAATGCTTGCTTATAGCAATGTAATTCACTGCTTTAGCCAGTTCTGGACCGGAAGGATTTGCCCCCTTAATGACCAGGCCATGTTTTGCGATTCGGCACTGCGTTACTTTAACAGAAAAGTGCGTGGTTGTGCGATGCTGTACCCAAAAAAAAAATAATGTCCTTTTTTCCCACAAATAGAGCATTATTTTGGTGGTATTTGATCACCTGTGCGATTTTAATTTGTTGCGCTATAAACAAAAAAAGAGCATCAGTTCTGAAAAAAAAACAATATTTTTTTTTACATTCTGCTATATATCATTCCCAAAAAAAAAATTTAAAATCCGATGTTTTCATCATTTTAAGCCAATTAGTTTTCTGCTACATATTTTTGGTAAAAAAAAAATAAAAAATTGCAATAAGCGTATTTTGATTGGCTTGCGCAAAAGTTATGGCGTCTAAAAACTAGGGGAAAGCAAACATATATAGATCCTTCAGTATATCATACCTACATAAAACATAAACAAAAGATAACCTGTACCCTTAGTGTCAGTAGTCACTCTGAACAGTTGGAATACACAATTTCCTCCTTAGATCCTAACTAGTGTTGAGCGAACACGGACTGTATTATTCGTGTTCGTACCGAATAATTGGATTTTTTTTACCCGAACACGGACACGGACACTTTACTGTATGTTTGGGTAAAAATCCGTGTTCGGTCGTTTTATTTCCGGGTTTTGCATGCTTTGGCGCTCTTTTCATGGCGGGCTTTCAACAGCCAATCAACAATCGTTTAACTGGTGTGCCTTAAGCCATCCCAGCCATGCCTGCAAATGTCTTAGTAGCTGTGATTGGCCGTCTGAAGCATGTGACCAAGTCTTTATAAGTTCGAGGCAGCCGCCGCAGCAGCGTCATTCTGCTGCTTAGCTAAGGGACAGAGCACACATCAATGTGCTGGCTGCTGATTAGGGAAAGATAGGCAGGAAAAAACCATTTGTGTCCGGATAGAATTGAGGGACAGGTCGGAGTGTTTAGGCAGGGCGAGTTGTAGGCATTTTAGGGATAGAGTCTGCTGAATTATAGGGTCAGTGTCTTCTACAAACTACAATCGATATTGCTGTGTGGGGGGTGGGGTGAATCTGCACTCAATCCTGATCTACGATCTCTTCTCAATCCTGTTAGGGACAGAGTCTGCTGAATTTTAGGGAAACTGTGTTCTACAAACTACAATCGATATTGCTGTGTGGTGTGGGATTGGAGATAGGCAGGTGTCAGTGATCCACATCCATTTTTCTGTGTGTGAGCTGCAGTGAACACAATCTTTTTGGGCTGCAGTGAACACAATCTTTTTGGGCTGCAGTGAACACAATCTTTTTGGGCTGCAGTGAACACAATCTTTTTGGGCTGCAGTGAACACAATCTTTTTGGGGTGCAGTGAACAAAATCTTTTTGGGGTGCAGTGAACACAATCCTTTTTGGTGTGCAGTGAACACAATCTTTGTGGGGTGCAGTGAACAAAATCCTTTGTGGGGTGCAGTGAACACAATCTTTTTGGGGTGCAGTGAACAAAATCCTTTTTGGGGTGCAGTGAACAACATCCTTTTTGGGGTGCAGTGAACACAATCTTTTTGGGGTGCAGTGAACAAAATCCTTTGTGGGGTGCAGTGAACACAATCTTTTTGGGGTGCAGTGAACACAATCTTTTTGGGGTGGAGTGAACAACATCCTTTTTGGGGTGCAGTGAACAAAATCCTTTTTGGGGTGCAGTGAACAAAATCATTTTTGGGGTGCAGTGAACACAATCTTTTTGGGGTGCAGTGAACACAATCTTTGTGGGGTGCAGTGAACACAATCTTTTTGGGGTGGAGTGAACAACATCCTTTTTGGGGTGCAGTGAACAACATCCTTTTTGGGGTGCAGTGAACACAATCTTTTTGGGGTGCAGTGAACACAATCTTTGTGGGGTACAGTGAACAGAATCTTTGTGGGGTGCAGTGAACACAATCTTTGGGGGGTACAGTGAACACAATCTTTTTGGGGTGCAGTGAACACAATCTTTGTGGGGTGCAGTGAACACAATCTTTTTGGGGTGGAGTGAACAAAATCATTTTTGGGGTGCAGTGAACAACATCCTTTTTGGGGTGCAGTGATCAAAATCCTTTTTGGGGTGCAGTGAACACAATCTTTTTGGGGTGCAGTGAACAAAATCCTTTGTGGGGTGCAGTGAACAGAATCTTTGTGGGGTGCAGTGAACACAATCTTTGGGGGGGTACAGTGAACACAATCTTTTTGGGGTGCAGTGAACACAATCTTTGTGGGGTACAGTGAACAGAATCTTTGTGGGGTGCAGTGAACACAATCTTTGGGGGGTACAGTGAACACAATCTTTTTGGGGTGCAGTGAACACAATCTTTGGGGGGTACAGTGAACACAATCTTTTTGGGGTGCAGTGAACACAATCTTTGTGGGGTGCAGTGAACACAATCTTTGGGGGGGTACAGTGAACACAATCTTTTTGGGGTGCAGTGAACAACATCCTTTTAGGGTGCAGTGAACACAATCTTTGTGGGGTGCAGTGAACAACATCCTTTTAGGGTGCAGTGAACACAATCTTTGTGGGGTACAGTGAACAGAATCTTTGTGGGGTGCAGTGAACACAATCTTTGGGGGGTACAGTGAACACAATCTTTGTGAGGTGCAGTGAACACAATCTTTGTGGGGTGCAGTGAACACAATCATTGTGGGGTGCAGTGAACTCAATCTTTGTGGGGTACAGTGAACACAATCTCATACTTCTGAAGATTTGAGGGTGCTGCCTGTTCCATACTCCCCCTACTCCTCATCTAGCCTTTTAGGGGTACAAACAATAGTAATTGGGGCCTAGTGTGGTTGTGTACGTGTGATATACATACACTTTTTTTGGATCATATTTTCTATTCCGCTATTTAATCAAAAACCTTTGGGGATCAGTTAAATTGGGGGATAGTCTGTGTTGGTACGTGTGAGAGAGATCCACCTTTCCAAGTTGTTGGGGTTCATCTCATACTTCTGAAGGTTTGAGGGTGCTGCCTGTTCCATACTCCCCCTACTCCTAGCCTTTTAGGGGTACAAACAATAGTAATTGGGGCCTAGTGTGGTTGTGTACGTGTGATATACATACACTTTTTTTGGATCATATTTTCTATTCCGCTATTTAATCAAAAACCTTTGGGGATCAGTTAAATTGGGGGATAGTCTGTGTTGGTACGTGTGAGAGAGATCCACCTTTCCAAGTTGTTGGGGTTCATCTCATACTTCTGAAGGTTTGAGGGTGCTGCCTGTTCCATACCCCCCCTACTCCTCATCTAGCCTTTTAGGGGTACAAACAATAGTAATTGGGGCCTAGTGTGGTTGTGTACGTGTGATATACATACACTTTTTTTGGATCATATTTTCTATTCCGCTATTTAATCAAAAACCTTTGGGGATCAGTTAAATTGGGGGATAGTCTGTGTTGGTACGTGTGAGAGAGATCCACCTTTCCAAGTGGTTGGGGTTCATCTCATACTTCTGAAGGTTTGAGGGTGCTGCCTGTTCCATACCCCCCCTACTCCTCATCTAGCCTTTTAGGGGTACAAACAATAGTAATTGGGGCCTAGTGTGGTTGTGTACGTGTGATATACATACACTTTTTTTGGATCATATTTTCTATTCCGCTATTTAATCAAAAACCTTTGGGGATCAGTTAAATTGGGGGATAGTCTGTGTTGGTACGTGTGAGAGAGATCCACCTTTCCAAGTTTTTGGGGTTCATCTCATACTTCTGAAGATTTGAGGGTGCTGCCTGTTCCATACCCCCCCTACTCCTCATCTAGCCTTTTAGGGGTACAAACAATAGTAATTGGGGCCTAGTGTGGTTGTGTACGTGTGATATACATACACTTTTTTTGGATCATATTTTCTATTCCGCTATTTAATCAAAAACCTTTGGGGATCAGTTAAATTGGGGGATAGTCTGTGTTGGTACGTGTGAGAGAGATCCACCTTTCCAAGTTTTTGGGGTTCATCTCATACTTCTGAAGATTTGAGGGTGCTGCATGTTCCATACTCCTCTTCCTCATCCTCCCTTTAGGGTAGGAAAAAATTTAATCGGGACTAGTCTGTGTTTGTACGTGTGAGATACACAGTTTTTTATCCTATTCCGCTATTCAATACACACCCTTTTGGTGTAAAAAACATTAAATTGCGGCATAGTTTGCATATTTGACATTTGCATATATTGTGCCTTGTTGCGCTGTTTTGGGTACTCCACCAACATGGCCAGTGGCAATGACGCCATTCTCAGCTTAACTATCCCACTTCTATGCCTCCTTGAAAAAACAATTTGGGCGATGATGGAAGAGGATGTGGCACAGGATGAGGAGGAGGAGGAGGAGGATGAAGAGGTAACATTTCAAAGGCTTTCAGGGCAGTCATTCGCAAGGGGCTCCGAGGGTGGGTTCCTGCACACACAAACGCCAGGGACACAATTGTCCAGCAGGGGCACAGTTCTGGAGGATGAGGAGGATGAGGAGGAGGAGGAGCTGGAGGAGGAGATGGAACCATGTTCACAGCAGGGTGACACCCAGGCCAGCTCATGGCCATCACTGGTGCGTGGCTGGGGGGATACAGAGGACACGGACGATACACCTCCCACAGAGGACAGCCTTTCGTCGCCTCTGGGCAGCCTGGCACACATGAGCGATTACATGCTGCAGTGTCTCCACAACGACCGCCGAGTTGCCCACATTCTAACTTGTGCTGATTACTGGGTGGCCACGCTGCTGGATCCCCGTTACAAGGACAACGTACCGTCCTTAATTCACTCACTGTAGTGCGATCGCAAGATGCGCGAGTACAAGCGCACGCTGGTAGACGCCATGCTGCTGGCATTCCCATCTGACAGCGGGGCCACAGTGGAAGCACAAGGCAGAGGAGGAGGAGGAGGAGGTCGCCAACGCAACCAGGGCACCGCCAGCACCTCAGAAGGCAGGGTTAGCATGGCCGAAATGTGGAAAAGCTTTGTCAGCACGCCACAACAAACAGCAGCACCAGCAGCTCAGATGGAACGTCTTAGCAGGAGGCAGCATTTTACCAACATGGTGGAGCAGTATGTGTGCACACGCCTACATGTAGTGAATGACGGGTCTGCCCCCTTCAACTTCTGGGTCTCCAAATTGGGCACATGGCCTGAGCTTGCCCTTTACGCCTTGGAGGTGCTGGCGTGCCCTGCAGCCAGTGTATTATCTGAACGGGTATTTAGCACGGCTGGGGGCGTTATAACAGACAAGCGCAGCCGCCTGTCCAGAGACAATGTGGACAAGCTCACGTTCATTAAAATGAACCAGGCATGGATCCCACGGGACTTTTCCGTACCTTATGCAGAATAGCAATGGATACCGACCTTACCCACCCATTGTTCCATTTTTGCTCTTTCTCACTCTTTTGGGGTGTACCCTCATTTAAAATTTTTGAAAAGAAGCAGTGTTGGCTACCTCGTCCTCCTCCTCAGGGCCAGATTAATGTAGGGGCTATTGGAGCTGCAGCTCCAGGCCCCTACCTTTTATATAGGCCCCGGGTTGGCCATATTCACTGTTACCGCTCTTCTGTCACTTGTAAACACAGAAGTCTGGCTTCTATGCTCGCTTCCCCAGGCAGCACCCTCAGAACCTCCCCACACAGCGTGAAGGCCGGACAAGGAGGGACAGTTGGCGATGCATGGATGTGTTTATGGGCTTCAGAGACAGCATCCCATGTTGAATTAGGCATGCATGGCTGCACCCTTCCTCCTCTGGGTGCATGGCAAGGCACGGCCCTTAAGGCCCTTCAAAATCCTCAGCACCAAGCCCATGATGCTGTTAATCCGGCCCTGGTCCTCCTCCACCGCCGCTTCCACCTACACCGCCCATAGGTGTGCGCAGCCTATTGCATTAAGGTGTGCACCCCAAAGTTGAAATACACATGCATGTGTTTGCCAGCAGGGAGAGTAATGTATCGGGGCCATGTACCTGTAGGCAAGGAGAAATAGAGCAGAGCAGGTCCCAGGGAGATCTTTCCCATCTCCTCACTGGCAATGCTATGTGCCCTAGGTGATTAGGGTGTGCCCAGGCACACCCAGCACACCCTGTGCGCACGCCTATGTCACCGCCACATCCACCACCACCTCAACCTCCCTCCTACTCCATATGGGCCTCGTCCTTCAGAGATGAAGAAGAACATTGTTTTATTTTTCTGTTTTTTTTTGTTGTTTTAAGTTATTTCCCTATCCACATTTGTTTGCAGAGCACTTGCCATGCTCTTAATTACGTTTTGCTGCCATTTGCAGCACTCTAGCCCTTTCCTTTGGTGTTTTAGAGCCATTTTAGTGCCTTAAAGTTCGGGTCCCCATTGACTTCAATGGGGTTCGGTGTCCGGGAAAAGTTCGGTAAAAGTCCGGGACACGGACCCGGACTTTTTTTTAAAGTTCGGCCGAACCCGTCGAACACGGACATCTAGGTGTCCGCTCAACCCTAATCCTAACTCATTACTATTGAACCCTTTGATGGTCAATCCGGGAGGACCATAATTCCCAATTTTTTCAAAACGAAGGCATTGTGTTAGAACGCAATGCCAATGTCTTTTCATACTCATACATTAATCTAACAGATGCTATTACCTCTGATAGTTTAGGGGCATCAGTGGTTTTCCACCGTCTTGTTATCGTCAACCTTGCAGCTGTCAAAATATGAGCTGTAATCCAGCGTGTCTGTATTGGAAGCCTATCTATCCCCAAATTTAGAAGGGCTAATGCCGGAGTTGGTTTAATTAATGTATCTATTATCGTTGAAATGAAATTGAAAATTTGATTCCAAAAGTTTGTTAAGTTTTTACATGCCCATAACGTATGATATAGATTGCCAACTTGTCCGCACATACGCCAACATAGTGGTGAATGTGACGGATAGAATTTAGAGAGTCGATAGGGAGTGAGATACCATCGGGAAATAATTTTCTGTGTTAACTCCCAGTGATTAACACACCGGGATATCTTATAGGAATATGTAATGGCTTTAGATCATTGTATAGTCGTAAACGTTTGACACAGTTCTTCTTCCCATTTTAGCAGAGGCCCTGTCTTCTGAAATGTGGATTTAGAATTTAATATATTATAAAATATAGAGATACCTCTCTTCTTTTGAGAAGAAGAGGTATAATAATCATATAGACGTTGAGACAATAGTAATGTTGGTAGTAGATTTTGGCTGAGAAATTTAGTTATTCGTATATAAGAAAAATATTCCGATATCGGAAGTTTATAAAGCCGCTGAAGGACTTCAAATGATTTAGGTCTTATACCTTCTTATACCTTCTAGTAAATCTTCAACCCAATATATGTTACAATCTCTCCAATTACGAGTATATAGATAGGGTATCTTTATTTTTTGCTTCTCAGGGTCTGCTTTATTTTTCGTTACAAGTGTTCTCCAGGCTAATAATGATGTTTTTAATGTGATAGGGAGATTTTGAAATGGGACCGGTTTCCAATAGTCTGCTAGCATAAGATGTACTAATTGCTTAATTTTAGTTAAGGCTATAATAATATATGTATGCTCTATTTTTCTTTTTTTTCTTTGTATGATTTTTCTTGTCTTTGATTTTGATTTTGTATTGGAAAAAAATTAATAAAAATGTAATTATTAAAAACTAGGAGAAAGATTTATGTCACGTTTATTGTTTTTTTTTTTACTAGTAATGGCGGCGATCTGCGATTTTTAGTGGGACTGCGACATTGCAGCGGACAGATCGGACCCCTAACTGACATTTTTGACACTTTAGGGGAGACCAGTGACATTAATACAGTAATCGGTGTTAAAAAACATGCACTGTTACTGTAATAATGACCTTGGCAGGAAAGGGGTTAACACAGTGAGTGATCAAGGGGTTAAATGTAAGCCTAGGGGAGTGTTTCTAACTGTATGGGGGTTGGGCTTTTGAAATGATCATTGAGACCTGTGATCCTATATAGAAGGATCATAGGCGCTCTGTAATCATTCCAGAGAGAACGGTCGGCTGTGTTTACAACAGCTGACCATTCTTCTCTCTCAGCGGGGAGCGATCGCGGGTGGCCAGCGGAAATCGGAGCCTTCAGCCTCTTGCATCAGAGTCCCCACTGCCAAGGGGGGGCAGGAGCGCGCCGACGATGGTGCGGCTCGCCCACTAGTAGCAGGCACGCAACCGACGTAGTCCTACGTCGATTCGCGCAGGAGGGGCTGCCTGCCATAGTAAAAGTACGGCGGGGGGTCCTTAAGTGGATAAGCAAACATTATGTGAAAAAAAAAAATCCTGCCAACTCCCCCAGAGCAGTTCAATGTTACTATGATAACAGTATATTGCTCAGTTCACAGTATGTTAAAAAAAATCATATTATTTTTTTTTTGTACTGTTACCAGTCACCCCCACACCAGTTATATGATGACACTGTACTGAACTGGTGACATTATGTAAAAAAAAAAAATTGTGAAAAATCCTTTTTTTTTCTTAATTTTCCAAAAATTTAGGACAAAAAATGACAACTTCAAAAACTCCGCCATGCCTCTTACTAAATACCTTTCCAAAAAGGGGTAATTTTGGGGGTATTTCTACTGTCCTGGCATTTTAGGGCCTCAGGAAATTATTTTTCAGATAAACTGAACACCATAGTTTGTGGACTCTATACCTTTCATGCAGAGTAAATAATATACACTGATTTGGGTTATTTAAACCAAAGAAACGTATCAAAATACATGTTGGGCTAAATTCATAAAGAACAATTATTTATTTGCCAAATGTTATAAAAGAAACTAAAAAATACACATTTTTTTTTTCGTTTATTTAGCAAAAATAAAAAACCCAGGGGTGATTAAAAAAAAACACCAAAAGAAAGCTCTATTTGTGTGAACAAAATGATAAAAATGTAGTTTGGGTACAGTGCTGTATGACCTTGCAATTGTTATTCAAAGTGCGACAGTACTGAAAGCTGAAAATTGGCTTGGGCAGGAAGAGGGTAAAAGTGCCTGGGAATTGAAGTGGTTAAAGGATAACTCCACCACAAAAATATAGCAAATAAAAAATATAGTATATACAATAGCTCTACAAGACATATTGTAATTTATTGTTATTAAAAATGACCTTTCCTTTTCAATCTGCAGCTCCTAAAGGGATGTAGGCACTGCAACTTTCTAGATCAGAACACTGAGAGTGCACCAGGTAAACCAGTGTCCATGGGGATGCCCACCTGCCCTATATCTATCTAATAGAATGCATGTGATCTCACTGTGGAGACTCTCATAAATTTAGAAGGGTTAGGATAGAATACTGTGAAGGGGCCTTGCAGCTTATGCATGCGTTAGTAAATATGTGCTAACTAAACCCCTGTTTTTAATGCATACTGCTGGACAGGTTAATTTGGTTGGTAAGCAAAGTGGTTAGTGAATTGAGCTTGGAATTTTCTTAGGTTTTTTTTCATGCATTTGCCCTTCAATGTGCTCCTTGCTGTGAAGGCCAGGTATAGATGAGGGCAGGGGCCATTTCTTTGTTCCATATGGATGCTCCAGTCTCATTGAACCTCCACACTTGGTGCATACCCCAGATTCATATACTGGTCTACAACAAATCATGAATCTGTTACCAGCACCAACATTTGTCGTGTAGGGGCACAATGAATTTCCTCTTTATGAATTCCCCCTAATGTGCAAAGTCCACAGTCTTTCTGTGTAACTGTTTTATTCACCACCAAAGAATGTCTTTGGAAATGGTTCCACCATCTTTACCAGGTAAATGATCTATAGTACCACATGTTTTTCGAGTCCACATCAAATGTTCTCCAGCTGATGAAGTTGTTTGATATAATGTACCGATCAAGGTTAAGCAGGTGACATCGTCATGCTGTTCCATGGTATCTACCTTGAGTGTAAGGACAAGCTCAGGATTTACCACTTACTGACTTCAATGTAACCAGGGCTTTGGTGTTGTGGTGGGACCCTGAGTGTATGACAGTCTTACCATACTCAAATTCTGCTCATCAAAGTGCTCAGTGCACTTTTGTCATGTAAGCACAACTAAATGTTTTATGTTCATGTCTTATAATGAAGCAGTATTACACCATTGGATTGTATTTTATAGTTCTATCATTCCACATCAAGATCATTTATGGAGATTTGGAGGTGGTGGTAAGAGATTTCTAGAGCCTTCCTGGAGGTGGTGGTTAGCAATTTTTTACAGCCTTCCCAGAGGTGGTGGTTAGAGATTTATAGAGCCTTCCTTGAGGTAATGGGCAGAGATTTTGAAAGCGTTCCTGGAGGTGGTGGTTAGAGATTTAAAGAGCCTTTCTGGAGGTGGTGGTTAGAGATTTTAAGAGCCTTCCTGGAGGTAGTGGTTTGAAATGTATAAAGCCTTCCTGGAGGTGGTTGGAGAATTATAGAGCCTTCCTTGAGGTGGTGGTTAGAGATTTAGAGAGCCTTCCTGTAGGTGGTGGTTAGAGATTTATGGAGCCTTCCTGGAGGTGGTGGATAGAAATGTATTGAGCCTTTCTAGAGGTGGTGGTTAGAGATTTATAGAGCCTTTCTGGAGGTGGTGGTTAGGGATTTAGAGAGCCTTCCTGGAGGTGGTGGTTAGAGATTTATAGAGCCTTCCTGGAGGTAGTGGTTAGAGATTTATAGAGTTTTTCTGGAGGTAGTGGTTAGAGATTTATAGAGCCTACCTGGAGATAGTGGTTAAAAAAGGAATAAAGCCTTCCTGGAGGTGGTGGTTAGAGATTTATATAGCCTTCCTGGGGGTGGTGGTTAGAGATTTATGGAGCCTTCTCGAAGGCAGTGGTTAGAAATGTATAGAGCTTTCCTGGAGGTGGTGGTTAAAACGCATTTGTTGTGAAGGTCAGAACACAGGCAGTGCTGTGATTAATTTATCTGGTTAAAGGTAAAGAATCCATTTCTAAGTAGTGTGGTGAATTAAAGAAAGTTAGGCTGCTTTCGCACTGCTCCGTTGCAAAAATGCATATGCCACGTTACTGGTGCATTTGTGCCTGTAAAAAAAGACGTGTGATTCAAAAAACGCAACTGCGGAGCCTAATTGATGCGTTTTCCATTCATGTCAATGGGGAGTTGCATTTTTGGTGCAGTTTTTTTTTTACCACACCAAACATGCACCAAAATGCAGCATGCAGGACTTTTAAAACCGAAACTGACTGGTGTTAAGAGTTCCATAGGATTTAATGGTAATCCTTTTTTTTCCACTTTTGGTAAGGCAAAAACTGAAGAAATTCTGCTCATAGTGAAAGGGCCATTTATGTAGAAAAACTAAGGGCTTTGCAACATTGTATTTATTATTTGTAGCACACATTTGAACATAAACACTGGTTGTTTATTTGGATGCTGATAACTGTTGCTGCCAATAAATTAGCTGTGGAAAAATAAACAGTTCTGGCACCTTCTATTTACACATCCTATTCCAGAGCAAAAAAATGAATAAATAATGGAGCTCTCTTATATTCCTCCATGCTTGTAAACTGCTGAAAATGTTAAAAAAAAGGTAAGCAAGTGAAGGTGCAAAGGAATTTGCACTAGAGCTGGGTGAATTAGGTGAAACTCTGCTGACTTCATCATCCAATCATGTGCAAGCAAAAATATTATTTTAGTTTTCTTGCACATGATTAAATAATCTTTGCAAAGTGAAACTTCTTCACATTTACTAAGCTCTGGGACAAAAACTTTGCAAAGTGAACAGCCTATTTGCCTCTAGTATATCAACCTCTTTGTCTTCTCCATAAACACTTACAAGCTCTTTCACCATTCTTCCTGGGTATGAACAGCTGGTAGAAAAGTGTAGTCTTTCAGAAGTCAGTCTGACCCCTGCAGAGTACCACCTACAGTGAGGTTTAATACCATCTGAGTTACCACCCACTGTATGGGAACATTGCCCTAAAGAAATACATTGCTAGCAAATGTAAACGTTCCCGAGTAGGGATTAATAAACCCAGGGTTCAATTTAGAGTTCATGCTTTAGGTAACGAGAGATATTTCATAATTCAGTCCCTTTTATCTTAACCTCATCCATATCCATATCCACCCTAAATATCTTTTTCTCTTTAATAACAAAATATCACACTGGTACAATTTTGCACAAATATATTTGTTGGTAGGTGATAAAACTTGAACAACCTTTGGAAAGACCTATTCATTTTTATCTCTACAGTATGTTACAGTGGGCTCCATACACAAAAGCATCTTGTGTGCGGTGTTTTGGTGTCCAGAATCATTTTGCCTAAATATTGCATGTTAATTCACTATACCGCTTTGCAGAATTTTCCATAAAACGCTGTAAACGATCAGTAAATACCGCATGAACATGCGTTACACTCACTTCACAGAAGGAAATAATTAAATGCATGATGCAATGGTTGTTAAGAAGCGGGCCTCTGCCGGCATTCTTAAAACCCAGTAACTGTCTTACGCTGGGTTTCCCACTGGCAGCTGAATGTAAAAAAAAGAATTGCCGGCATTACAAAAATCACAATAAAAATGTTGGCATTGGTGTTTCCCTCAAAATCCATATCGGACCTGAAGGACCTTGTATGGATAGGGGGGAGATCGCACTGTTTTTTTCTGTGATTTTTTTAATGCCGGCAACTCTTTTCTTTACAATCATCTGTCATCGGAGAAACCCGCTGACAGCTGATGACTCATCAGTTGTCAAGGACACGACGGCCACTATCTCATTAATAACCATAACAGTTATTGGCTGTTAACCACTTTAGCCCCGGAGGATTTTCCTGCTTACTGACCAGGCCACTTTTTTCAAGTTGGCACTGTGCGACTTTAACTGACAATTGCGCGGTCATGCAATGCTGTTCCCAAACAAAATGTATGTCCTTTTTTTCCCACAAACAGAGCTTTCTTTTGGTGGTATTTGATTACCTCTGCGCTTTTTATTTTTTGCAATATAAATAAAAAAAGAGCGAAAAATTGACATTTTCTACTTTGACAGTTAAAAAATATCCAATATATTACATTTTTGTCATATATTTAGGCAAAAATCTATTTAGCTACATGTCTTTGAGAATAAAATTCTCAATGAGTGTATTTTTAACCACTTTAAGACCGAAAGACTTTACCTCCTTCCTGACCAGGCCATATTTTGCGATTTGGCACTGCGTTATTTTAACAGACAATTGCGCAGTCGTGCGACACTGTACCCAAATGACATTTATGTCCTTTTTTTCCCCACAAATAAAGCTTTCTTTTGGTGGTATTTGATAACCTGTGCAATTTTTAATTTTTGAAAAAAAGAGCGACAATTTTGAAAAAAAATATATATATTTTTCACATTCTGATATATAACCTTCCCCCAAAAAAATTTACAAATCAAAATTTTTTAACATTTTTAGGCCAATTTGTTTTTCCTGACAGACTCCATGGCAGCATACGTTTGGGTAGTCCCGCCTCCACTCCTACCCTATAGGACCCCACTCCCATAAATCTTTGCTCCCTTTCAGCATCCGTGTTCTTTTTTTGTCCTCCTCCATGCACCTGTTTGGTGCTGAATCCCTACGAATATGGTCGTTTTATATGACGCAGGGTCGTTTGGAGTCGGCAGGACCTGTTTTCCCAATAAGCCCTTGCTGCTGCGGGGTGTGGGATGGGCAAGTTGAAGAGGAGCCAAGAAGTGCCTGACAAAGCGGGTTGGTAATGGCATGGCCGATGACCCCGCTGTGGTGGGTGGCCTCATTGTATTGCCCCAACGCTGGAATTGTTGTCCTGGTCTATGGCTCTAAGGTGTCCCTGGTGTCTAGTGCGACTGGAGGGGTAAGTGTTTTCTTTATCCCTTTTATTTTTTCATACCTGGTGGTCTAGCGACTGCCTGGTGGTCTAGTGTGCGGCTCCTCGCTTTGTTCACAGTCTTCCTGGTGGTCCGGGAGGCTCTGTGGACACCGCGGAACGCTATGCGTTCCATCTCCGGCGTCCTCGGTCGCTCTGCGCATGCGCGCCGACTGACCGAGAGCGAGGCCTGGTTCGCGCATGCGCAGTAGCGGCGAGTGCCGATACTCGCGCATGCGCAGTGCGCCGCGACCGTGACGTCACGGCCGGCGCCAAATTTAAACAGCTGTCAGTTCCACAGTCTGTGGAACTGACTATATTTCAGGCTGCTGATCTCAGGCTGCAAGTTTTGAATCCCCAAGCGACCTCCACAGCCTGTAGCTGTTCCCAAGAGCTGACGCTCTAGTCCTCAGGTATGTGGGGTTTCTTTTTGGGGGTTTCCTTTATAAGGTCGTCATGTCAGCCCTTTCTAGTATACTTATGTGCATTATTTATTCCAGTGGTTCCTTTGCTTTATGGACCCGTCACCGCTCCCCTGTGACCAGCCCTCTCTTAGGTGAGTGCAGGGCTGCATGAAGGGGGGGAGCAGGATGTACGGATGGGCGCATTACTGTATTGCCTTATGTGTTTTATTTTTGCAGCTCCTCTTCTAGGACGGAACAACCGCAGGGCACGCGGGAGGATCGCCATGCTAATCCGCAGCATCACCGCTCCTCCTCCAAACATGGCTCATCCAAGTCCAGATACCGTAGTAGAGACCGGTCACCTCCCAGGTCTTCACGCCAATCCAGCGAGACTAAGTGCTGGGGCTGTGGTATCCATTTACTGGACGGTGGATCACTATGCGACTCCTGTTATTCCCGAGTATCGAATGAAAGGGGAAGATCTGACCAACAACTTGAGTCTATGGTCAAACGCATAGTCAAGAATTCGCTGGCTGATTTTAATAGACGTCAATCTCCAGCGCCAGAGCCATCGGTATCTCCAGTTAGAGAGACCACTAGCGGAAGAGCCCTCGAATCCTCTGAACCTAGCCATCCCTCGGTATTCGAGTCTGATAGCGATTCGGATCAGGATGAACCAAGTTTAGGATTCTCTTTCAATTTGGTTCCACCTTTAGTAAAGGCCGTCAGAGAAACTTTGAACTGGGAAGATCCAGTAGTCTCGGCTCCAAAGCAGAGGAAACTCTTTAAACAGCTGAGCAAGGAGCGGCTGAATTTCCCGTTTATTCCTGAATTAGGAGAAATTATAACGGAAGAATGGAGTAAGGTGGAGAAAAAGAATTCTATGATCTCAAAATTGGCCAAGCTCTATCCATTCAAGGAAGAGGAAGTCAGACATCTGGAAACTCCTCCTCTGGTAGATGCGGCTGTCATGAGACTAGTGAAGCATGTAACTTTACCTCTTGAGGATACTGTTTCCTTCAAAGACCCGCTTGACAGGAAAATCGACACGGATTTGAAGCGTGTCTATCTTTCGGTGGGTGCTGCCTGTAAACCAGTTTTGGCCCTGGCTTCTCTGTCCAAAGCCATGGAAGTGTGGGTGGACAACGTGGATGATTCCCTCAGAAGCTTCTCCGAGGATGCAGCTAAGAATTCTCCTATCCAGGAGTTGAAACTGGCCTCAGCTTTTCTGGGGGAGGTGTCTATTGATGTTATTCGCCTGTTAGCCCGGGGAATGCTATCATCCGTTACGGCGAAGCGTGCACTTTGGTTGCGCCCTTGGTTGGCTGATCCTGCTTCTAAGCAGGTGTGGTGCCGTATTCCCTTTGAGGGTTCGTCCCTCTTTGGGAATAAGTTAGATAGCGCCATTTCCAAGGCTACTGGCGGTAAGTCGGGCTTTCTCCCCCAGGATAGGCGTCTTCTGGGTCAAAAAAGGCCACCTCTTAGAAGACAAAATTCTGATCGTGCCAGGGAGGCACGCAGTTATAGGCCAGGGAGGGAGTTTGGAAGAAACTGGAAATCCAGGCAGTCTTCCTTTCGGAAAGGCCCCAAGACCAATACGTCTGGGGATAGAGACACGACAAAGTCCTTTTGAGATTGGGCCCGCTCAGGCCGGTCGGGTGGGAGGTCGTCTCCTTCACTTTCGGCGGGTCTGGGCGGCCTCAATCCGGGATACTTGGGTTGTCAACACGGTCTCTGCAGGTCATTCTTGGACCTTCACCAGTATTCCCGGAGACAGATTTTTTCCTACCTCCCTTCCTCGGTCAGGCGACAAAAGAGAGATTCTCTTGTCCTACGTAGACTCGCTAGTCACTCAAGGAGCAGTGGTTCCAGTGCCAGAGTCCGAAAGAAGACTCGGAGTGTACTCTCCTCTGTTCATGGTGCGCAAGAAGAGCGGCGCCTGGAGACCAGTGATAGATCTGACGCATCTGAATCGCTTCATCAAAGGCGAAAAATTCAAGATGGAGACTCTATTCTCCATTCAGCAAGCCGTTCAACCAGGAGATTGGATGGTCTCGGTAGACCTGAAGGATGCATACTTCCACGTACCAGTGTCAACAGAGTTTCAACGATATCTGAGATTCTCGGTCGGCCAGCGTCATCTACAATTTGTATGTCTCCCCTTCGGGCTTTCCACGTCGCCTCGTACCTTTTCGAAGGTCTTATTAGCGGTGGTAGCCTTGATAAGACTGAGAGAGGTCCGTCTTTATCACTACCTGGACGACCTCCTTCTTCTGGCCCAAGACAAGTCTGTCATCCTGGAACATCTAGCTCTGGTCATCTCGTCTCTAGAGAGGTTTGGCTGGATCCTGAACAGGGAGAAGAGCCATCTGATTCCCACTCAGTCCCTGGTCTTTTTGGGTGCGCTGTTCAACACCAAGAACAGTACCATCTCTCTGCCAGAAGAAAAGATTCCGGTAATCAGGGACAGAGTGTCTCTAGCTTTGTCAGCATCCCGTCTCACAGCAAAACAATGCCTAAGGGTAATTGGCACCATGGTGTCGGCAGCCCCTATGGTGAAGTGGGCTCTCTGGAGGATGAGACCTTTTCAGAGGGGTTTCCTTCAGCAGTGGAACGGAGTCAGCAATTCCCAACGAATTGTGATAACCACAACAATGAAGAGTTGGCTTCCGTGGTGGCTACAGCTGAAGAATTTGAGCAATTGTCACTCCATAACCCCCATATCTTGGGTGATAGTGACATCAGACGCCAGCAACACCGGATGGGGCGGTCATTGCGGAACAGAGATGGCACAAGGGAAATGGGACTTTCGGTCTCGCCAGACAGTGTCCAACATCTTGGAACTACGAGCGGCCTTTCAAGTGCTACTAGCCTTCAGCCACCTCATTCGGGGCACCTCAGTCATGCTGAGGTTAGACAACACGACTGCAGTAGCCTATGTGAGGAAACAAGGTGGAACTCGCAGTGCATCCCTGCTTCGGGAAGTAGAGCCAATAATGACCTGGGCTCAGGAAAACCTGGTCAATCTGTCGGCAGTTTACATACCAGGGGCTCAGAACACTCAAGCAGATTTCCTCTCGAGAACACAACTCAGCAACAACGAGTGGTCTCTCCACGAGGATGTCTTCAGCTGGATCCTGTCCTTGGAGTTCATCCCAGAGGTGGATCTATTTGCCTCCTTCAACAACAGGAAGTTGCAGAAGTTTTACTCGAGGGACAGAGATCCCAGAGCATTCGGGGTGGATGCCCTGACAGATTGCTGGAGGTTTCACAAGGCCTATGCCTTTCCCCCAGTACCAGTCATCTTTCAATTCCTGCGGAGAGTACAGATGGAATTAGTCAAAGTGGTTGCAGTAATCCCGTTCTGGCCCAACAGACCGTGGTTTCCCCTACTGTTTCAACTGAGCTACCGCGACCCAGTCCCTCTTCCTCTCAGGACGGATCTGCTGTCCCAGGGCTCCATCCTTCACCCATGCCCAGCCCGTCTGCACCTTCGGGTCTGGTTTTTGAAAGGGGAAGGCTGGAAGCGTTAGGATGTCCGGAAGTAGCCATACCAACGCTTTTGAGTGCTAGAAGACAAAGCACGAATAAGACCTATGAAAGGATTTGGGCTAGGTTTACTTCTTTCCTAGAGTCCAAAGGAAAGTCCTGGTCATCTCCTTCCGTGCAGAATATTCTATCTTTTCTCCAGTCAGGTTTGGAATTACCTCTTTCAGTGAGCGCCTTACGAGTCCAAGTCTCAGCCATATCCGCTTTCACAGGCATTTCCTGGGCTACACATCCTTTGATCAGGCAATTCTTCAAAGGGGCAGTAAGGCTAAGGCCACAGAAAAAGTCGAGATTCCCCAAGTGGGACATGCCTTTGGTCCTGGATTTCTTATCCTCAGTTGGCTCAAGTCTTGAAGATCCTATATCTATAAAACATCTCACCCTCAAGACGGTCTTTCTGGTGGCCATCACATCTGCAAAAAGGGTGTCAGAGATCCAAAGTCTGGGAAGTAAAGAACCCTTTCTGACTTTTTTCCCCGGACAGAGTTGTCCTCATTCCAATGCTGGGAGCAAGGCCTAAAGTCACGTCGGTTTTCCATGAGAACCAAGAAATTGTTCTCCCGACTTTCAATTCATCGGCCGAACCTCCGGAAGTCCATCCTCTGGATGTGGGCAACACGCTCAGACAGTACTTGGAAGCTACAGCCTCTTTCCGGAAGACAGATTATCTCTTTATCCTATTGTCTGGGAAGAACAAAGGTATGCGTGCCTCTTCAAGATCAGTTGCCTCCTGGATAGTAGAGGCGATTCAGTGGGCTTATAGAGAGAAGGGCTTGGTTCCTCCAAAAGCGGTGACTGCACATTCTACGCGTGGTGTCGCTACTTCATGGGCAGCTTCAAGACACGTCGCTCCGGATGTGGTCTGCAGAGCAGCGTCTTGGTCGTCCATTCACACATTTATGTCACATTATTGTGTTGAGCCGGCGGCTCTTTCTTCTGTTGGTTTTGGTACTCAAGTGTTATCTGTTGCAGGTGTTAATTAAAATTATCAGCATCTGCCCACCCAATTGTGTTTTGGCGAGTTATTTCCCAAACGTATGCTGCCATGGAGTCTGTCAGGAAAACGGAAAATTTATATCAAATACTTACCGTAATTTTCCTTTCCTGATGGACTCCATGGCAGCAGGAGTCCCCTCCCAGTTCCTGAGTAGGCTAGTTACAGAACACGGATGCTGAAAGGGAGCAAAGATTTATGGGAGTGGGGTCCTATAGGGTAGGAGTGGAGGCGGGACTACCCAAACGTATGCTGCCATGGAGTCCATCAGGAAAGGAAAATTACGGTAAGTATTTGATATAAATTTTCCGTTTTTGCTACATATTTTTGGTAAAAAAAAATTGCAATAAGCGTATTTTGATTGGTTTGCGCAAAAGTTACTAACTACAGGAAAGAGTTGTCATTTTTATTAATTTTTTTTTTTTTACCAGTAATTTTTTACTAGTAATGGCGACGATCTGCAATTTTGGGACTGTGACATTGCGGCGGACAGATTGGACCCCTAACTGACATTGTTGACACTTTTGGGGGGACCAGTGACATTACTACAGTAATCAGTGCTAAAAATATGCACTGTTACTGTAATAAAGACACTGGCAGGGAAGGGGTTAACACTGTTGGTGATCAAGGGGTTAAATGTGTGCCTCATGCTTACTGACGTGTGTGGGGGGGAGGGGGTTGTGTGACACAGACACAGATCGCAGGTTCAGCTATGCTGAATCCTGTGATCTGTCCCTGTCTGTCACAGAGAAGATCCGCCCGCTTGTTTACACAAGCGGGCAGATTTTCTCAGTCTTTCCCCGATCCGGGAAGAGAGACGGTGATCACCGTCTCTCCTCCCCAGGCCGACTCCCGCTGTGTCTAAACACAGCGGGAGCGAGCCTCCGGTGGCGCGTGGCGCCAAGACAGCAGGGAATCCAGCGACATAGGTCTACAACGCTAGACCCAGGGCTACCACCTTGCTGCAGTAGCAGCAACGTGAGCAGTTCTAAAGTGATTAAGGACGCCCACTACCGCTGGCATTAAATTACTGCAAGCTTTCTCTACTAAAATACCGCATCACTTCATAAAGTAGCACATGCGGTATTTTAGTAGCCTTTTGTTGTGAATGCCAATTTTTTTTTTTTTTTTTTTTTAAACGCTGACCGCATTTCTTAACCACTTAAGCCCCGGAAGATTTTACCCCCTTCCTGACCAGGGGGTATTTTGCGATTCGGCACTGCGTGACTTTAACGGACAATTGCGCGGTCGTGCGACGCTGTACCTAAACGAATTTGACGTCCTTTTTTTCCCACAAACAGAGCTTTCTTTTGGTGGTATTTGATCACCTGTGCGATTTTTTGATCACGCGCTATAAACAAAAAAAGAGCGTCAATTTTGCAAAAATAACAATATTTTTCACATTTTTTTATATGAAATTCCCCCCAAAAAAAAAGTAAAAATCAAAATTTTTTAAAATTTTCGGCCAATTTGTTTTATGCTACATATGTTTGGTAAAAAAAATCGCAAAAAGCATATTTTGATTGGTTTGCGCAAAAGTTATCGCGTTTACTAACAAAGGGAAAGATTTTTGTCATTTTTGTTGGTTTTTTTTTTAACGCGTAATGGCGGCGATCTGCGATTTTTTTTTTGCGGTACTGCGACATTGGGGCGGACAGATCGGACCCTTGACTGACATTTGTGACACTTTTGGGGTTACCAGTGACCTTTCTACAGTAATCAGTGCTATACATATGCACTGTTACTGTAAAAATACACTGGTTGTGAAGGGGTTAACTTTATTTGGAAGGGAGGGGCTGTGTGTATCCCTAGGGGCGTGCTTTCTACTGTGATTGGCTGTGGCTTGAGCTGTAAGGACACTGATCAACGGATCTACATACTAGATCCGTTTTATCAGTGTCTTTACAGCGAGGAGAATGACAGGCAGCTTGTTTACACAAGCTGCCTGACATTCTCCCTCTCCCCCGCCGATCGCCGAGTGACCGGCGGACATCGGGTCCGCTGGTCACACGCGCGGGGGGGTCCGTGACCACGCGGGAGCGGGAGCGCGCCTCCGGGGGCGAGCGCTCGCTCCCTAGACCCTCACAAGCTAGTGACGTAGCCCTATGTCACTTTGCCTGTGAGGGGCTGACTGCCGACGTAGATCGGCGTTAGGCAGTCGGCAAGTGGTTAAAGTTGTAGATAGTGTGAATGAAGCCCAGTATGGCTAATGTCTTCCTGTCACTTTTATTTTTCTTAAATATTTTGTCTGTGGCAGCACTTTTCCCTTGTAGTACAAGGGCAATTATGTTTTGATGTTTATGTTCCCAACCACTACACAACCTGTATGGAGTTTGTATGTGCTTACTTGAGGAACTAATGTGATTTTACAGCATATGTAAAGCCCTACATTGCTGGCTCTTTAGAAATACCTGTAATAAATAAGCGGTACAAAATAACAGAACAACATGTATAAAGGCTCATAAAAACTAAAAGAAAACTGGGCAAAAATGTTCATCCCAAGCACTTTGCTAGGATTTTCGTATAGTGTGTACACAACTTTCTACAGCCAATTCCGACTTTCTGAACGAAAATTTCTAAAGGGAAAAGCTCCAAAATTTTTCTCGTTCGGGAACAGAACAAATGATTTTTGTTTAATGTGCAATGTTTTCGTATGATTTTGATACGAGAAAAATAAGAAGCTAAAGACGTATAATCAGAAACAATAAACAACAACAAAAAAAAGCCTTTGCTGTACGAGAATTTTCTTTCATCGATTCCGATTTGCTGTGAAACAACGAAGAAAATCGGACGATTGTTTGCCCAATTTTCTTATAGTGTGTGCCCCATTTAACTATGTAAATATAAGGAGAGAGAGAGAGAGAGACAAAAGAAAGTTATAAAGCATACATATTTTTTTTTATGCATGTTGTATAGAATGTTATTGATTGATACTGTAGCAAATACAAAACAGTCCAACTAGACTGGACTTTTTCCAGAAACATTCTATAAAAAACATTTTATACCATAAAACTGTAACTATGCCAACAGAAAAGAAAACTTGTGATAAAAAATATTGCAGCGCTGGTGATGTGAAAATAAATAAATAACAATAAATACGTGAAGTAAGATTCAAAACATACAGAATCAATATGTGCAAATGAAGCAACAATTGTGCAAACATGTATTAAAGTGCATTGTGACATGAACCATAATAATGGTCATAAAAGTGCATATGAGTGATAAATAATGATTGAATGCATATAGTCCATCCAGTTAAAAAAAGGTGAATATAGACAATGTTGTCTGTAGGAAACTCCACCAAAGGTGCAAAGTGCAGAATCTCCTTTGAATAAAATATAGTGATCTCTGGTATATGTGACCACCACCGGTAAATGAGGTAAGTAGGGGGCTTTCCAGATAGATGGATAGGACCTAAGAGAGTATACACTTTTTAGCTCATTCACGCATTTGAGGAGAAATAGTTGTCACTGTATTGCTGATGCTGGAATGCCTTCAGTACTCAGGGACCACCTCCAAACACATGACAACATCCATATGAAAAGATCAATGGGTAACTGCTTGAGACCACGGCCAAGATATCCTCCCCAAGAGCTAAATACGATAGAAAGCTCACATAGTGTGTACCAATAAAGGAACCAGTAGGAACACTTACAGTATCGATGAGAAAAAAAGTACTTGTAAGTAGTAAACAAAGTAGACGCAACACCTGTAGCTGACCCGCTGTGGCTCCTCCATAGATAGAGTGTACTACATGTAGTCACCCTTGGGCCCTTTTCACACTTGCCGACTCCAAAGTTGCGCGATTTTCAACTTTGGAGTCCGATTTTGACACGACTTTAATAAGACTACACTCTCTGGCATTGAAGTCACGCAGGCACCTTTTCTGAAGTCGCAGCGGCTGTAATAGTGTCAATTGGAATGTCTCTCATAGAGATACATGGCAATTCACATGTCTGCATCTTTGGGTCTCACAAGTCGGATCCTAAGTCGCACAAGTGTGAAAGGCGTCTGGGACAGGAAGTTTATCATTTTCTGAATTTCCAAATGAAAAAAAGTAACATGGCCAAAAAAATGCTGCAATTTATAAAATGTTATGTTTTTGAGTTTAGATACACTTTAATTCATTAACATAAATGTCAACGTCAACTATTGGGGGGGTCTGTGCAGACAAACCTGAGACCAAACAGGAATAAAAGTAAGCACTATTCACTGTCCACTTCCACAAAACTAAGAGGGGTATATGCAAATGCCAGGAGCCTAGCTAATAAAATGGATGACCTGGAACTGTTAGTACACGAGGAGGACATAGACCTTATATAACAGAAACGTGGTTCGACCCCTCACACGACTGGCTGGCCAATATCGAAGGTTATACAGTGTATCAGAAGGACAGGGAAGGAAAAAGAGGGGGAAGGGTATATCTCTATGTCAAGAATAATGTAAAGGTGGAAGAGAGGAGTGATATTATGGAAGGGATGAGTACGGAGTTAGAAACCGTGTGGGTAGAACTCCATAGGGAAGAAGTAAAGGGGAAAGTAATTGTGGGGGTTTGTTATACCGTGGTGATTGAAAGTTTGGGCACCCCAGGTAAAAATTTGCATTAATGTGCATAAAGAAGCCAAGGAAAGATGGAAAAATCTCCAAAAGGCATCAAATTACACATTAGACATTCTTATAATATGTCAACAAAAGTTAGATTTTATTTCCATCATTTACACTTTCAAAATAACAGAAAACAAAAAAATTGAGTCTGCAAAAGTTTAGGCACCCTGCAGCGTTAATATCTTGTACTGCCCCCTTTGGCAAGTATCACAGCTTGTAAACGCTTTTTGTAGCCAGCCAAGAGTCTTTCAATTCTTGTTTGAGGTATCTTTGCCCATTCTTCCTTACAAAAGTCTTCCAGTTCTTTGAGATTTCTGGGCTGTCTGTCACGCATTGCTCTTTTAAGGTCTGTCCATAGATTTTCAATTATGTTGAGGTCAGGAGATTGTGAAGGCCATGGCAAAACCTTCGGTTTACGCCTCTTGATGTAATCCCCCGTGGATTTCGAGGTGTGTTTAGGATCATTATCCATTTGTAGAAGCCATCCTCTCTTTAACTTCAGCTTTTTCACAGATGGCATCAAGTTACCATCCAAAATTTGCTAACTTTGCTGAAATTTTATTGAATCCATTTTTCCTTCTACTCGTGAGATGTTCCCTGTGCCACTGGCTGCAATACAACCCCAAAGCATGATTGATCCACCCCCATGCTTAACATTTGGACAGAGGTTCTTTTCATTCAATTCTGTGCCCCTTCTTCTCCAAACGTACCTTTGCTCATTCCGGCCAAAAAGTTCAATTTTAACCTCATCGGTCCACAGAACTTCCAAAATGCATCAGGCTTGTCTATATGTTCATTTGCAAAGTTCAAACGCTGATTTTTGTGGTAAGGACGTAGAAGAGGTTTTCTTCTGATGACTCTTCCATGAAGACCATATTTGTACAAGTATCTCTTTATAGTGGAATAGTGTACCACAACTCCAGTGTCTGCCAGATCTTTCTGGAGGGATCGTGCAGTCAAACGTGGGTTTTGAATTGTTTTTCTCACAATCCTGCGAGCTGTTCTGTCTGATATTTTTCTTTGTCTTCCAGATCTTACTTTAACTTCCACTGTTCCTGATGACTGCCATGTCTTAATTACATTCTGAACAGAGGATATTGTCATTTGAAAACGCTTTGCTATCTTCTTATAGCCTTCTCCAGCTTTGTGAGCGTCAACTATTTTCAGTTTCAGTTTTCTAGGCAACTGCTTAGAAGATCCCATGGTGCGGACTATTGGGGCAAGGTCAGATGAATCTGGGCATTTAAAACCTTTGAGATTGACATCACCTGGTCTTCCTAGACGATGATTGAGAACAATCCATGACACTGGCTTGTCTCAGCCTTGCAAAGGGGGCAGTGCATGCTATAAATTCTGCAGGGTGCCCAAACTTTTACAGACGCCATTTTTTTGTTTTCTGTAATTCTGAAAGTGTCAATGATGGAAATAAAATCTAACTTTTGTTGACATATTATAAGAATGTCTAATCTGTAATTTGATGCCTTTTGGAGATTTTTCAATTTTTCCTTGGCTTCTTTATGCACATTAATACAAATGTTTACCTGGGGTGCCCAAACTTTCGATCACCACTGTAGGCCACACAACCAAAGGGAGGAGGCAGACCTGGAATTTTTATCAATGGTGGGTAACGCGGCAAATCTGGGATCAGTCATCATATTAGGGGACTTCAACTATCCTGACATTGACTGGGAAGAGGGGATTGCACACTCACTAAAGGCCCGTCTCTTCAGGAAAACCTTACAGGACAACTACATGTCTCAGTTGGTGGATTCTGCTACTAGAGAGAATGCAGTGCTGGATCTATTAATTATTAATGACCCAGATCTAATCTCAGATGTAGGAGCCCGGGACAACTTGGGTTCTAGCGATCACAGGATGATCACTTAGATGATGATTTAGCATAAATACCAATATAGCAAGGCAAGAGGGGAACATAAGAACCCTAAATTTCAGAAGGGCAAACTTTCCCAAACTGTGCTCAATGATAGAGAAAATAAACTGGGACCAAACCATAGGAACACTGACCACTGAGGAAAAATGGGAATGCTTTAGGAACATATTAAACAATAGCATTGCACAGTGCATTCCTATAAGAAATACATTTAGAAGAGCCAAAGCCAAACCTGGCTGGCTTAACCGTAATGTAAAAAAACGTATTAGTGAAAAAAAAAGCCCTTCAAGAAATATAAATTGGAGGGCACATTATCGGCTTTCCAGCAATACAAGAAATCAAATAAGAAATGTAAATACAAAATCAAAATGGCCTAAATCAACTTCGAGAGACAAATAGCAGAGGAAAGTAAAACGAACCCTAAAAAATTATTTAAATATATCAACAGCAAAAAAAACGAGGTCAGAGCATGTTGCACACATAATTAACGATGATGGGAGGGTGGTTACAGAGGACACTGAAAAGGCAACCATGCTTATTGCTTTCTTCTCCTCAGTCTTTACACAGGAAAAGGAGGGGTACACTGACCATGACTGTATGGTTAGCAGTACTTCACAGGACTTGCCGCTATGGCTAACAGAGGGTGAAATCAGGGAAAGGCTTGATAACATTAACACAAATAAATCACCAGAAGCGGATGGCGTACATCCGAGAGTACTCAAAGAACTCAGTAAAGTTATATCTAGACCACTGTTCCTGATCTTTACAGATAGTATTTTGACAGAAAATGTACCAGGTGACTGGAGGAAAGCTAATGTGATAGCAATATTCAAAAAAGGGCAGAGGCATATCCTAGGTAATTATAAGCCGGTCAGCCTGATGTTAATAGTATGTAAACTTCTGGAGGGGATGATAAGGGACTATATCCAAGAGTTCGCTAAAGAGAACAACATCATCAGTAGTAATCAGCACGGGTTTACTAAAGGGCATTCTTGTCAAACCAATCTGTTAACATTCTATGAGGAGGTTAGCTGTGAGCTAGATAGGAGGAGACCTGTGGAGTATCTGGATTTTGCTAAGGCGTTTGATGCAGTTCCCCACAAATGCTTAATTTATAAAATAAGGTCTGCAGGCATCGACCACAAGGTTTGCTCTTGGATACAAAACTGGTTAAAGCGGCGTGTCCAAAGGGTGGTAATAAATAACGTGTTCTCAGACTGGTCTGGGGTGGTAAGTGGGGTCCCCTAAGGCTCAGTCCTGGGACCAATTTTGTTCAATTTATTCATAAATAGCATTGATAATGGGATCATTAGCTTGATATCAGTTTTTGCAGATGACACAAAATTAGGTAGGGCAATAACTTAACATTGTGAGGCAGAAAACTTACAGAATGACCTGAACAAAATAACAGAGTGGGCAACTACATGGCAAATGAGGTTTAATGTGGAGAAGTGTAAGGTATTGCACTTGGGGACTAAAAACATAAACGCCCAATACGCTTTGGGGAGGGGACCCCTGGGGGAATCAAAAATGGAGAAAGCTCTGGGAGTCTTTGTGGAAATAGACTTAGTAATAGCATGAAATGTCAAGCTGTAGCTGCCAAAGCCAGCAGAATATTAGCTTGCATAAGGAAGGGGATGTATTCCAGAGATAAATTTATAATCCTTCCACTTTATAAATCACTGGTCCGACCACATCTGGAGTATTCTGTCCAGTTCTGGTCACCAGTCCTCAGAAGGGATGTGTTAGAGCTGGAGAGAGTCCAGAGGAGAGCAACTAAACTGATTAGGGGATTGGAGGAACTTAATTATGAACAGCGCTTACAAGCGCTTGATTTATTCTCCCGGGAAAGGAGACGTCTGAGAGGGGACATGATAGCGATATACAAGTACTTCAACAGTGATCTCAGCATAGAAAAAAACTGTTCAGTCGCAACTAATGCATGAGGACACATGGCCATACAATGCGATTAGAGGAGAAGAGATTTAACTTTAGGCTGCGCAGGGTTTTTTTTTTTTTACAGTAAGGGCTACAAGATTGTGGAAATCTCTACCACAAATAGTAGTTACTGCAGAGAGTATGGCTACTTTTAAAAGACTCTTGGACGTACATCTCAAGGATCATACCATTCAGGGGTATGTGAGATGATTGCGTCCACACACACCTACAAAGGTTGAACTGGATGGACTGTTGTCAACCTCAACTACTATGTAACTATGTAACTATGTAATTGTACACTATTGAGTTGCTGAAACATTTTGTAGAATTTATCACAAACAAAGAGACAACAGAGAACCTTTGATTTATTAGGCATTTGAATGGTGGGTGTGGTGAAAATAACACAGAAATCCCCTCAATTAACACTTTTATGAATACAGTTAGATGTCACTCACAACTCTCCATGAAACCAAACAGATCCGCATCTACAGGCAACAGATAATAGGTGTGGAGGTCATGATGACCCTGAAGGTCTGAGAATTGGCTCTGTAATTATCGCCCTTCCTAAATTATGACTGCAATGGCCAGGTGTACAGAATGTTTACAGCATAATATAATTAAACCTTAAGTGTTTCTAAACCTAGGACTCTGTATTCACTATATCTGGTCTCCAGCAGTACACAGGACAGCAATAGTTTTAGTAAATACAAACTGCTAAATACCTTTTCTCATCAGCAGTTAGAGCAGTCTTGTGACTTTTATCAGTGTCTGGTAATGCTTGTAGGAGGAATTTTCATTCTCCCCTGATTGTCCAATGAGGATGCAGGACCCCTGACCCTCTGTCATGACAGTGCTGATTGGCCCTGTGCTGATCACATGCACTCTCCCAAGAAAAAAATAAAACTCTCTAGCAATGCACATCAAACTGAACATGTGCAGCTTCCCCCCTAGCCTCTGTACTATCTGGAGATGGTTTGGGGACTCTGGAAGAAGAGAAGGATCAGAGAAGACCAGATCCAACAGCCTTTTTACACAATGTAGAGGGATAACCCCTTAGGTTCCACAGTGATTATCCCAAGAATGCTTTACTGCATATGCACACCGATTTTACTGTTGGGAGTTTAGTAACACTTTAATAAGCTATGCTGAACATGAAGAAACAGGGGATTCAGCAACTCCCAGGGGCAAGAAGCTAGAATGACACGTGGTCTACCACACAACAAAAATACATTTAATACATTTAAATCTCCTAATATGAATAATCACAAACAATTATAGGGGTATCTTCAAGGTCAGCCATGGGTCCTGCTAGAACCATTGGACCCAGGCAGCACTTTAAGAGGGGCAGCAAATTGACGCCCAAGACTTTTTTTCCAGCAGTTTTGTGTGTCATCAGTTTCCGGCACGTTACGGGCAGCATTTCTCTATCTCATACTGCTGCCTGTAGTGCACACTGATGAGTATGAGGAGGTGGAGGGTCTCCCCCCGGGGAACGTCCCTTGCGTGATTGTGGTGTGCGCAATGATGTCAGACATCAGCATTCTCCATCTCACGCAGAACAGACGGGATCTTCTAGGGCCGTGGCCATGGCAGACACAGGAGATCAGACAGTGGGTGTTTGGTGGATGGGTCCGGTGATGAGGTATGGAAGAAGATAACAGTATATATAATTGTTTCTACATATATTTATTAAAGGTATTGCTTTTTTTATTTTGTTCGTTTTTTTCAACCCTATAAGCCACAAAGCAGCCCCTTAACACCCCCCCCCCCCCCAACACACACTCACAATGCAGCCCCTAAATTATTTTGTATATAGACAAGGTGCTGTTGCATGTAAATCTGGCTACCTCATAAATTACATTTTAGTTTTAATTATCATGATATAAAATAATGGATGTGGGGGCCTTTTGGTGGGCGTGATTTTTTTTGGGGGGGTGGGGGGGCTGGGGCAGCATTTCATTCCTTCTGTCAGTGGTATGAAATTGCATGTGCTATACAGGTGCCAAAAATTGGGCCTTTGCTGTTGGTGGTGCCTGACCAAGCCCTCGCAGATACTCTTGCTGGGTGCAGGAATGGGACCTGCTGGTAAGAATTGCATACAAATTTGAAATCGCATGTACTTGTCATACAGGTGCCAAAAATTGGGCCTTTGCTGTTGGTGGTGCCTGAACACCGTCCGTAACCAAGGCCTCGCAGTTACTCTTGCTGGGTGCAGGAACGGGACCTGCTGGTAAGAATTCCATACAAATTTGAAATTTCATGTGCTATACAAGTGCCAAAAATTGGGCCTTTGCCGTAGGTGGTGCCTGAACACCGTAACCAAGCCCTGGCAGTTACTCTTGCTAGGCGAAGGAATGGGACCTGCTGGTAAGAATTCCATACAAATTTGAAGTAGCATGTACTACACAGGTGCCAAAAATTGGGCCTTTGGTGTTGGTGGTGCCTGAACACCGTAAACCCTCACAGTTTGCAGGGCACAGGGACAGGGCCTGCTGTTAAAAATGACATATGACATTTAACCACTTAACGACCAGCCACATCCGCCGGCTGGATGGAGTCCCGATCAAAGCCGAATGCGGATGACGTAACCCGGAGGCGGCGTCCATGACGTCACATCCAGGTTACTTGGCTGCTAATGGCGCCGGATTTCAAAAGTGAATGTATTCAAAAATGCCGTTTTCGGCATTTTGAATACATGGAAGTGTGGTGGAGGGGTCTAGGGTCTTTTAGACCCTCGATCCCTACATAAAGAGTACCTGTCACTGCCTATTGCTGTCACAAGGGATGTTTACATTGCTTGTGACAGCAATAAAAGTGATCAGATTTTTTTTAAAAAACCTGTGCTAAAATGAAAATAATAAATAAATAAATAGGAAAATATATATATATTTTAGCCGCCCCTGTCGCCGTGAGCTCGCGCACGAAAGAAAACGTATATGGGAAGTCACGCCGCAAATGAAATCGCTGTTCAAACCACACATGTGACATATCGCCAAGAGCGAGAGCAATCATTTAAAAAAAAAGAGCTACACTCTAACTCTAAACTGGTAACCGCTAAAAATTTTTAAACCATCGCCTATGGAGATTTTTATTGACCGTAGTTAGTCGCCATTCCGCGGGTGTGTGCAATTTTAAACTGTAACATGTTGGGTATCTATTTACTCAGCGTGACATCATCTTTCACAGTATACAAAAAAATTGGCTAATTTTACTATTTAGTTTTTTAAATGCAGTGAAATGTAATTTTTCGCAATTTTTCCAAAATAATGGCGTTTGAAAGACCACTGCGCAAATACCACGTGACAAAAAATATTTCAATGACCACCATTTTATTCTCCAGAGTCTTTTCTAAAAAAATCTATCTATATATATATATATATATATATATATATATAATGTTTGGGGGTTCTAAGTAGTTTTCTAGCAAAAAATACTGATGTCAACTTGTGAACAAAATGTGACATAAATGGGCTCGGTCCTTAAGTGGTTAAATTGTATGCACCTGTTATACAAGTGTAGAAAAATTAGGCCTTGGGGGTTGGTAGTGACCTAAACCAAAAACATTGTTGGAAGCTAGCAGAATAAAGGTAGAGGAATTGGATAGGCAGCATATGCAGTCTTTAAGGGATGGCAGACCCCTAGCAAATTCAATCAGTTACATCAGCATCAGAGGCCTGATAGCTCTTGTTGATCCAGGACTGGTTCATTTTGATAAAAGTCAGCTGGTCAACAGAGTCTGTGGACAGACGCACTCTTTTGTCCATCACAAAACCTCCAGCAGCACTGAACGTTCATTCAGAAAGCACGCTGGAAGCAGGACAGGCCAGTAGCTCCATTGCATATTGAGCAAGTTCTGGCCAGTGGTCCATCCTCAAGACCCAGTATGCCAGTGGATGCGCAGCTGAAAAGGTCTCCAAGTCTGCTCTTGCACCTAGATAATCATGCACCATATCAGTGGCGGAACTACCAGGGTCACAGCAGTCGCAGTTGCGACGGGGCCCTGGCGTTCCACCACTGTAGGGGGGCCCGCCGCCTCCCGGGAGATGGTCATTGCACTCTCTGCACACACTCCCCGCCCCGTCCCGCTGCCCCGCTGAGTGCACTGTCTGCACTACCAGGCACACACTCCCCGCCCCGCCCATCCTCTCCGCCCTGCCTCTTCCCGCCCGTCTTCTCTGCCCGCACTCACGGGCACTGACATTCACACGTGCCCCGCCCATTGAGTTCCCTGGAGAAGAGAGATGCAATGTCGGGACTCGGGAGACTCAGGGCAACAGAAAATCAGCTGACCCGGGCCGGCCCAGTGAAGTGAAGGAGCGGTAACCGAGTGATCTGCAAGTGAGTGACACTGATCCCATCCCTCTACTAGCACTGCCACTGATTCCCCCACACCACCCCCCCACTGCTGCCACTGACCCCCCCCCACACCACCACCACTGCTGCTACTGACCCCCCCCACTGCTGTCACTGACCCCCCCCACACCACCACCACTGATGCTGCTGACCCCCCCCACTGCTGCCACTGACCCCCCCCCCACACCACCACTGCTGCTACTGACCCACCCCCACTGCTGCCACTGACCCCCCCCACCACCACTGCTGCTACTAACCCCCCACTGCTGCCACTGACCCCCCCACACCACCACCACTGCTGCTACTGATCCCCCCCCACACCACCACCACTGCTGCCACTGACCCCCCCCCACACCACCACCACTGCCACTGACCCCCCCACACCACCACCACTGCTGCCACTGATCCCCTCCATACCACCACTACCACTGCTGCCACTGACAACCCCCCACCACCACCACTGCTGCCACCAGCCCCCCACACCATTACCACTGCTGCCACTGACCCCCCCCCCACACCACCACCACTGCTGCCGCTGACCCCCTCCATACCACCACTGCTGCTACTGATCCCCCCACACCACCACTGCTGCCACGAATCCCCCCTACCACCACCACTGCTGCCACTGATCCCCTGTACACCACCCCCACTGCTGCCACTGATGCGCCCCACACCACCACCACCACCACTGCTGCCACTGATCTCCCCCCCACACAACCACCACTGCCACTGTCCCCCACCCCTCTATGTCACAACTACTGATCCCATTCTCCCACCACCACTACCACTCATCCCATCTCATCCCCCCTAACCACCACCCTTGCCACTGATCCCATGCCCCATCACCACTGCCACTCATCCCATTCCTGCCACCATCACTGCCACTAATCTTATTCCATCCCATCTCCCCAGCACAGCTGCCATCATCCCATATCCCCACCACCATAGCTGCCACTGATTCCATCCCCACCCAATTTTTGTTTATTAAAATTCTTGCAATCAACACGCATAAAATCAATATACATAAATAAATATATACATATTTACATGAAAAGGGAAAAAAATACATAGCAAATTCTGCTCTCAAACAAAGAATGGCTTTACAGCAAAAACAAAACTCACATCATGAACATTTCATTACCGGGGAAAATAATCTTAATAAGACTCACACCACCACACCACCCAACCCCATCCATCCCCACCCAACCACATCCATCCCCACCCAACCACCACTGCTGCCACTCATCTCAGGGGCGTAACTACAGGGGTCACAATTGCAATGGCCAATGTGTTGCCCCTGTACACCTGGATGGGGGGGGGGGCAGAATATAGAGGAAAAATCCCCTCCATTTTTCTACTGCAGCTGCTAAAAGCCAGCTTCTCCTCCTCTCCATCCCATAGGCATTCAGAGACTGCAGGAGGAAAATGGAGGGGATTTGTTCCTCTATATATCCCCCTATGCCACCCCTCCTATCCAGGTCCTGCTGCCCTCACGCCCAGGATCAATGGGAAGGGCCCTGACCCGGGGACAGGGGGGGGCCCTTCATGGTTTCTTGCAGCAGGGCCCTCAAGGTTCTAGTTACACCTCTGCACCATATGATGGAGACACTGGTGATAGTTGCTTAAACCTAACAGCCCTGGGTGCTGCTGAGGACAAAAGAACTGTTTAAAGGCATCGGTCAGTCGGCTACCTTCTCCACCGCTCCTCCTTTGGCTGAATGATGCCTCAGAAACATGTTCAGAGAATGTTGACCTCCCAGTGTCTGGAAAGGCGGTACACAAATTTCTTTTCAAGGCCTCCTCAAGATGCTTCACCCTTTGCTCCCTCTGTGAAGGCAGGATGAGCTCTACAACTTTACCCTTTTTAAAGTGGATCAAGAAGGGTTGCCAACCAATAATTATCCCTCTCCTTGATAGCACGAATTCTCTGGTCCTTTCACATGCTTTGCAGAATCAGGGAGCCCATGCAACGTAAGTTGGAGGAGGCATGAGCTTCTGAGTTCTCTTGGTCACTAAGGATGACATTGTCAGCAGGAGCAACCTCTCCCCAACCACGTACAACTCCTGTGGTTTCTGGGGAATCAAAACCATCCCTTGAAGACTGCTGTATGCTATCCTCTTCCTCTACATTCATGCTGCCAAAATCCTCCTCCTCCTCTTCCTCCTGTGTGATTTGTGGCTCTGCAGGAATGATATCTGCATAAAGGGGGCCATTGGAGGAAAGGAAGTCCTCCTCTTCCTGCCGCTGTTCTGCCTCAAGTGCCCTGTCCATGATTCCACGCAACGTGTGCTCAAGCAGGTAGACTAGCGGGATAGTGTCACTGATGCATGCATCATCCCAGCTCACCATCCTTGTGGCCTCCTCAAATGGTGACAGGACAATGCATGCATCCTTAATCAAAAACCACTGGTGTGGTGAAAAAAAACCAAGCTCCCCTGACCCTGTCTTTGTGCCATACTCGCACAGGTACTGATTGATGGCCCTCTGCTATGTGTGCAGCCGCTGCAGCATTGTGAATGTTGAGTTCCACTTGGTGGGCATGTCACAAATGAGGCGGTTGGTGGCAGGTTTAATTGCCCTTGAATGTCAGATAAGTGAGCACTGGCATTGAAAGAACATCGAAAATGGCCACAGACTTTCCTGGCCTGCCTCAGGAGATCTTGGAAGCCCGGGTATCTGCTCAAGAAATGCTGCACCACCAGATTCAGAACATGTGCCAAGCATAGAACATGTGTCAAGTGTCCCTGCCGGAGGGCGGAGAGAAGGTTAGTGCCATTATCGCATACAACCATTCCTGGCTCAAGCTGTCGTGGCATCAACCCTCTCTGAGCCTGCCCCTGCAGAGCTGAAAGAATCTCTGCACCGGTGTGACTCCTATCCCCTAGACAAACCAACTGAAGCACAGTATGGCATCTTTTAGCCTGACTGCTTGCATAGCCCCTTGAACGCTTAGGGAGCACTGCTGCTACAGAGGACAATTGAGCAGAAGAGGACATGGAGAAGAAGGAGTGGGAGGTGGTGGAGTAGCCAGATGTGGCCGAACCAGCACCAGCTTTTTGGAGGCATGGTAGCAAAACAAGTTGGAACAACGAACCCTGTCCTGCATCCTTCCCAGCTGCCAGCAGAGTTACCCAGTGCGCCGTGAAAGAAATGTAACGTCCCTGTCCATGCCTTCTGGACAGAGAGTCAGCAGTAATGTGCACCTTCCTGCTGACCGCTTTGTCCAAAGAGGCCAAAACACTACCTTCCACATGACGGTAGAGAGCCAGAATGGCCTTACACGATAAGAAATGTCTTTTTGGAACCTGCCACTGTGGTGCAGCACATTCCACAAATTCGCAAAAGGGAAAAAAAAGGGACAACCAGAACCAAAGAGGGGGAAGGCCCTAAAGCACCATATAAGAGTAAACGGGGTATAAATGAAATAGTTTCCTAACAAAAAATACTGACACAGAAATATATCAAAATTACAATAATTTATTAGAAATACAATGTAATCCAATGTGAAAGAAAAAAAGGAGCCAAACCTTCCCCTTGATTTCAGTAAAAAACAGACTATATAGTCATTAAAAACAAGAACACATGCACCCCACACACATACTGCTGCGAACCACCAAAAGAGCATATATAGAATAATTGATAACTAAGATAGTCAAATCAAAATCATGGGTCAAACCAGGGCTATCACCCAAAGCCAATCAGTGTCAGGACCCTTACACATGCAAGGGTGGACATCGGCTGAAACCAGTGAAGGATCCAGGCACTGAGCTAAAGATGATGAATAGCCGCTGGATAGATACACACACACAGGCAGACCAAAATTGAGCGTCCCAACCAATTCGGCAAGAGACCAGTACTGTCTGGGTGTGGTAAGCCAGCCAACAAGATGGAGCCTGTCTAACACTGGAAGTAAAGCATTACCTCATAAAGCAGGAAATGCACAGCAAGGCCATATCTCAAAGAGAAAGGGCATAAAAAGAGGGGGCTACCACTATTCCACAAATTCGCAAAAGGGAGCTGAGTCTACTAGATGAAAAGGTAGCAACTGTAATGCTAGCAATTTGGCCAAGCTAGCATTAAGACGCTGAGCATGTGGATGGCTGGGACAGTATTTCTTTCTATGGTTCAAATACTGGGGTAGGGAAATTTGCCTGGTGCTCAAATCAAGCGGTGGTGTACTGCTAGCAGATTGGGTGCAACTCTCTGTGCCACTCATTGCTATACCAGCATCCCTCTCAATGCTGGTATTTAAGAAGGCATGAGGTATAGTAGGGTTAGAGATCGCAGATGAGGAGCAAGGTAATGTATGCTTGTCTGGTGCCTCTTTCAGGTGCTGTTGCCAACGGACTGCATGGCAGGTCGTCATATGCCTTGTCAAGCATGTGGGGCCCAAGCGGCTGGTGTTCTAGCCACACTTGATCCGCTTTAGACAGATGTTGCAAACAGCAACGCTGTGGTCTACTGCACAGATGCTGAAAAAAGCCAACACTAATTAACTTTTGTGAGTCCGCTGAGATTTTGCAGCACCTTGCACCTGTGGAGCTCTGTGTTGTGACATAATAGGTTGGTTACTGCTATGGCAGCCCCTGGAGCACATTCTGCCTCGTTGGAGTTGTGCATCCTCCTCATCCTCCACCTCTTCCTTCTCCTCCTCTATCCTGTCATGCACCCAAGTACAGTCAGTGACCTCATCATCCCCTCCCTCCTCATCACTGGAGCAAACTTTGCAATATGCTTCAGCTGTGGCAACATGACTGCTGGTTTCACCCCCTCTCTCTAGGCTCATATTATTCCCTTCATCAACCTGGGAACCAACATCATAGCTTTCAAATTGCTGCGCATTCTCCAGGAGCATGTCACTGACTCTATGACCGAATATTTCACGTGACTCCTCCGTGCATGATGGTGGGGGACTGAAGGAGTAGCTGTGGAGAAAGAGCCTGTGGAACGGGCCACTTTGGCAGCTGTGGTGGAAGGCAAACTACTGGGGGCGTGGGTGTCAGAGGAAGAGGAGGATGAGGACGGCTTATTGATCCACTCCAAAAACTTTTCCACATGTTGTGGATGAATAGCACGGGCAGCACTGAAAATAAAGGATGGGCGTGCCCCGCCTGCAGAGGATTCACTATGTCGACTGTGACCACCACTTTTCACAATGGACACAGAGGCTGCTTGCCCTCTTTTCATGGCCTGTGAGCGTCAGCCTCTCCTTGTTGGCCTTTCGGACATGATGTTGATACAGATCAATATAGAGTATACACAACTGACCAATAGATACTCAATGACCTGATATGATGTAATTGATAGCCCTATAGATGAGCTGTGGTGGTTATAGATGTACACAAGTGACCGATTAACAATACTCTCACTGATAACTGATGTAATCTATAATCCTATAGATGGATGATCTGTGATGCTTATAGAATGTTCCACAACTGACCAATGAATACTCTGACTGATATCTGAAGTGATCTGTAATCAAATAGGTCTGTGAATATTATAGAATGTTCCACGACTGACCTATGAATACTCTAAATGATATCTGAACTGGTCTATAATCAAATAGGTCTGTCTGTGAATATTATAGAATGTTCCACGACTGACCAATGAATACTCTGATTGATATCTTAACTAATCTACAATCAAATAGGTCTGTGAATATTTTAGAATGTTGCAGAAACTGACCGATGAACAATACTCTGACTGGTATCTGATGTAAAGAAAGAAATCTCTCCCTACCTCACACAGGAACCTGGCCCTCCCTACACTGTTACTCACTCACTGGCGCTATACTGTTTGTTATGATGTAAAGAAAGAAATCTCTCCCTACCTCACACACGTACCTGGCCCTCCCTACACTGCTAGAAATGTCTCTCTGCACTGTCTGACTCCAAAAAAAAACAACTCTCTCCCTGCCTTAACTGCGTGCCTGTCCCTGTCTCATCACTCACACAATGACACTACATGCTGCGGCTGCGCAAGCAGCCTTTATGTAGTGTGGGGCGTGTACTTGGTCCCTGAGCCATGATTGGCTAAAGGCAGCCTGCCTTTAGTCAAATCATGGCAGAGATCATTTGATTGGCCAAAGCATGAGGTCAGGGTGAATGCTTTGGCCAATCACTCATTATGGGAAACTCGAATTTCCCGCGAAGAAGCCCATTTGTTCGTCATTCGAGGGACGATCGAATTAGCGATGTTTGAGTCGAACTTACCTTCAACTCGAACTCATAGCTCATCCCTAGTGGAGACTTGGCATTGAGGTGGGGGCCCTGATCTCATGAACAGACCTTACTTTAACATATTTAGAATATATTCATGACTAGGGAAGTTCAAATAAAGTTCACCAGAAAAATCCTAACATGATATGATTTAATAGGACTGAAAAAAATCACTATGTGTAAATTCATTATTCATGGGGGCATACTCACTTATTAATAAATAATGGCATTAATATTTAAAGTGGACCTAGCACTCTACGCAAGGCCCATTTTTTTTGCGGTCCCTCATCCTTGCCATAATGCTGCATAAACTTACTATACTTACCTTTCCACAACTTCCCGTTCAGCAGAATATGGCATCACTACCCTGCCAGAGAGATCCGGGAATTATGAGTACATTCGCAAGAAGACACTGCAGCAGAGTATAGGATCACCTTTTCAGCAATCATATCATCAAACAATGGGGAAGAACCCTATATTTAGTTTTATCTCTTACATCTCAATGTAATGCTAAACTTTAACCCTCCCTCCACACTCTGAAATCATTTTCTTAGGGATGATCCTTCAATTTTAGATAAATCCTAGGAGGGGTTAGGCTAGTTCTAGATATGAGAAAGCAACCACAAGATCCAACCCCCAAAGACCTGTCTTATAAAAAGATCTCTGAGAAAATTGCAGCACTATGGCTTCGCAATTTTCTCAGAAGTCTTTGGAATAAATACATATGTTGGTTCCTTTGCTGGCTACCCAGTTATCCATTAGCGCAGACTATAGGATTTTAACTATCTATAAAAAGATCATTCCATAGATAAAGACAATTGCTTATTTAGGTATACCAGAAGTACATCAATAAAGTTATGCTAAAAAAACATAAGACATAAATGTAAAGACATTGTCCAAGATTACACAAACATATTATTTAAAGGTGAAGCAGTAGAGAAGCAAAGGGATATGTCAAAGCCAGCCAGTCCCATTATTATGTTGAAAGGAATATTGCAGATTTGCATTCATGTAAAATTGATGATTTCTCCCTTCTTAAGCAGAATTGAAAAAATCAGAAACATAAGATTAGTTTTTTTTTTAGTTAGGCATTAAACATACTCACTGTGAAGCCCAATTAAAGTCTCATTTCGTTTTATTTCTTAATAGTTCTATATTTCTGACCTATTTATGCTTGGAAATGCTGTAAAATGCATTTTAAATGCCTTTTAAACTCTGCTTTCTGCTTTCAAACTGCGATGCCCTGTGCCTGCAGAGCTAAATAGCAACCACACCCCTTAGAACAAGCCTGCTCACACAGACTTGGATTACAGAGAATGGAGAGTGCTTGACTATATCTATTACACTACTGAGGGCACTGTATCTAACTGTGGAAAGTTGAGGTTCTTAGTACACAATCTGAATGCATATATATTTCCATGACTTCAATTTAACTTGATAGAATGACCTAATATACTTAAGTGAGTCAGGAAAGAATATATAATCCATGGGAAGGCAAACTGGGTCTCCAGTGTGTATTCTCCATCTAAACTCCCATTTACACTGGTGCGACTTGTAATGCGATTTGACAGGTCAAATCACATGACAAGTTGCACCCTATTGTTGGCAATGGAACTGTTCAAATTGATGCGACACAGACTTTGCAGTGCAGTGCCGCACCGATTTGAGAAAGTAATTTCTGCACTACTTTTGCCAATTGCTTACCATTAAACACCCATACCCCCCTCCCCCCCCCCTTACTCCAGCTCATCTCTGCACCTACAATATACTGTCAAAAGTATTGGGACACCTGCCTTTACATGCACATGAACTTTAATGACATCCCAGTCTTTTTTTTATAAATTCCTTTATTGAGTGAAACATAAAGGCACGTAACAGGTCATCCAGAGAGATACAAAGAGAAATAAAAAAAAGGAAAAATAGATACAGAACAGTCTGATATCAGAGTGTAAACTAATAATCAATGATTTGGCAATAACGTGGGATTGAACATCGTGAGATAACTTAAGACAAACAATCAAACCCCTGAGAGCTCACCACGGTGATAAGTACAATGTATTAGGAAACCAATGGGTTTAAAAGACAGCACTAGGGAGTTCCCGGCACCCACCTGCATCCATCACATGGCCGGCTACAGGTGCGTGGGGGAAAAACCCAGGCAATCAAGAGGCATCGCAGTGGCCACTGAGGGGACCAATATGCGTAATGCGTAATCTCTTCATGAGGGGGAGCCAAAAAAAAACATGCCCAAGAGATAAGCTAAAATGTAAGAGAAACAGCAAAGAAAGAGACCCCAATCTCCTAGAGGCAGAGACGAAGGAGAGCGGGATTAGTAGAGGTAGAGGGAAAGGGGCAAGATGAAGAAGAGGGGGAGTAGAGGGGAGGCAGTAAGGGGGAGGAGAGGGGAGGAGGGGGAGGGGGGACGGCCCACCCCAGCGCCACATCCGCCATCAGGCTATTAAATCCTTGTATTCCGCCGTAAATATGAATTCATGCCAGTAGTACCAGCGCTTCAGGAATTTTTCTCTGGTACCGTGCTTGGTCGCAACCAGGTCTTCCATTTCATTGAGACAAGTCACTTTACGTAGCCACATAGCTACTGTAGGGGGCTGAGTCTGTTTCCAAAGAGGAGGGATACAACTCTTTGCAGCCGTAAACAGGCATCCCAGTCATAGTCCGTAGGGTTCAATATTGAGTTGGCCCACCCTTTACAGCTATAATAGCTTCAACTCTTCTGGGAAGGCTGTACCACAGGGTTTAGGAGTGTGTTTAAGGGAATGTTTGACCATTCTTCCAGAAGCGCATTTGTGAGGTCAGGCACTGATATTAGACGAGAAGGTCTGGTTCACAATCTCTGCTCTAATTCCCCCCAAAGGTGTTTTATTGGGTTGAGGTCCGGACTCTGCAGACTAACTAAGTCCCTGAACCTCAATGTCGCTCATCTATGTCTTTGTGAACCTTTGCTATGGCCACTGGTCCAAATCATTTGGTGGAGGGGAGATTATGGTGTGGTGTTGATTTTCAGAGGTTGGGCTTGGCCCCTTAGTTCCAGTGAGGAGAACTCTTAAGTCGTCAGCATACCAAAACATTTTGGATAATTTTATGCCCCCAACTTTGTGGGAACAGTTTGAGGATGGCCCCTTCCTGTTCCAACATGACTGCACACCAGTGCACAAAGTCTATATGGTCCATAAAGACATGGATGAACGGGTTTGGGTGGAGGAACTTGACTGGCCTGCACAGTGTCCTGACCTCAACCCAATGGAACATATTTGGGATGAATTAGAGGAGAGACTGTGAGCCAGACCTTCTTGTCCAACATCACAAATGCGCTTCTGGAAGAATGGTCAAACATTCCCATATGCACACTCCTAAACCTTGTGGACAGCCTTCCCAGAAGAGTTAAAGCTGTTATAGGTGCAAAGGATGGGCCAAATCAATGTGGAACCCTACGGACTAAGACTGGGATTCCATTGAAGTTCATGTGAATGTAAAGGCAGGTGTCCCAATACTTTTGACAGTATAGTGTAGGTGCAGAGGTGAGCCGGAGTGGGGGGAGGGGGGTTTAAAGGTGAGCAATTGTCAAGAGGTGCAGATTCTTGTAGCTGGAATGTCTGGGGCATGCGAATAGCAGTGGGTGCTCAGTCAATTTAAACTAATGACAAGCTAACTGCATCCAGACTTGGACATTCATCACTAAACACATGTGAACAGTGGCTGCTGTCAGCCTTGTTTGTTCACTGGTGCTCAGTCATGTTGGAACAGGAAGGGGCCATCCCCAAATTGTTCCCACAAAGTTAGGAGCATGAAATTGTCCAAAATGTCTTGCTATGCTGATGCCTTAAAAGCTTCCTTCACTGAAACTAAGGGGCAAAGTCCAACCCCTGAAAAACAACCCCACACCATAACCCTCTTCCAACAAATGATTTGAACCAGTGCACAATGCAAGGTCCATAAAGAGACTGATGAGCGAGATTGAAGGGGGGGGGACTTGACTGGCCTGCAAAGAGTCCTGACCCCAATCCCATAGAACACTTTTTGGATGAATTAGTGCGGAGACTGCAAGCCAGGCCTTCTCATGCACATCAGAGCCCAACATCACAAATGTGCTTCTGGAAAAATGGTCAAACATTCCCATAGACACTCCTAAACCTTGTGGACGGCCTTCCCAGAAGAGTTGAAGCTCTTATAGCTGCAAAGGATGGGTCAACTTAACATTAAACTCTACAGACTTAGGGCTCTTTCACACGGGCGATCCGATCAGATCCGCCTGTCAGTTTTTTAGGCAGATCTGATCGGATCCTCCATGCAGCTCTATGGGGCAGCGGATATCAGCGGAGACACCTCCGCTGACACCCGCTGCCATCCGTATCCGATCCTGTCCGTGAAATCCGGACGGATGGAAACCCTATTTTTCCATCCGTTCAGGGATCGGATGAGAGCGGACAGGCGGTCCGCTCTCATCCGATCCCCCATAGAGACCAGCGGGAGCTGTGACACCTCCCTCTCCGCACTGCAAGCGTAGACGGAGCTGTCATCCGCCGGCTCAGTGGGGATCGACAGATTGATCCTCGCTGAGCAGCACAGATCCGCCTACGGAGGCAGACCGTGTGAAAGAGCCCTAAGACTGGAATGCCATTAAAGTTTATGTGCGTGTAAAGACAGGCATTCCAATACTTTTGGTATTATAGTGTATATGTGTTTTGCTCAGATTCCATGAATGAGATTTACAACCACTTTAAACAAACTAAATTAAAATATACTTCTCAACAATAAAAATCACAATCTCTGAAAAAAAAAGAGCAGAAATTTTTTAAAGCAAATTTCACTTAAGTAGATCAACAAGTACAATTTAAAGGTTTCACTGTGGCCAAATAAATAAATAATTTTGTGGCTATACAAATTTTGCTTAAAATCTCTTAGAAACCACTTTACATCTCCTAGGTGTTGATCCGTTACTAGCTGGAACAGGTATGTTTCCCTTACTAGTGATCACAGGATCTGCAGCATTGTAGCTGGTAAGGGAGTGACTTCCATTAGACAAAGAGGTTGATTTACTAAAGGCAAATAGACTGTGCACTTTGCAAATTGCAATTGCACTCTGCATGAGAAGTTGCATCAAAGCTTAGTAAATGAGGTAAAGATTCACTTTGCTAAGAATACCCAATCATGTGCAAGGGAAATAAAAAAACAGCATTTTTGCTCGCACATAATTAGATGTTAGAAGTCAGCTCTACTAAGCTCTGGCGCAACTGCTCTTGCAGAGTGCAACTGCACTTTGCAAAGTGCACAGTATATTTGACTTTAGTAAATCAACCCCAAAGTGTCCACACAGTATGGAGGGGCATTACTTAGCAGAAGGCACATGACACCCGCACAGTGATAATGATTTGGTTTGTTGTATACCTTTAATGAACATGTGTTTCATTAAGGAAACCCATTCAATAATAACCCCCTCCCGCCTGCGATATAGCCGAAAGACGACTACAGAGCGGGCTTAAAGAGATGGGAGGGCATCCATTGACGTCCTTCCGTGCTCGCGCTGCCCTTCGGATTAGGCTGATCACAGATCGGGGTAAAGGGCCAATCACAGCAGCCCTTTACCACGTGATCAGCTGTCAGCCAATGTCAGCTTTTCACAGAAGTAAACTGAAGCCAGTAATTGGGAAAAGAAGAAAGCCGTTCTGTTACAGGGACATCCCTCCCCACATTCACGACCAGTGCTGCTTATCCATGCCCAAAAGTAACGCCGTTAGTAACGGCGTTTACTTATAATGCCGTTACTAACGGCGTTACTTTTTACAGTAACTAGTAATCAAACGATAAACTGTTTCCCCGCCGTTACCGTTACTGACCATAGAATACCAGCGTTACTATAATTGCAGTGGCCACAATGACAGTGAGTGGAGCTGTCAAAATCAAACACTGATGTCGGGGTGGGCTCTGCCCCCTTGTTACGTACATAGACAAACAGCAGCTGGCCGGGGAGGAAGGTGGCAAGGAGCGGGACCAATTGTAACTACTCTATGTGCATCCACAGCGGTGTGTAAGAAACCTGAATTATACACTGCTGTGGGTGCATATACAATAGTTACAATCGGACCTACCCCCTGCCACCTTCCTCCCCAGCTAGCATGTCTTCTAGAAAATGTCAGCACCATACTAACACATCATGTGAATGGAAAAGCAGGAACTTTACTTTCAGTGGCAAAGTACACTGGGGACCGCTTTGGAGAGTGCACCAATCAACATGCAGGAGATGCTGGTGTTGCTGGCACTTGTTACCTGGCAAATGGAAGAAAGAGTGCCCGAAGGCTGTGTAATTTCAGGGGAGTTCTGAATATTCTTTACCCTAGACAGATAAGATGGTGACCTGAGCCCATAGGTGTGCGCAGCCTATTGCATTAGGGTGTGCACACCAAAGCTCAAACGAACATTTGTGTTTGTGTGTGTGTGTATATATATATATATATATATATTTGTGGTTTGCAAATTAAATGATGGTTGGAAACCCGTGTATGAAAAGGTCGGTGTGGTGTGCCAGAACCGACGTAAGGGGTAGGCCTGTAAATAAAGAGGGCCCCCCGAAGGTTAGTATGCCAAGAAAAAAGGGTGAAGGTGGGTGGGGCGACAGCGGATGCGGCAGGCCGATGGAGGGGGAGGAGCAGCGCTATAAAAGTCCGCTAGCTCCTCCCACAAATACAGGCCTGCGGCCTAACACTTGTGGTCGGCAAATTAAATGATGGTTGGAAACCCGTGTATGAAAAGGTTGGTGTGGTGTGCCAGAGCCGACGTAAGGGGTAGGCCTGTAAATAAAGAGGGCAAAAGAGATACAGTAGTACACACTTTATTCGATATACAATTAAGACACAAGACTCTTGAAAGCCAATCTCAACTCTCTTTCTTGGTGTGGAATGTACGTGTGGAAAACATCTGATTCCCACCGACCAAGTCTCTTAATAATATGACCCGGTGTGTTGATACCAGAGGCAGCCGACGCTGCACCTATCCTGAAAGAGTGTCCTGAATATGAAGAGAGGTCCCAGCCCAGTTTAATACTCAGAGTGCGGATGTAGAACATGAACTTCGGTGTGGTTAGGGGATTACCCAGCAGGGTGAACAAAGGTGAGCAGCTGGGGGAGTCTATGGACTGAGCTACCTATATGTCCAGGACCTTAACCGGGCACCAATTATTCCCAGTTGGGTAGAAGGGAACGGTCAATGGGTGCCCTATCTGTCTGGTCTTTGGCCGCCGAAGTGTCAGAATGTAATGATCCCCTAACTTCACCAAATCCTCTTTGAGGAGACATGAACGACTATCCGTCTGTGTAGCCACAGTGAACTCCCCAGGTCTGAGGAAACCGTAAAAGGCCAGATACATGGCGGTTTTAATGACTGAGTTGGTGTGAGGTTCAAAAGGTAATGTGTCCAGCATGTCGGATAAAACCTGGAATTTCCCCCCATCTATGGGCAAAAGCCTGACTGCGGAGTGACGAACCACTTTAATGATACCCTTCAAAATGTTCTTCACTGGGTAAGCCTTGAAGAAAGGAGAAAGGTTTGGCTCATACGTCAAGACGTGGTGTTGTACGCCAGACAGGTAAAGTTTGATCGTACTGTGTGATAGATGGAGCTGGAGGTGGTAAAAAACCGCGAACGCGACCATCGTTTGGACTGAGTGGTCGTGTACGTTGAAATCTACTGTGAACCGCCGGAAAATGGTCATGGCTCTGTCGTAAGCCCTCCTGGTGTTTGTCGACAAGGCCATCCGGGCCAATTCATGACAATGCGCCAAAATCCGGGCTAGTCCAGGACTAACTCGTCGAACTCCGGGGACCGCGTGGGGCATCTGTCGGCAGCTGGGTGGAGGTTGAAGAAAACCTGTAATTTAGAACGAGACAAAGCGTCAGCGGCAGAGTTGGAGTGGCCTGGGATGTGCTCGCAGAAGAGAAAGAACTGATAGGTGGCTGCCAACGTCAGCCTGCGAACTAGCCTCATAATAATCAGAGATGATGACCGGCCCTTGTTGATAATGTCGCAGGCTGCCTTATTGTCACTGTAACATTTTACGGCCATCCCTGACCAGCGTCTACCCCAAGTGAAAGCCGCTGTCACTATTGGGTAAATCTCAAATAAGGCCGAGGTTTCGCGGAAAGCTCGTAACGTAAGTGACTCAGCCAGCCAACAATCCCTAAACCAAGAGTTACCATAGATAGCTGCGAACCCGGTGTTGGCGGCTGCGTCTGTCCAGAAAACAGGGGATTGAGCGGAAATTGGCGGGATGAACATAGATATACCATTCCAATGCTCTAGGAATTCCACCCACATGGCCAGGTCTGCCCTAGCTGGGGACTCCAAGTGAGCAACAACACCCTCTGGAAGACCTGGTAGTAAGCACAGTAACCTGGAAATAAAAGATCTACCCTGGGGAATGATGCGCATCGTGAAGTTCAAGGATCCTATTAAAGATTGAAGATCCTTCCGCGTAAAGGTACCCACCTGTAAGAACCTGCCTACAACCTCGGAAATGCGCCTGAGCTTGTCCTCGGGAAGACTGGACTGCATGGTGACAGAATCTAAGGTGATGCCCAGAAAGTCTAACCTGGTGACGGGACCAATTGTTTTGACCGGTGACAGGGGGACCCCCAGGGTGGAAAACAAGGCCATGGTGCTTTTTAAACTGACGGGGCTACAGTTGCTATGCTCAACCAACAAAAAGTCGTCCAAGTAGTGTAGTGCCGTGGGGCACCTGGCGATGTTGAGAAGGAGCCAGCAGAGAGTTTCTGCAAAGGTGTCGAATATCCTTGGACTACTCTTAGACCCAAACGTGAGCCTAATGGCAAAGTAATATTCCCCCCTGCACTTCACACCGTGAACATGCCATAAAGAGGGGTGAATAGGCAACAACTAAGCAGAATATCCACTGACTGAGGATCATCCCTAGCAGGTTGGGACATTCCAGAGACCCTACAGGCAGTGACACTAACCCAGTGTGGAACCCTACCGAGAACCCATGCAACAAATATTCTACCAGATGTGGAGACAGGTGTGACTTTAATTAAAAAGCCAGAATGTCTATTTTTACCTCGGTTAGTCATTGTCTCGGATTTAACCTGGAAGGACACATGGACTTGGCATGGGCTCTAAAGCAAACAGAACAAACATGAAGTAACCTGCAGGCACTGGAGCTACAGGCTCCCCCATTAAAAATGTTACAAACCTGAGCCTTGCCTAGAAAAACAATCGGGCGACCGAGCTTATCCCTAAGGCTACGTTGTTCTGGCTTACCAGCACCCCCCGAGACCCCGGAAGCGGCAGGCTCAGACTCCACGGGGCAAAGGTTGGCAGTGTGAGAGGTGGAGGAGCATATAGTACACTAAGGTGGTACTAGGCCTGCAAAGTGCCTGCAAAAAAGTTCTGTATCCAGGAGGCTCCAATCTGAACGAATGTTAAACTGGGCCAAGGTTGCAGCTGCCTTAGCCGAAACTGATTTATGAAAATCTTAAAACATGAAGCCCCCATACTTGTGGCCCAAATCTACCACTTTGTGGAGATATAGATCTAACTCCTCCCGGCGATGCGGATATACTGAGCATACCACATCCCTATAAATACCAAAAGCCAGGACAAACTCCGGGATGGTCAGCTTTTTGTTAAGCCTAGGGTCTCTGGCCTTCATCACAACGGCCAAATCACCGTAGTTGTAAACCCTATTCTCCACGATGTCTTGGGAGGCAATTAGCAGGGCAACCAGGTTCACATCTTTCCCATCCAGGATGTCTTTGCAGAGAGCTGGGGGAACCATGTGTGCTGGAGTGATGATTGGCGAAGCAGCCGGGGAGAAAAAGGGGGAAGCTGGGGGCCTACCCTGTCCACTAACTGGAGCGGGAGCTTGTAACGTCAAAGAGGGAGGTGGAACCCCGTGGGCCGGACTGGCGTCCTCCAACTTGGTCAATCTATCACTGATAGACTGCAGAGATGACAGAATAGTTTCCAGAGTCCCTTTTATGTTCGAGCCACCTCTCTGAGAGCTGGTACCCAGTCCAGGATCCTCCGGATGTGCCGAGAGTATTTTGTACAGTTCCGCCTTCCTAGCCGTGGAAAGGGATTCCTCTGTGGCGTAAAACCGCCGAAATTTTAGGAATGGTCCAGGACCCATAGGAGCCTAGTGTAGATGGATTCCGGCGACCCCTGGGGGTACCAGCTCTAACCGGGGTGTCAGGCCTAGCTGGTGTGGATGGGGGGGAGATCCTTCGTCCAAGATGGCTCCTTGAGACATGCTGCAGAGAAAAGAAACAAATAGAACACCAAAATATCTGATTAGCAAACCGTAAATCCAAATACAGAACTGGCTGGCTAACTAGTGCCTGAGGCGAAAAAACCTGACTACCCCGTGACAAGTGAGGCCCCGCTAGTTGCCAAGCGGCAGGTGAGAGGCTCTAGCCATGATTTGGGCGTGGGGCACGAGCCACTTGCGTGGTGGCGGGGAGGTTGGCCTCTCGGTCACAGTAAAGATCCAAAACGAGTGGCCGTGACAGATGAGGCCCTATCTATGACCCCATGAGATGGGTGAAGCGAGGCTCTAACTATGGTTTGGCCCGAGGGCGAAGAATCTCCGTGTTGAGATTGGGGAGTTGGCCTCGCGGGACCGGCTATATTGGAGAGGTATAAGGCCAGCACCTAGCCCTAACAGCCAGTTTTCTCACCCTGCGGGGGGGGGGGGGGGCTTGAAGAGGGAACGAAACACATATAGCAGTAGCACACATGGCAGTATGTCAGAGCAGAAGGCAACTAACAGCCCCCATGAGGCCGTACAGATGTTGGAATGATACATGGTGTGGTACACAGTAGTACGGCAGTAGTGAGAAGCAGTGATGAACGTAACATATGGAATTGAACAGTACCAAATGGTGACGTACTGATTGTGCGTTGCGTGTATGATGATATCGTGATGGAAGTGAACCAAGATAATCAGTACTAGCATACCGTGGTGACCATGGTGCACGTGGAGGACCAGTGGCAAGAAGTAGTAACGTAGTGACTGGCCAACTAGTAACAACGGACAATATATATATTGGAATAGCGCCCCGTGATGGAACTAACATAGTGGTAAGTGCCGTAGTACAGAACGCACATGGAAGAACCTGAAACCCTGGCAGTAGTACCTGGTACCGGTATTGGTAGACATGAAGTAATCCTGAAGAGAACAAAGCAACAGTAAATGGACATACAATATAGAGGTATCTAACATAACAGTAGGGTGGTAGTACCATGGCAGCACCCATGAAAGTAACAGTGTGTAGGTAACCAGTAATCTGGTGCAGACAGCAACAGTAGGGCCCCAGTAATTCCCCCACCCCACCAATCAACCCCCCCCTCCCCAGTTAACCCCCCCCTCTGCACCAGATGCCCCCCCCCTCCTCCTCCTGGATGCCCATGAGAACCCAGCGCATGAATGTAAATGACTGAAAGACAACATAGAGCCGTGGCCTGTATAGGCAAGGCAGAATCAAGCCCCTCCTCCCCGCCCTGCCAAAGGTACCTGACCCCGATGAATGAAAAAGCCTGCACGGCCGCTTCGAATGGGAGAAGAGGAGGACGGAGCCGGCTGGAGGGACGCGGCGGCAGCGTCTCACTTGCAGGACCGGAAGTTCGGCTGGTGAGAGCGAAGGGGTGGTACAGCAGGAGTGAGTGACGGCCGCGTGGGACCGAAGCGCAAGTCCGACAGCGGATGCGGCAGGCCGATGGAGGGGAGGAGCAACGCTATAAAAGCCCGCTAGCTCCTCCCACAAATACAGGCCTGCGGCCTAACACACACATATATATATATATATATATATATATATATACCAGCCCTCAAATTTTTCACTCGCCTGCTCGCATTTTGCGAGTGAAAAATGATTGAATCCGAGCAAGGAGAGGAAGAAACAGAACACTGTCTGGACGTGCAGGGGTGGGCAGTGTCCATATCTGTGATGAGGGGGGGGGGGCACACTAGGAGCTTCTGCCTTCACCTGCCTGACAGGAGTGAATGTCATTCTCCCTCCTGTTATTGCAGCAGCACAATGCATGATTTCTGGACTCCTCTGTTCCAGCCACTTATCTCTCCTGCAGCCGTTAATCACTTCTCTCCTAGTTCCAAGCTCCCCCCCCTCCCTCCCCTGTTGGTTTATTCTACTCGGCCAGGTTACTTTCACTTTGTCTGTCTCCTTGCACTTGTCTTTATCTTCCCTGCACAATCCTAAGTCCTCTGTTCACATTAACCCTTCATCTACTTCTATCTTTCAGCTGTCCTCTCCATAAATCTGTACTGTATGTCCTGCAGCCTCTGGTCCCAGCTCTGAGCATTCCAAGCAGCCATTTAGCTGACCCTGTCCTGTCCCAAAATACAGCCTTAGCACTTTCTCTACAGCCCTTCACTCTGCTCTTCATTAACATATATTATTACAACCCACACCCCCCAGCCCCCCCTATTCACTCTCTTATCCCTAATAACTGGTGAACTGTGGTTTGGCCAGTGTAATTGTATGTGCGTTTTACCTGGATTTTAGGTGCATTTCTATTGAATTTCTATTACAAAATACGTTTTCATGAAAGCGCTTTAAAGTCCTGCATGCTGCATCTTTGATGCGGCTTCAGAAAATGCACTGTGTAATAGAATTCAATAGAAATGCACCTAAAATCCAGGTAAAATGCACATACAATCACACTGTTGTTATTAATATTTATTTGTGCAACTTCTGCAGTCATGCAAAAACATTTAACAGTGTCATTTTATAAAATAATTTTTTGAGGGCGCATTTAGGGGCAGGGTAGGGTTTGGGTGGGGCAAGTAGTGGCGAGTAACCCTTAAGGCCTGGATAGTAGCTCAGGACTTGAAATTTTGAGCCCTGATATATACTGTAAATCATTTTAGCACACACTCCCTCTGACTTCTTCTGCTCAGTGCACATGTGGCACACCACCAGGCCAGGCGCAATCTCGAAAGGCCAGGCACATCCCCATCCAGCCCAAATTTATACTTACCTCCATCTTCTCGCTCCGGGTCACCTGAAAAACAAATGGATAATGGCAATTTTTTTTTTCTGGGCATAGAAGCCACAGAAGCTGTGGAAGGATGACGCGCACACACCGGAAGTGACGGCGGGGCCGGTGCAGTGCATCGTGGGACCGAAGAAGACGGAAGAGGACGCAGAAGAGGATCGCGCTGGCTTCAAGCTTCCCACACCTGAGATGGCAGCGCTGGACAATACTTTTTCAAGGTAAGTATTTCTCCTAAAAGGTAAGTGCAACCCGGGACAGATCAGAGGCTAGCCATTGTGGAATGTACTAGCCCTGACTGTCCCGGGGGTATTTTTATTAAAAAATGTATTCCCAGGGTGGAACTCCGCTTTAATTGCAGTACTAGAAGAAAGCAAGGAGGAGGCAGGATCCATGTTGGGGATGTTCCCGCAGTCCTCCTGAGAGCCAGGAGCGCCTGAAACTGCTAGGGGAGGAAGTAGGGGGAGGAGATTTTTTTCTGATAATGTGCAGGTCATTCAAGACAGTTGGTAACTATGGGTGATTAGGGTGTGCCTAGGCACACCTGGCACACTCTGTGCACAAACCTATGCCTGAGCCTGACTTTTCATCCATGGGCATCATTGACAATATGTGTATAGTGCACCACTACCTGGGTCAGCCATGTGTGTTTCCACTGGGTAGTGCATCCCCCTCTATCACTCAGGTATAAGCACTGTGGGATCTTCTTTTCTTTTTTTTTCTTTATGCTTATTGAAGTGGTGGGGTCCCACCAGAAGTTTTACTGGGGTTCTTCATCAGAGCATTTCTTTATTTTAGAGCTGCCTATTTTATTCTGATTAGTATTAAACGAGTATCCCTGTGTCTGTTTCTTTCTTGCTTTATTTGGTTTGTGTATAAGATGTGCAGTGGTTTCCCTAATGTGGTACTAAACCACAAAACAAAAAATAATATGACAGTTTACTAATTCTTAAAGCAGAAATAAAGTTCCATTGTAAGTCAGTGTGAGCAGGCAGGCATTCATTGCAGAAAAGACATGCATGTGTCTTCTACAATAAATGACACCTACCTACCTCATCACAGCAATCCCTGAAATGTAAGATTAGCTGCGCAAGCCTACAGCGACTGGCCTGATCTTGTGTGCTGGGATGACTAGCTCCCACGCATGCGCAGTAGTGATGTGATTCCAAACTGACCACTGAAGAGGCCTGAAAACTGCCACAGAGAAGCTTATGCCAGCACCAGAGGGACATTTGGAAACGTGAGTATCTTTGCCTCCATCCCAGGGAGGACGTGGACCAGTGTGCCAGCACCGTAGACTTGTCATAACTACACACATGAAGTGTCACACCGGGAAACAACTCCCATTGTGCACTGTTGCTTCGGTGGTGGGTGGGGTGGGACAGGACACATAATTTCCATCGTTTGCCCACCAAGCAGAGGCAGAGTAGTACAACATTAAAATAGTGTAGATTAGTGTACAATGTTTTCAAATAAGAATTGATTCTATTTAGTGTCCATTACATTCATTTAACATTTAATATTGGGGGCATACAAGTTATTTGACATATTTGTTTTTTTTTTGTTTTTTAAAGTAACGCAATAGTTACTTTCCCTGGTAATTAGTTACTTTTTTAATGATGTAACTCAGTTACTAACTCAGTTAACCTTTTAAGTAACTAGTAACTATAACTAATTCATTTTTAAGTAACATGCCCAACACTGCCTATTAGTACCCATCAATGCCACCTATTAGTGCCAATTAGTGCTGCCTATCAGTGCTGCCCATCAGTGCCACCTATTAGTGCCCATCAGTGCCACCTATCAGTGCCCATCAGTGCCAACCATCAGTGCAACCTCATCAATTCCTCCTGATCAGTGCCCACCAGTGCTACCTCATCAGGTAGCCATTGGTGCCACCTATCAGTGCCCATCAGTGCCACCTATCAGTGCTGTATCATCTGTGCAGCCTATCAGTTCCAATCAGTGCAGCCTATCAGTGCCAATCAGTGCAACCTATCAGTGCTCATTAGCGAAGCCTCATCAACGCACATCAGTGAAGGAGAAAAATTACCTGTTTGCAAAATTTTATAATAAGCAATGACATTTTTTGTTTGTCAAAATTTTCTGTCTTTTTTTGTTTGTCTAGCAAAAAATAAAAACCCAGTGGTGATTAAATACCACCAAAAGAAAGCTCTATTTGTGTGAAAAAAATTATGAAAATGACATATGGATACAGTGTAGCATGACCGCGCATATTTTATTCAAAGTATGACAGCACTGAAAGCTGAAATTTGGCCTGGGCAGGAAGCTGTTTTATAGTGCCCAGCAGGCAAGTGGTTAAAGGGCTGCCAACACATTTCAATGGATCAATTAAGAGACATGGATTTTTCTTCCGGATGCAACACAGCACAGCATAGCACAATGTATTGCACTGTTATAAATTCAATAAACAATTCAATAAATGCAACAACTTCTGATGTGAAAATAAAAACTATTAAATAAAAAACTACTGTAAAGAGTACTCTTTGCACCACCTCCACCAATCCAGTGCTCATGGCAACCACTGTACCAATTGGTTTACCGGAACATTAGACCCCAAAGCATTGGAGGTCTAATACAGCTTTATGCTGCCCATGGATAGATGGATGGATCTTTGCTTGTGCTGCTCATTAGCAACTACATACACACACTAGGAGCGACTCTCATAAACATCTGAAGCAGTTAACACATAGCTTGAACTGCTCACAGATAGATGGATGGATGGATGGTTCACTCCCATGTCCTATCCGCAAATGCTCACAGATGGATATATGGCTCTTGAATTGCTCACAAGTGAGTCTTTAAACTTAAGATAGTCTCATATGCAAGAAGGTAGAAGGAGAACCCACACCTAATTTATTAAAGAAAAAAACAGGTGAAAACACTCACAAACAAGCAATATAATCACAGCATTAAAGAACTAGCCACCTTAGCCTGTACTAGGCGGCGTGCTGACATCCCTGCAATGCTCCCCTCTAATGCATTTCATTCCAAAGAAAGTCTTCAGAGGAAAGCTGGAGTCATGGTGAAGGTAAAGGACGCTGAATAAATGAGCTACACAGGCAGGATAATACTGACCCTCATACTTGAATACTTTGCATCACTGACTCAGACAAGAATGATTTATAATGACTGTAATATGATTTTTTCAGCTTCAACTATTGAGTTCTATAATAAAGTCTTTAAAAAAATGACAACACTAAAGGAAATGACTAAATATCGAAAGTATATACAAAATCACTGTACATTTACTTTACACATGACAGCAATTTAGCTGTGTTGAAGAATAAAACTTCTAAGTCTACCCCCCTCCCCATTTTAAATAGAAGTCTAGCATATAGATCAATTTGTATTTCTGATTTTGCAGATTTTAAAGAAAGTTATGTACCTTAAGAAGTGGTATTCACATAGCAGTACAGAAAATTCAGATATAGTCATACTGTATAATATATAGAAATACAATTCACACTTAGGTCAAAATCTTATAAAGCAGAGAAACTGCCAACACAATATTCTGATACTAGCTATGTTATGAGCATAGGCGTGCGCAGCCTATGGCATTAGGGTGTGCACCTCAAACCAAAGCTCAAACACATGTGCGTGTGTATATATGTGTGCGTGTGTATATATGGGTGTGTGTGTATGTATGTATGTATATATATATATATATATATATATATATATATATATATGAATATATACACACACTTTTATAAATAAATGTAAACAAACATTTTAAGCGGTATTAAAGTGTGCCCCCATCAATGCAGAGTGACCAGCATGCCCCCATCAATGCACAGTGACCAGTGTGCCCCCATCAATGCACAGTGACCAGTGTGCCCCCTTCAAGGCAGAGTAACCAGCGTGCCCCCTTCAATGCGGAGTGACCAGCGTGCCCCCTTCAAGGCAGAGTGACCAGCGTGCCCCCTTCAAGGCAGAGTGACCAGCGTGCCCCCTTCAAGGCAGAGTGACCAGCGTGCCCCCTTCAAGGCGGAGTGACCAGCGTGCCCCCTTCAAGGCGGAGTGACCAGCGTGCCCCCTTCAATGCAGAGTGACCAGCGTCCCCCTTTAATGTGGAGTGACCAGCGTGCCCCCTTCAATGCGGAGTGACCAGCGTGCCCCCTTCAAGGCAGAGTGACCAGCGTGCCCCCTTCAAGGCAGAGTGACCAGCGTGCCCCCTTCAAGGCAGAGTGACCAGCGTGCCCCCTTCAAGGCGGAGTGACCAGCTTGCCCCCTTCAATGCGGAGTGACCAGCGTGCCCCCTTCAAGGCAGAGTGACCAGCGTGCCCCCTTCAAGGCAGAGTGACCAGCGTCCCCCTTTAATGCGGAGTGACCAGCGTGCCCCCTTCAATGCGGAGTGACCAGCGTGCCCCCTTTAAGGCAGAGTGACCAGCGTGCCCCCTTTAAGGCAGAGTGACCAGCGTGCCCCCTTCAAGGCGGAGTGACCAGCGTGCCCCCTTCAATGCGGAGTGACCAGCGTGCCCCCTTCAAGGCAGAGTGACCAGCGTGCCCCCTTCAAGGCAGAGTGACCAGCGTGCCCCCTTCAAGGCAGAGTGACCAGCGTGCCCCCTGCAAGGCGGAGTGACCAGCGTGCCCCCTGCAAGGCGGAGTGACCAGCGTGCCCCCTGCAAGGCGGAGTGACCAGCGTGCCCCCTGCAAGGCGGAGTGACCAGCGTGCCCCCTTCAAGGCGGAGTGACCAGCGTGCCCCCTTCAATGCGGAGTGACCAGCGTGCCCCCTTCAATGCGGAGTGACCAGCGTGTCCCCATCAATGCAGAGTGACTAGTGTGCCCCCTTTAATGCAGAGTGACTAGTGTGCCCCCTTTAATGCAGAGTGACTAGTGTGCCCCTTTTAATGCAGAGTGACCAAGGTGCCCCCTTTAATGCAGAGTGACCAGCTGCCCCCATCAATGCTGAGTGACCAGTGCCAGTGATCTGTAAAAAAAAAAATAATAACAATAATTCCACACAACTCACTTCAGGCTCTCTCTCTGGCCTCTCTCCCCCTCCTTATTGCAGAATGCTGATGGGTGATGGATGATTGCTTGCTGAGTCTGACTCGCCGTGCGGCCGGCTTGCTCGTTCTCTGCTCTGCCTCCTCCTGAGTCCTGCCTGGTTCTCTCCCGCGCTGACTGCGCTGGGCGGCCGCTGCACAGGCAGTCCCTCCCCCAGCCCCAGACCCGACAGTCCCTCTCCGGCACGCCTGTCTCCCCCTCCACAGTGGGCGGCGCTGGCTCAGATTCAGTCTGGAGCTGAGCAGCGCCAAATGAGTCAGCCCAGGGGCAGAAGAGAGCCGCAGCCAGCAGAGCAGACTCAGCGGCGGGCGGCGGACATGGCGGGCACGAGGGTGATTAGGGTGTGCCTGGGCACACCCCGTGCGCACGCCTATGGTTATGAGTAAAAAGCAAAATGTGTAGTGTAACAGGACCTCAACCCACACTGTACTTGTGGACTTCCGTCAGTATTCGGCTTCCCCCAGTCGTGAACATAGATATCAGATTTTCCCAGCCGCCCCATACAAAGCTAGCCGACAACTTAGCTTGTACTGGAATCCCTGTTTATTGAACAGTCACACAGAATTTATATACAGCATATACCTCCCCCTCCTGATCAGATTACCACGCACAGGTCAGGGGTTGCCTGATTACATTATCATATGCAGATGAAATTGTATACAGAAATAGAATTAACCTAAACTAATTGTCTAGCCATCTGGACAGAAACAATGTGAGGTCGTTAACATTTAACAATAGAACAGACAGACTTAACACCATGCACATCACACCTCAATAAACAGACAATAGGGAGAGCCTGCCAGTGACAGTCTGTCCGTTTCCTACATTGAGGGAATACACATCTAAAGCATTGCTTTGAGTATTTAGGAGTCACAGACTTCATGGCAACAGGCTATAGGTCTCACAGTGTAAAGTGGGATCAAATCTTCATATTTCTTGAGAGATATTGTTGATAAATATTACTCTCCCATTTGAAGTTATCCAAACCATATTCTCAGTGTCCATTAAGTATCTGTCTTTCACTTCACTTCCAGTGATGGTGAGTACCGTCACATGCAGCACAATCCAAATGCTTAAATAAAAAATGATTTACAGTAAAATATATTGGATTTAATAAATCAAGTGAAATAACTAGTACAAATGACAATAAAACATACTCCCTTATGTAAACAAAGCGAGTAAAAGTGTGACTACGTGTGCCAATATAGTTGACAACAAACTGGAAAAATTGGAAAATTTCAATAAACATACTGTATTGACAAAAAACCTGACAAGTAGTTTATTGGTAAGTGAAAGGATCCAGAAGATCTCATTAACAGATTCAGCAAAATGTATGAGAAACAAGTGAAGGAGTTAATCCCCTGAACAGCTCTATTCACACCTATACCGGTATAATGGTGTGCGCACATTTTTGCATGGTATGTTTAGGTCAGCGCATTAATTTCAATAAACTGCTCTATGCACAAAAATTGTACCAAATAAGTGCAAGCACTTTTTTTTTTTATTCCACCAAACAAAATGGCACGGTACTTTGCTACCATTAGTTTTGACATATGAATTTGTGTGTAATTGGGGAACCAGTAAGAATTAATGGCACCATCATGCACCTGCAAATAAGATGCACATTGTATGTGCATAGCTGGAACTTACATTTTGCGCAAGTTTCTGCAATGCTCAAATGTAAAGCTAGGCTTAACTGAAATGACCCTTGCCGTGCAAATCATAGATTATTTTTTACTTTTAGTATCATACTAAACTGGGACAAATATTTGAAAGCAAACTACAGGCATACCCCGTTTTAAGTACACTCACTTTACATACACTCGCAAGTAAGGACACAGCCTGGTCAGCTTGGCATGGCACTACTCCCGGTTTTTAACATTGGCGTCTATGGGAAATCTTGGTCAGCTTGACATGGCACTGCTCCCAAACCATAAGTGACAGGGATACCAAACTTAGGGAGCACCGAGAGGGGACCCAGGACTACAACATATCCTATTTGTGGCCGGCCAGCTTGCCTAGGTAATCTACCAGGTCATAGTCCTGGATCCCATTAGCATGCTCCCCAAGCTTGGTGTCCTTGTCACTTATGGTTTGGGAGCAATGCCATGTCAAGCTGACCAAGATTTCCTATGGAGCTAGTGTATTTACATGCATTGAGAAATGAAAAAATGTATTGCTTCACTTTAAGTACATTTTTGTTTTACATACACACTCTGGTCCCATTGTGTACTTAAAAGTGGGGTACGCCTGTACCCTGTCTGCATTTAACTTGACATCAGAACAGCCATCTACAGGTCCCTGAATAATAGAAAGTAAGAGGAGGTTCTGCCAGACCATTTTTCTAGGACAGCTTGTCAGCCAACATGCAGTCACTATTTTGATGTTTTCAGCATCTTTGCAATTATCATTATTCTTTCATGAGACCTGCAGGTTCCACCATAAGCTACAAAAGCTGTACGAATAGCCCCGCATTTAGCAGAATTGCTGAAGTATTTCTGCTGTGTCATCAAGATAAATATGGTGTTTAACTGGCCTTTAATATCTGAATTTTGCTAGGAATGTAACAGATCTGAGCCTCAACAGCAATATTTGGATGGAGCATGCTGTGACCAAGTAGTAGAGAAGTGTTAGTGAACCAGTCAATCATGCATTGAGTAAATAAAAACTCTCTACGATTGCTGATTTTAAAGGATTGTTGTAATTTAAAAATTCTTCCAGTCTTCTCTCTAAATCTATGAAAAACAGTTCCTTTTTTAATTTTTTCTTTTTTTTAGAGTTTTAGGTAGATATTTGTGTGCTGAGTCATCCTTTGGATTCTTTATATCCCTTTCCTTTGGAGGTTCCAAAAGTCTGATCTCTTGAAAATACCACCTTTCTCCAACTTGGAGAGTTAAGATGCCTAGACACGATCAGATTATCGGACCAATTTTAGTCCGTTTTTTATTGCATGCAAGTCTCATATTGAAAGTGAAGAGGTTACTTTCATACGAAAATTCTCGTATGACAGAATTAAACTTCAGAAGCGGTGTAACATCTTGAATTATTTTGTATGCATTCTTTCATTTCCGAGCACGCGTAGTCTTGCTCTTATGATTTTTTTCGGACGAAAATTGTACTAATTAAACGAAAATCGGACAATGTGTTCACGTACGATAAAAACGTTATAGCCTGCATATTCAGTTTTTGTCATCCAAAAATGTATAATCGGCTGTCGAAAGCACCATACTAACGATCTGAAAATTGGCAGATCGTTCGTCAGACAAAATGTTACTTCTGATTTTCTTATAGTGTGTATGGGCCTTTAATCTGGTTATACTGGTATTTTTTTGTTTCAGCCCGAAAAAATACAAACAGATTCTTCCATCCACACAAAAAAGTTGGATGGAGAAATTTCCCCCACCAGGACATTGTATTTAGAAAACATACTGTGACTGCAGCTGATTTTCCAACATATCTCTTTAAAAGAAGTCAAAGTGGAAAAGCCAACACACAGATCAAACTTTGACTTGTCCCTGCTGGCCAGCATTAGATGAGCGATCCAGAAATATCCACCCAAGCAGAAGGTTATCAATCTGCACATAGATTCACGAAAAGAAAAAAAATATATATATATATATATTCAGGGCCGGACTGGGAATAAAATTCAGCCCTGGAAATAATAGCATTATTATACCAGCCCAACAGCATAACGCCATTATTTTCTTGTTCATAATAGGGAAAACCATGAGTTTTAAAGCACATTTGAAGAGTGTATTATATATAGATAAGACAGACATGAAAGCACATAGGGCTTTATAAATATAAGAGCAAACTTCTTTCCAGGCTCCTTCTCAGAGACTGCAGACACGATAAAAGACAAGAGATGGTGAGAGGCTGCGGACATGTTACAGGAGCTTGTCAGAGGCTACAGACATGTTACAGGAGCTGGTCCAAGGCTACAGACATGTTACAGGAGCTGGTCCGAGGTTACAGACATGTTACAGGAGCTGGTCAGAGGCTGTGGACATGTTACAGAAGCTGGTCAGAGGCTGTGGACATGTTAAAGGAGCTGGTCAGAGGCTGCGGACACAGTACAGGAGATGTAAGAGACCACGGACAGGATACAGGAGATGGTCAGACGTTGCAGACATGGTACAGGAGATGTCATGGGCTGCGGACATGGTGCAGGAAATGTCAGGGGCTGCGGACATGGTACAAAAGATGTCATGGGCTGCGGACCTTGTAAAGGAAATGTCATGGGTTTCGGACATGGTACAGGAGATGTCATGGGCTGCGGACATGGTACAGGAGATGTCATGGGCTGCGGACATGGTACAAAAGATGTCATGGGCTGCGGACATTGTACAGGAAATGTTATGGGCTGCGGACATTGTACAGGAAATGTCATGGGCTGCGGACTGTGTACAGGAAATGTCATGGGATGTGGACATGGTACAGGAAATGTCATGGGTTGCGGACATGGTACAGGAGATGATCAGAGGTTGCAGACATGGTACAGGAAATGTCATGGGCTGCGGACATGGTACAGGAAATGTCATGGGCTGCGGACATTGTACAGAAAATGTCCTGGGCTGCGGACATGGTACAGGAAATGTCATGGACTGCAGACATGGTACAGGAAATGTCATGGGCTGCGGACATGTTACAGGAGAGGTCATAGGCTGTGGACATGGTACAGGAAATGTCATGGGCTGCGGACATGGTACAGGAGATGTCATGGGCTGCGGACATTGTACAGGAGATGTCATGGGCTGCGGACATGGCACAGGAGATGTCATGGGCTGCGGACATGGTACAGGAAAGGTCATGGGCTGCGGACAAGGTACAGGAGATGATCAGAGGTTGCAGACACGGTACAGAAGAGGTCATGGGCTGCGGACACAGTACAGGAGATGTCATGGGCTGTGGACATGGTACAGGAGATGTCATGGGCTGCGGACATGTTAAAGGAGATGTCAGGGGCTGCGGACATGGTACAGGAGATGTCATGGGCTGCAGACATGGTACAGGAGATGTCATGGGCTGTGGACATGGTACAGGAGATGTCATGGGCTGCGGACATGGTACAGGAGAGGTCATGGGCTGCGGACATGGTACAGGAGATGATCAGAGGTTGCAGACATGGTACAGGAGAGGTCATGGGCTGCGGACACGGTACAGGAGATGTCATGGGCTGTGGACATGGTACAGGAGATGTCATGGGCTGCGGACATGTTACAGGAGATGTCAGGGGCTGCGGACATGGTACAGGAGATGATCAGAGGTTGTGGACATGGTACAGGTGCCTGAGGAGGAGAGGGGGGGCAACTAGGCAACTAGAACATGTTACACCCTGAATACTAGGGGAGCTACACTCAGATTTAAATTCAGCTGTTCCCTGCTGAACTAGACAAATCTCAATCTGTGTGTAGCCAGCTTTACCTTATTCCTGGCTCCTGTAGGCTTCCTCCAGTGCTGTAACTTGTCCCCTTCAGCTTCTATGTAGAGTACTGGCTGTGGTCACACTCCAGCCTCCCAATCATCCTATACAGGGTTAATGACCCTGTATTGTATGTGATGATGTCAGGACTTTGTGTGGAAGAAGAGAGCACTGGAGCTGGCTGCAACATGGAATAAGGTAAAAGAGGCATTTCTCCCCCTCCCCCTCCCCCTGCCCACACCTACACTGCAAGGGCAGACTTTTTTTATATACTTTCCTGGAGTTGGCCCTGTTATGTAATTACATTCATTTCTGTTTATACTTAGATTTTTCTAATAGGTTAGGAATATGCTTAGACTTCTGAAGTGATACATAGATGTATTTCATATACATACTATAACTTATTATATAAGATGTGTGTGTAGAATACATCTATGTATCACCTCAGATGTCCCAGTATATCCCTAACCTATTAGAAAGTCTCTCTCTCTCTCTGTCTGTCTCAGTAAACCTGCAATGCAGGGCAGGTTTACACACAGCATTGTACAAGGTGGAAGGCAGAGAAGGTCAGGACTCACAGGGAGAAGATGAAGGCTGCCATCTGTCCTCTAAGATCTTCATTCAGGGAGGGAGAGATATGTGCTGGGCAGGAAGCAATGATCGGGACTGCTGTCTGTGTAACCTCTTCTAGCTCCGCCCACCTGTACTGGAGCTCTGTGAAAGCCTGCTGACAAAAAGAGGCGTGGCTGCACTGCAAAAGCCTATCACTACACCAAACACTAACGAAGTGGGCGGCACCCGGCCGTCGGCCGCTGCTCTTGTGAGAAAAAAAAAACATCCCACAGCAGCTCAATAGCCGATAGCAGCCCCAGGGCAGCCGGCCTGCTGTGAAATTTCCCACTATCCCGGCAGGCCAGTCCGGCCCTCTACATATTACTGTATATATGCATATTGTATATACAGCTCAAGGTGATTGGATTGATTCATCACTGTGGGTGTTTAAGTAATTATGCTTTTTCATACATGCACTTGAAAAACTCTATTTGGCGCTGACTTGACGCTGGCTTAATGCCTATCAATGCTGGCTTGGCGCTGGTTAATGTTTGCCGGATGCCTATTAACGCTGAACTGACTTGTGACTACTTTCTGACTAAAGAAGTCCTCTTTGAGCTCCCTTAAGCACTCTTGCTGAGGTAGCTAGTTATATACTGCTGCACTGCTGAACACATTTCTCTAAGCCTCCTCTACTGGTTAGCTGGCTCCCAGATCCCTTTGACCTTCTGGAGTGGCCCCCTCTCCTAGGCAGACCCCTGGGCAGTTTTGAGTACTCACAACATTGTTCTTCCTGGAAACTTCTTCCTGCAGCCAAGCTCAACCTCCGGTCCTCTAGGCCGACAGCCCACACCCTCACTTGCTCTGACAGAAGGAGAGACAGCCGTCAGCCTCCTCCTGGGACTCTGCTTCCCGCCAAAGACCCCTGTCGCATGCTCCCCTCAGGCTTATATCCAATCCCAGGGTGCAGCAAACTCTGCCCACTGAGACAGCTATAAACCCTGATGTGCTATTGGCCAGGTGTCCTCCACTGTCCAACATGAGCCCACATTGGACACAGTGGGGAGACTCCCCAGACTCAACAGACCACACCTGGAAACACATGACTGCCTCACTATCTGAATCAGGCCCCCCCCCCCCCCCCGATAAGCAGACAGGGCCACATATATGCTTTTCCTAGCACCTACCTAGGAGGGTGCTATATATATATATATATATATATATATATATATATATATATATATATACATACACTGCTCAAAAAATTAAAGGAACACTTTGAAAACACGTCAGATCTCAATAGGGAAAAATATCATGCTGGTTATCTATACTGATATGGATTGGGTAATGTGTTAGGAACGAAAGGATGCCACATTGTTTAATGGAAATGAAAATTATCAACCGACAAAGGGCTCACTTCAAAGACACCCCGAAAATTAAAGTGAAAAAATTATTCAGCAGGTTAGTCCATTTTGTTTAAATTTCCTTGCAGCAACTCAGAAGGGCACTCAGTAGTTTGTATGGCCCCCGTTTGCTAATATGCATGCCTGAGACCCGGGGCATGCTCCTAATGAGACAACAGATAGTGTCCTGGGGTATTTCCTTTCCAGATCTGGACCAGAGCATTACTGAGCTCCTGAACAGACTGAGGTTCAACCTAGTGGCGTCAGATGGACTGAAACATAATGTCCCAGAGGTGTTCTATTGGATTTAGGTCAGGCGAGCGTGGGGGCCATTCAATGGTGTTAATTGCCTCATTCTCCAGGAACTGGCTGCATACTCTCAGCACATGAGACCGGGCATTGTCCTGCCCCAGGAGGAACACAGGATCCACTACACCACAGTAGGGTCTGACAATGGGTCCAAGGATTTCATCGATACCTAATGGCAGTCGGGGTGCCATTGTCTAGCCTGTAGAGGTCTGTGCGTCCCTCCATGGAAATGCCTCCCCAGACCATCACTGACCCACCACCAAACCAGTCATGCTGAATGATGTAACAGGCTGCATAATGTTCTCCAGGGCTTTTCAAGACCCTTTCACGACTGTCACATGTGCTTCGGGTGAACCTGCTCTCATCTGTGAAAAGCACAGGGTGGCAGTGGTGGACCTGACAATTCTGGTGTTCAGTGGCAAATGGCAATTGAGCTCCAAGGTACCGGGAAGTGAGCACACAGCCCACTAGAGGATGTCGGGCCCTCGGGTCACCCTCATGAAGTCTGATTGTTTAGTCAGAGACATTCACACCAATGGCCTGCTGGAGGTCAAATTGCAGGGTTCTGGCAGTGCTCATCCTGTTCCTCCCTGCACAAAGGAACAGATACTGGTCCTGCTAATGGGATAAGGACCTTCTATGGCCCTGTCCAGCTCTCCTAGAGTAACTGCCTGTCTCCTGGAATCTCCTCCATGCTCTTGAGACTGTGCTGGGAGACACAGCAAACCTTCTGGCAATGGCACGTATTGATGTGCCATCCTGGAGAAGTTGGACTGCCTGTGCCACCTCTATAGTGTCAAGGTATGGGCTAATGCTACCAGTAGTGACACTGACCCTAGCCAAATGCAAAACTAGTGAAAAACAGCCAGAAAAGATGAGTAGAGAGAAAAATGTAAGTAGCCTTCACCTGTAAAACCATTCCTGTTTTGGGGATCGTCTCATCGTTGCCCATCTTTTGCACCTGTTGTTCATTTCATTAAAATCAATCAGCTGAAACTGATTACCAACCCCCTCTGCTGCTTAACTGACCAGATCAATAGCCCAGGAGTTAAATTAACTTGATGCTATATTCTGATTTAAAAGTGTTCCTTTATTTTTCTGAGCCATGTATATATATATATATATATATATATATATATATATATATATATATATATATATATATATATATATACAGTGCCTTGCGAAAGTATTCGGCCCCCTTTGCGACCTTTTGCCACATTTCAGGCATCAAACATAAAGATATAAAACTGTAATATTTTGTGAAGAATCAACAACAAGTGGGACACAATCATGAAGTGGAACGAAATTTATTGGATAGTTCAAACTTTGTTAACAAATAAAAAACTGAAAAATTGGGCGTGCAAAATTATTCAGCCCCTTTACTTTCAGTGCAGCAAACTCTCTCCAGAAGTTCGGTGAGGATCTCTGAATGATCCAATATTGACCTAAATGACTAATGATGATAAATAGAATCCACCTGTGTGAATCAAGTCTCCATATAAATGCACCTGCACTGTGATAGTCTCAGAGGTCCGTTTAAAGTGCAGAGAGCATCATAAAGAACAAGGAATACACCAGGCAGGTCTGAGATACTGTTGTGGAGAAGTTTAAAGCCGGATTTGGATACAAAAAGATTTCCCAAGCTTTAAACATCCCAAGGAGCACTGTGCAAGCGATAATATTGAAATGGAAGGAGTATCAGACCACTGCAAATCTACGAAGACCCGGCCGTCCCTCTAAAATTTCAGCTCATACAAGGAGAAGACTGATCAGAGATGCAGCCAAGAGGCCCATGATCACTCTGGATGAACTGCAGAGATCTACAGCTGAGGTGGGAGACTCTGTCCATAGGACAACAATCAGTAGTATACTGCACAAATCTGGCCTTTATGGAAGAGTGGCAAGAAGATAGCCATTTCTTAAAGATATCCATAAAAAGTGTTGTTTAAAGTTTGCCACAAGCCACCTGGGAGACACACCAAACATGTGGAAGAAGGTGCTCTGGTCAGATGAAACCAAAATCGAACTTTTTGGCAACAATGCAAAACGTTATGTTTGGCGTAAAAGCAACACATCTCATCACCCTGAACACACCATCCCCACTGTCAAACATTCTGGTGGCAGTATCATGGTTTGGGCCTGCTTTTCTTCAGCAGGGACAGGGAAGATGGTTAAAATTGATGGGAAGATGGATGGAGCCAAATACAGGATCATTCTGGAAGAAAACCTGATGGAGTCTGCAAAAGACCTGAGACTGGGACGGAGATTTGTCTTCCAACAAGACAATGATCCAAAACATAAAGCAAAATCTACAATGGAATGGTTCACAAATAAATATATCCAGGTGTTAGAATGGCCAAGTCAAAGTCCAGACCTGAATCCAATTGAGAATCTGTGGAAAGAACTGAAAACTGTTGTTCACAAACGCTCTCCATCCAAACCTCACTGAGCTCGAACTGTTTTGCAAGGAGGAATGGGCAAAAATTTCAGTCTCTCGATGTGCAAAACTGATAGAGACATACCCCAAGCGACTTACAGCTGTAATCGCAGCAAAAGGTGGCGCTACAAAGTATTAACTTAAGGGGGCTGAATAATTTTGCACGCCAAATTTTTCAGTTTTTTATTTGTTAAAAAAGTTTGAAATATCCAATAAATGTTGTTCCACTTCATGATTGTGTCCCACTTGTTGATTCTTCACAAAAAATTACAGTTTTATATCTTTATGTTTTAAGCCTGAAATGTGGCAAAAGGTTGAAAAGTTCAAGAGGGCTGAATACTTTTGCAAGGCACTGTATATATATATATATATATATATATATATACATATATATATCTATATAGATATAGATATTCATGTATTTCTTATATCACCGGTCTCTTGCATCAAGTACAAATAAGTACTATAAGTGTCCATTCACATTGATCCAACTTGTCAGGCGACTTGCCAGCCTGACAATTCTCGGTCCTCACGCTCCCACTGTGTAGTACAGGAGCCGTTCTAATAGGAGCGACACAAGTCACTCCGACTTAGAAAAAGGGTCTTGTACTACTTCGGGGCGACCTGGAGGCGACTTGCATAGACATTCATGTTATGAAGTCCGTGCAAGTCGCGCCGAAGTCGCGCTGCAAGCGACTTCACAGGTCGCCCCCTAAGTCGGAGTGACCTAATGTGAACGGAGGCTAAAACACTACAACCTTAAAAAAGTGATACATTTTTTCCTGTTACAATAAATATAAACACAATATATTGTATCAGAAAACAAAATATATCATTTTTGTAAGGTTATAATGTTTTTATATTACTTTTTTTGCATAGCAATAAGAGAGTGCATGATGTAGGATACAACCAATTTTTTTTTTTTTTTGTCCTAGGACTTTAAATGAGGCACAGCACATATGCCAATGAGTAACTAGTTTCCAACATTTTTGTTTAATAAATGAATACATTTTGCATACAAAAATAGGATAAAATTGTTACGAGCTGATTTGTAATAAAGCCATATTCCTGCATTTCATACATAATTAAATAAAATGTTGACCATATACAAACCCCCTGGCAATACATGATTAAAACGAAAATTGCATCCATAAACTCGACACGTTTCATGACTCTTCGTTCACTCTTCAGGAGTAGATGCATGTATAGTATCTGGAAGATAAAGCACCAGGCATATTACATACCCAATGGTATCTCATAATATATAAAGAGTAATTCCAACCTCAAAAGCCTCCAGAGGGGCTCTGATACTTACAAATCAGCTAAGAATAAATATGACAATATTTCCAAATGGTGATTGCCAGGGGAATCTCACCCGGGAGCTGTTGAAGCATGGCTCAGCAAGAACTTAACGTGGAGTTCTGGCCTCAAAATGTTTTTTTCGATAAAAAATACCCCCGGGAAAGTCAGGGCCAGTGCATTTCAGCAATGATTGCCTCTGAACTGTTCACTTACCTTTTAGAAGAAATACTTACCTTGAAAATGTCTTGTCCAGCGCTGCCATCTCAGGTGTGGGCAGCTGAAGCCAGAGCGTCCTCTTCGGTGTCCTCTTCGGTGAGGTCGGAGTCCCAGAATGCCCTGCTCGTCACTTCCGGTGCAGACGCGTCATCCCTGCACAGCTTCTGGGCATGCCCAGAAGCTGTTCAGCAGGGAATAACGCGCCTGAACCGGAAGTGACAAGCAGGGCCGGTGCAGGCGCATTGATTCTTGGGAGCCATGACTTTCGGCTCCCAGTAGTCAATGCAAGCAGGAATAGACGCCGCGGGCCGCGGCCGAAGAGATAGGAAGAAGAAGGAAGGTAAGTATATTTTCTTTAATAACAAGGTAAGTAAATAAAAAAAAAAAAATTGAAATGATCCAATTCTTTTTCAGCGACAGTACAGCAAGCGGATCGTGTAAAGTCGATTTTGAGGCCGGAACTCCGCTTTAAGGGGACAAATAGGAAGTAGATTTAACATGGGTGGGCAGTTCATGAAGGGACCCAAAATAGTTGCTATAAAAATGTAGCAATATTTCCAGGCCTTGAGCCTGATGTGGGTCTGCCATTGTCACTGGTGACACCTCCAGCACATTTAAGTTGTGAACCCAAGTGTGAGAATCGAGACATTGACCACTCTGGCATCTCTGGTTGGTTTTGTTTATTGTATTTTGGGGATGGGAGAAGGGAATAAGCGGGACACCCCCCCCAGCTCAACTAGGTTAACTGGGACTTTATACAAAATGCCGTTGGCGCTGTCTTGACGCCAGCCGAATGCCGACCAGCGCTTCCTGACGTTTGAAGATACTGTTGTACTGAACTTGTGCTGGAACTTTGACTTTAACTTGTTTGTTAACTCAGAGGATCCAGGACTGTAGAACACTTGACTCCTGACACTCAATTTGGCTCAAAATTCACTGAACAGCTTCCTTCAGTCCTTCACTGAGGTAGCTCCTTGTCACTGCTTGTGCCGCTGCAACTCTTAAAGCTGTACACTGCACACTGTACACATTAGCTCTTCAGGGCCCAACCGCTTTCCCCCCCTCTAACACTTCAGGTTCCTCTGACTAGGCACCCCCTGTAACACTTCAGGGTCCTCTGACTAGGCAACCCCTCTAACACTTTAGGGTCCTCTGACTAGGCACCCCCTTTACAGCTAGCTGACTCCTGGATCCCCGGAACCTTCTCTGGAGTGGTCCCCTCTACACTTGGCAGACCCCTAGGTAGTTCACAGTACTCACGAGCTTGGCAGGCTTTCTTGGAAATGAACCCCTCTTCCTCCACTGGTCCTCGGCACACCGGATCCCCTCTGCAGCTCAACTCAGCATTCTCTGGATTCCCAGGCAGCCACCCGAGACACCCGATCCTTCTGACAGGAGGAGAGACAACCGTACTCTCCCTCCTGGGACCAGGGCCGGTCCCAGACTATTTTGCGTTCTAGGCAAGACCAGCTGCTTGCGACCCCCCAAAAAAGAAAAACATTTTAAAACATTTTAAAAATAGGGTTTTGGGTAGAAATGCATCTGTGGTGTCACTGAAATAAAAAATTCCCTGCATTGGTGGTTTCACTGGAAGAACAAATGTCCTTGTGTCCGTGTTCACACTGGAAGAAAAACATTTTCCCTGCGTCCATCATATATGATGTACACCAGAAAATTTAAGGGGCTTGGGTGGTAGGAAGTTTGTAGTGGGGTACAGGGGGGGTGAAGATGACAGGGGGTGGGATGGGAGGAAGCTGACAGGGGGGGATGAAGATGAAAGGGGGTGGTATGGTAGGAAGATGACAGGGGGGATGAAGATGACAGGGGGTGGGGTGGTAGGAAGATGACAGGGGGAGGGATGGTAGGAAGATGAGATGACAGGGGGTTGGATGGTGGGAAGCAGATGGGGGATGAAGATGACAGGGGGTTGGATGGGGGGAAGCTGATGGGGGATAAAGATGACAGGGGGTGGGATGGGGGGAAGGTGACGGGGGGGATGAAGATGACAGGGGGTGGGATGGTAGGAAGATGACAGGGGGATGAAGATGACAGGGGGTGGGATGGTAGGAAGATGACAGGGGCATGAAGATGACAGGGGGTGCAGATGACAGGGGGTGGGATGGTATGAAGATGACAGGGGGGATGAAGATGACAGGGGGTGGGATGGTAGGAAGATGACAGGGGGGATGAAGATGACAGGGGGTGGGATGCGGGGAAGCTGATGGGGGATGAAGATGACGGGGGGTAGGATGGGGGATGAAGATGACAGGGGGTGGGATGGTAGGAAGATGACAGGGGGTGGGATGGGGGGAAGCTGATGGGGGGTGAAGATGACAGGGGGTGGGATGAAGATGACAGGGGGGTGAAGATGACAGGGGGTGGGATGGTAGGAAGATTACAGGGGGTGGGATGGGGGGAAGCTGATGGGGGATGAAGATGACAGGGGGTGGGATGGGTGGAAGCTGATGGGGGATGAAGATGACAGGGGGTGGGATGGTAGGAAGATGACGGGGGATGAAGATGACAGGGGGTGGGATGGTAGGAAGATGACAGGGTGGTGAAGATGACATGGGGTGGGATGGTAGGAAGATGACAGGGGGGGTGAAGATGACAGGGGGTGGGATGGTAGGAAGATGACAGGGGGGATGAAGATGACAGGCGGTGGGATGGTAGGAAGATGACAGGGGGGATGAAGATGACAGGGGGTAGGATGGTAGGAAGATGACAGGGGGGATGAAGATAACAGGGGGTGGAATGGTAGGAAGAAGACAGGGGGGATGAAGATGACAGGGGGTGGGATGGTAGGAAGATGACAGGGGGGATGAAGATGACAGGGGGTGGGATGGTAGGAAGATGACAGGGGGGATGAAGATGACAGGGGGTGGGATGGTAGGAAGATGACAGGGTGGGATGGGGGGAAGCTGATGGGGCATGAAGATGACATGGGGATGAAGATGACAGGGGGTGGGGTGGTAGGAAGATGACAGGGGAGGGTGAAGATGACAGGGGGTGGGATGAAGATGTCAGGTGGTGGGATGGGGTGGTAGGAAGATGACATACACCCCCCCCATCTCCATACACCCCCCCAGCTTCACACACCTCTCCATCTCCATACACCCCCCCAGCTTTACACACCCGTCCATCTCCATACACCCCCCCCCAGCTTCATACACCCCTCCATCTCCATATACCCCCCCCAGCTTCATACACCCCTCCATCTCCATACACCCCCCCCCATTTCCATACACCCCCCCAGCTTCACACACCCCTCCATCTCCATACACCCCCCCAGCTTCATACACCCCTCCATCTCCATACACCCCCCCAGCTTCATACACCCCTCCATCTCCATACACCCCCCCAGCTTCATACACCCCTCCATCTCCATACACCCCTCCATCTCCATACACCCACCCTATCTCCACCCCCCCTAGCACCATACACCCCCCAGCTCCATGCACTCCCCCCCTTGCAAGTTAGTAGTAGCTATAAACATCACAGACCTCAGATCAGAGCGGCACTGTTGCAGAAAGTGAAGATCTTCTGCCTGCCTCTCTCCTCTGTGTACAGCAAGGGGGAGGGGCGGGTTCAGTGCTCGTCTCTGCTCTCTGTACTGACACAGGCAGCTGGGGATAGAGACCAGCTGCCGTGAGCATTCCGGGACTCAGCCCTGATTCGCAGGGAACGATCCCGGTGAATCAGGGATGCTTGGGAGCGGGAGGTATGGTTTCGCCCTAGGCGGCAGTGCGCCCTAGGCGGCTGCCTTGTTTCGCCTAGCGGTAGCGTCGGCCCTGCCTGGGACTCTGCTTCCTGCCAAAGACGCTGCGTCATGCGTTCCCCTCAAACTTATACCCACTCCCAGAATCCATTGCGGCAGAATCTGCCTTCTGGGGTAGATACAGGCCTGAATGTATCCTATCTATATACTGCATCCACCAAGGGGATGGAGGTGTAATGCTTTTCAGCTGGTCTTTTCCAGTTCGCACCATGGTTATAACCTAATTATTTGAGTCTTTGAGACAACAGCCAGTCGTGGATGAGGATGGGTTGGGGGAGGTTGGGCTGTCTCCCTCTCACCTGTTCCCCCATCCCCCCATTAGCGGCCATGTGCCTCCAGTGTGAGGACACTAAATTAAGAGTGTAGGACTGCAGATTTAACAGGGTGCCATGAAGTGGCTCTGCAGCTTTCACATGCGTTTGCAAATGTGTGTAAACTAAACCCCTGTTCTTTGTACCAAGAGACAGGTTTTATTTGGTTGGTGACAGACTGGAGGGTGAGTACATCAGACTGGGGGCTGGCTGACTTTCGTGCACCTCTTACAATCCTTCAACCTCATTTTGTTTTTTGTTATAGGGGTGGAGACGCCAGGCAACACCAGCTTGGGTCTCATTTAAAGTCCCACCTAGTCCAATATGTTTAAACAGGCCTGAATGTGTCTCTGATTGGATTTCCTCAACTGCCCAATGAGAATCCTCTCATGGAGTGAGTGGGGAAACTCCGCTCTCAGCAGACACACCTGGGAGACATGACAGCCCAGCTGAAATAATGGCCCTGCTGTTAGGCAGCCAAGGCTCACAATACTTTTACCTAGCACCTACCCTGTAGAGTGCTACAAAATGAAGTGTGAATATGCAATGTAGTGATAAATTAATAATAAAATAAAAATGGGTAATAAGCAACAAACATAATGTGCAAATGCTGGCTGCATAGGTGTCTTTCCCTTCCTTATACCACCAGGTGCAGCTTTCTGCACCTTTCACACACACACTATGTTTGTTCTATTCACTATTATATTGTAGCCTGCATTGCTCGTTATTTTTATGCTTATTACCCATTTTGATTTATTTAAAGTCCCAGGACAAATAAACTGGTTGTAAAGTCAGAAGGTTTTTTTATCTTAATGCATTCTATGCATTAAGATAAAAAGCCTTCTGTGTGCAGCATCCCCCCTCAGCCCCCCTAATACTTACCTGAGCCCCATCTACATCCAGCGATGTTGCTGGAGTGTTTCGGCTGCTCGAGACTCTCCCTCCTCATTGACTGAGTCGGCAGCATGGCGCCATTGGCTCCCACTACTGTCAATCAAACTCAGTGAGCCAATAATGAGAGAGAGAGGAGGCGGGACTGGGCTACGGCTCCGTGTCTGAAAACTTGCAAGCTGTTTGCTGTGGGGGCACTCGTTAGGAGGGAGGGGCCAGGAGCACCGAAAAGAGACCTGAGAAGAGGAGGATCTGGGCTACAGTTTATGGTTTTCTTATTTTTTTATTAAAAAAGTGTATTTTTTGCAAAAAAATTGCGTTTGTAAGACGCTGCGCAAATACGGTGTGACATAATGTATTGCAACTATCTCCATTTAATTCTCTAGGGTCGGTCTCTGCTAAAAAAATATAATGTTTGGGGGTTCTAAGTAATTTTCTAGCAAAAAATACAGATTTTAACTTGTAAACAACAAGGGTCAGAAATAGGTCTGGTCCTCAAGTGGTTGAATCTTTAGAAATGCTAGTTAATAGTATGTCTTGACAATCCAATGGCATTTATATTTAAGTAGGCAGGACAGAAATTATGACTTTACTTTGACTTTATTTGCTCCATGCTTGTTCCAGGTTAGGAATTTGGAAAGCATTATTGGCAAAGATAGCCAGGAAACTTGCATTTTTAGGAGGTCATCAATGACAGCCTTCATATTCCTCTCATAATAGGTTTCCTTTGACATGAAACAGAAAAACAGACCTTTGGCAAAAACGTCTTCCAGTCAGATAAGGATTGATCAGGACAATGATTTTTTGGATCGGCACTCTGCAATGTCAGTTGAGTTTGCTAATTAACTGAGGAAGAATTGCACAAACACTTGTCTTCCATTAAAAACAAATGTCCAGAAATGTCCCATTGAAGCACATTGGAGAAGTGTATGCAAAGCATAAACACAAAGATAAAAAGAAACCAAAGTGACAAAATGCTTTGTATGAAAAAGACAGGAGTTTAGAACATTGAAAGAACATTTTGTGCATGCTTGTAGGCATCGTTTCCATCGCCGTAATATTCAGGTTACAATAAATTGAAATTGATGGAGGTGGAAAACGACACTGAGTATTAATTAAGAAAATGCATGATATAATAAATTATGTACAGCTTTAACTATGTTGCTATTGTCCCCTAGTTATCTAGATTCATGCCT